>NC_045962.1:279398-649354 GCF_010909765.2 Amblyraja radiata
CTCCCTCTCCAGTCTCTCCCCTCTCTCTCTCTCTCTCTCTCCCCCCTCTCTCTCTCTCTTCTCTCTCTCTCACCTCTCTATCTCCTCCTCACCTCTCTCCCCCATTTCTCCCTCCCACCTCACTCTCCCCATTGCGCTCTTTCTCCTCTGTCTCTATCTCCTCCTTCTCTTTGCCCCCATCTCTCTCTTTGCCCCCATCTCTCTCTTTCCCCCTCTCTCTCTTTCCCCCTCTCTCCCTCTTCCCCCTCTCCACCCACTCTCTCTCCCTCATTCTTCCCTCACCCCTCTCACTTCCCCCCTCTCCCACCTCTCTCTCCCCTCTGCCCCCCCTCTTCTCTCACTCCATTCACGCTCTGTCTCTCACCTCTCACCCCCTCTCTCTCCCCACTGTCTCCCTGTCTCCTTCCCCTCTCTCTCTCGCCACCTCCCTTTGAGAGTCTGTCCCTTCGGCACAGAGACTCTCGCGGCAGCGGCACTTCCGATGCCTCCGACAGCCCGGGACTCTCGCACTGTCCGGAGTGCTCCATGGCCGGAGCTTCAGTGAGCGACTCGTCAGCCCCGCAAACACTCGCCTGTCCCGTCTCCCCGCATCTGTTCCCGCCGCTGCTTCTGCTTCCATCCCTCCCTCAGCCCCGGCTCTCCAACACCCGCGGACCATGCAGTTTATCTGAATTTTGAAATTTTCGTTGATCACCGAATTTCTCATCACAGTGTGTGAGAAATTTCTGATCAGCATGAGGGCGTGAGAGTTTGCCTGAGGGCGTGATTCTCACGCTCAAAGCGTGAGAGTTGGCAGCCCTGCTTCATTCAGCATAATTCCGACTGATAACTACGCACTTCGTCAAAGCACATTATTGCACGGGTCATGCAGGCCGTCTTAAATGACCACCTAAATTGTCATTTGGCAACCTAAAACACTGCCTAGGTTACCCGGCTGGAAACAGAGAAAAAAAGTTAAGTGAGAGCCCTGATATTGCTGATTTGATCCATGCCTGGTATTGCTATTGCTGACCCGATCCATGCCGGGTTTCCACTGTGCCATCTTGTGGTATGCTATTAGCTAAGTGCAGGTTTCAGTCTGATTACTATGCGGACCCATACAGAGACTAACGCCATGTTCTCTGAATGTTATTTGAATAAAGTACTATTTTATGAAGTTAAACGACTTATGGTTATCACTGCTTCATACACCATTCCTCCTAGTCACAACAGGGACAGTCCTCCTAAATCGTTACCTTTCACCCCATCAGCTGTCACATACAACACATAATCCTCCAACATTAAGGAAATGGTAGATGAGTTGAACAGGTATTTTGGATCCGTCTTCACTAAGGAGGACACAAACAATCTTCGTGATGTACTAGTGGCCAGAGGATCTGGGGTGGCGGAGGAACTGAAGGAAATCCACATTAGGCAGGAAATGGTGTTGGGTAGACGGATGGGAATGAAAGCTGATAAATCCCCAGGATCTGTTGGTCTGCATCCCAGGGTACTTAAGCAGGTGGCTCTAGAAATTGTGGACGCATTGGTGATCATTTTCCAATGTTCTATAGATTCAGGATCAGTTCCTGTGGATAGGAGGGTAGCTAATGTTATCCCACTTTTTAAGGAAGGCGGGAGAGAGAAAACAGGAAATTATAGACCAGTTAGCCAGACATTGGTGGTGGGGAAGATGCTGTAGTCAATCATAAAAGATGAAATAGCGGCATATTTGGATAGCAGTAACAGGATCGGTCCGAGTCAGCATGGAATTACGAAGAGGAAATCATGCATGACTAATCTTCTGGAATTTTTTGAGGATGTAACTAGGAAAATGGCCAGTGGATGTAGTGTATCTGGACTTTCAGAAAGCCATTGATTAAGGTCCCACATAGGAGATTAGTGGGCAAAATTAGGGCACATGGTATTGGGGTAGAGTGCTGACATGGATAGAAATCGGTTGGCAGACAGGAAACAAAGAATGGGGATAAACGGGTCCCTTTCAGAATGGTAGGACGTGATTAGTGGGGCACCGCAAGGCTTGGTGCTGGGACCGCAGCTATTTGCAATATATATTAAAGATTTAGATGAAGGGATTCAAAGTAACATTAGCAAATTTGCAGATGACACAAAGCTGGGTGGCAGTGTGAACAGTGAGGAGGATGCTATGAGAATGCAGGGTGACTTGGACAGGTTGGGTGAGTGGGCAGATGCAGTTTAATGTGGATAAATGTGAGGTTATCCACTTTGGTAGCAAAAACAGGAAGGTAGATTATTATCTATATGGTGTCAAGTTGTGAAAAGGGGAAGTACAATGGGATCTGGGGGGTCCTTGTTCATCAGTCAATGAATGTAAGCATGCAGGTACAGCAGGCAGTGAGGAAAGCGAATGGCATGTTGGCCTTTATAACAAGAGTAGTGCAGATAGTGAGATCACACCTGAAGTATTGTGTGCAGTTTTGGTCTCCAAATTTGAGGAAGGACATTCTTGCTATTGAGGGAGTACAGCGTAGGTTCACATGGTTAATTCCCAGGATGGCGGGACTGTCATATTCTGAGAGAATGGAGCGGCTGGGCTTGCACACTCTGGAATTTAGAAGGATGATAGGGGATCTTAGAGCTAGAGGCAGGAAACATGTTCACGATGTCAGGGGAGTCCAGATCCAAGGGCCACAGTTTAAGAATAAGGGGTAAGCCATTAGAACGGAGATGCGGAAACACTTTTTCACACAGAGTTGGGAGTCTGTGGAATTCTCCGCCTCAGCGGGCGGAGGCCGTTTCTCTGGAAACTTTCAAGAGAGAGCTAGATAGGGCTCTTGAATATAGCGGAGTCAGGGGATTTGGGGAGAAGGCAGGAACAGGGTACTGATTGTGGATGATCAGCCATGATCACATTGAATGGTGGTGCTGGCTCGAAGGGCCGTATGGCCTACTCCTGCAGCACAATTTCATTTCAATTAAAGCCTGTCTTTGTTACTGTTGTGTAAGGAACTGCAAATGCTGGTTAACACCGAAGATAGGCACATAATCAATGCTGGAGTAACTCAGCGGCACAGGTGACATTTCGGTCGAGACCCTTCTTCAGACTGGGAGTCAGGGGAAAGGGAGCGGAGGTTGTTACTGTCTGATGCCAGCCTGTTGGTAAACAGCCAAGAAAAAGGACTTACCAGTGGGTAAACCTCTCGCAAAAACGTGTCCTTGTCCGCATGGTTGTGCACAGCGACGGCAGCCTTGCTGCAAACAGCAGCAGCGTCCATGTTGGGCCCAGGCCGCAGGAAGCAATGCCGGCGTTTCCATAGCGATCACCTCACGTCCGTCCGCCCCAAACTAGAAACCCCCGGACTCCCGTCCGCAGAGAGACAGAGAGAAAAAATACAAATAAGGAAAATGTTGTTAACACAGCAGATTAGGCAGCATCTCCGAAAATAAAAAACAACATTCATTGATCATCTGAAGCTTCCTTGAGCATCTCGACCTAAAACGTCTCCTATTCCTTCTCTCCAGAGATGCTGACTGGCCTGCTGAGTTACTCCAGCTTTTTGTGTCTATCTTTAATAAAGACGAAAAGATAGACATAAAATGCTGAAGTAACTCGGTGGGTCAGGCAGCATCTCTGGAGAGAAGGAATAGGAGAGGCTTCGGGTCGAGACCCTTCTTCAGTCTGAGACTCAGGGGAAAGAGAGACGAGAGATATAGACGATGTTGTAGAGAGATATGAAACAAATGAATGAAAGATATGCAAATAACTAACGATAATAAAGGAAACACGCCATTGTGTGTTAGGTGGGAATGAGTACAGATAATGAGACTCAACAAGGTGACTTTGAAGCTGGTGCGACTTTGGTGGGGGAGGGATGGAGAGAGGGAATACCGGGGTTACTTGAAGTTAGATAAATCAATCTTCATACCACTGTGTAGTAAGCTGCACAAGAGTAATAACGACTAATAAAATTGGCGTTTCAGCGGGGAGACTCGGCATCGAGAATGATCTCCATGGGAGTGAGTGAGTGAGTGTGTCCCGGCATCGCCGGCTGCGTTTCTCCGCGGACCGGTTGTGTTGAGGGACCGGTCGATGCCGCCAGTGAGGGAGGAGGCGCTAAGATGGCGCTGGGCACCAAACACTGGCGCTTGGTGAGGCTGGCTCTCGGCGCCCTGTCCCGGGCTGGAAGAGGGCAGCGCTGCCCCAGGTTTCCCCCTCCATCGCCCGCCCTGATGCCGGCCCCCTGTGCTCGGCGCTACAGCTCCGAGCGGGAGCCGCGGCCATCGAGCAAGAAGGTGGTGGTGGTCGGTATCCCCAACCCCTTCACCTGGGCCCGCACTAAGATGTATTTCTTCTTGATCAGAGCTTATTTCGACCAGGACTTCACCTTCGACGAGTTTGCTGCCGGTGCTAAACAAGTGAGTGTAGAACAGTGTAGGAAGCAACTGTAGATGCTGGTTTACACTGAACAAAGACACAAAATGCTGGAGTAACTCAGCCGGACAGGCAGCATCTCTGGAGAGAAGGGATAGGTGACGTTTCAAGTCGAGATCCTTCTTCAGACTGGGTTGGTGTCGACTTCATTCAAGAAACTTGCATCTTGCCAGCCGGACAACTTTTTGTTGACACGAGGAAATACAGATGCTGGAATATTTAATAAAACACAAAGTGCTGGAACAACGAGGTACCATCTGTAGAGCGAATGGACGGGGACGATTCCGGTCGCGGCGACTCCTTTCTTCAAACCTCAGACCCTTTTCCTTGAAGACGGGACTGACCGAAACGTCCTCTGTCTATTCCCTCCAGAGCTGCTACCTACCCCGCTACGTTTCTCCAGCACTGTTTGTGTGGTTTTTTTTGGAGGGTGGGGGAGAGAGGCGGGGATGATGCCCGTGGGGGTGGACAGACGGCCGCAGCCCTCTGCCAGTGACCTTGAGGGTTACAGTTCCTGAAGTGCACAGTTTTATGGGATGTGCCTCAAATAAGGCAAAGCATTTTAGATTCTGCCTGGTCTGAGTGGAGAAAAATTCTTCAACTTGCTGCAACTCGGCCTAGAATACCCACTCAGCCTGCTTCCTTACCATCCAAAGTTTCTGTACAATATTAATCTTATGGAGGATTATAAAATAATGAGAGGAATAGATCAGGTAAATACACATAGTCTCTTACCCAGAGTAGGAGAATCGAGGACCAGAGGACATAGGTTTAAGGTGAAAGGGTATACATTTAATAGGAATCTGAGGGGTCACTTTTTCACACAAAGGGTGGTGGTGGATGTATGGAACAAGCTGGCAGAGGAGGTAGTTGAGCAGGGACTATTGCAATGTTTAAGAAACTGTTGGACGGGTACATGGATAGGACAGGTTTGGAGGGACATGGGCCAAACGCAGGTAGGTGGGACAAGTGTAGCTGGGACATGTCGGTCAGTGTGGGCATGTTGGGCCAAACAGCCTATTTCCATGCCCTGACTGATTCTGTTTCTCTAACCATCAGAATTCATTACATTAGCCAGTCTGGCAACACAATTTATGATTGAGAGGAGATGAGTAGAAAAACGGAACTAGCTTGAATTAGATTTTGTGACCTTGATTCATCATTAAGATTTTCACAAATGAATAACTTAGGGCAGCACAGTGGTCGAGCTGCTGCCAGAGTTCTGGACTCAATCATAAACTCGAGTGCTATTTATATGGAGCTTGTACGCTCTCCCTATGGCCATGTGGGATACCTCAGGGTAGATACAAAATGCTGTAGTAACTCAGCAGGGACAGGCAACATCTCTGGAGATCAGGAATGGGTGACTTTTTGGGTCGAGACCTTTCTTCAGACCTTGGGGTGTTTCGGTTTCCTCCCACATCATAAGGACACGTAGGTTTATAACTTAATTGGTCTCAGTAAAATTGTCCTAATGTGCAGGGTGGTTGAGAAAGTAGGATAACATAGAACTAGTATGAAACAAAAAACTACATAGAACATAGTACATCACAAGAAGAGGTCATTCAGCCCACAATGTCTGCTGAACATGATGATGTCCTTCTCTCAATTTACTACACATAATCCATATCCCTATATTCCCTGCAAATCCAAAAGTATCTTGAATGCCACTATTGCATCTGCCTCAATCACCAGCTCTGGCAGGGCATTCCAGGTTCTGAACATGCTGCCCTACCCATCTCCCTTAAACTTTGGCCCTCTCATCTTAAAGCTATGCCCTCAAGTATTTAATTTTTTAATCCTAGGAAAAATATTTTGACTGTCTATCCTATCTATGCCTCTCCTAATTTTACAACCTTCTATCAGGTCTCCCCACAACCTCTGAAGTTCCAGAGAAAGCAATCCAAGCTCTAATCCATGTATCGCCTTGGTAATTGTCTTCTGCATCTTTTCCAAAGTTTCCACATCCTTCCTGTACTTGGGCGACCAGAACCACATGTAACGCATCCAAACCAATGTTCAACAAAGCTTTATCATGATTTCCTGACTCTTATACTCAATGCATTTTCCTATGAAAGCAAGAATGTCAGATGTCTTCTTTACCACTCTATCTCCCTGTCACTTTCAGGGAGTTATGGACTTGGACCCCAAAATCCCTCTAATCCATGCTGTTAGTGGTCATGCCATTAATTGTACATTTTCCCTTAGACTTGAACTTTCCAAAGTGCCACACCTGATATTTACTCAGATTAAGCGCTATCTGCCATTTTGCCACCCATTTTTGTAGCTGACTTATCTCGGCATACATCTTGACAGCCTTCCTCACAGTCTGCGACCCCAGCAAAATTGCTGTGAACTGCAAACGTGCCAACCAATCCATCTATGTTTACGTCCATGTCATTTATACATATCACAAAAAGCAGCGATTCCAGCATTGATCCCTGCAGATCTCCACTGGTCACAGACCCACAGCCTGAATATAGTCCTTCCACCACATTCCTCTGTCCTCTATCAGTAAGCCACTTCTGAATCCATACCACCAAGTAATTGTAAATCCTGTGTATTTTAAATCAGTCTCTATTGTAGTTTAATCAACGTGGCAGACCTTATGTTGCTTTTTATATTCCAGACAATTACAATCTCCCATGAGAGTAACAACATCCTCCTTGTTCATTAGTGTTATGAATATTCTACATTTAATATATGGTGTCTCATCATTGAAGTTAATTGACCTAGATGCACAATATTGGGAACAGTACATCTTAGTAGTTATATCTTATCACATGAATGACTCCACTGTTTTCCTAAAATCCTTCCATCCCTGTGCGAACCCAAGAGCAAGCTTTGACTTATTCTTCGTTTAGTTCAGTATAAAGATACAGGTCAGAAACAGGCCCTTCGGCCCATTGAGTCCATGCCCACCAGCGATCCCCGCACATTAACACTATCCTACACACACTAAGGACAGTGTACACTTATACGATGTCAATGAATCTACAAACCTGGACGTCTTTAGAATATGGGAGGAAACCGAATATCTGAGAACACCCAAGTGGTCAAGGGGAGAGCGTACAAACTCCATACAGACAGCACCTGTAGCCGGGATCGAACAAGGGTCTACTGGTGCTGTAAGGCTGCAACTCTACCACTGCGACATCATACTGCCCTTTCTATTTGTATTGATTTGTATCTGTTAATCAAGGTCTAAAGTACAGCTGGGGACTTAGGAGAAGAGTAGGACATTCAACCTCTTATACTCAATATATATATATGAAACATGGGTACATACAGCAAAGTTGCAGTGGTCAATGTCTATCTATTTACAGCAACTACTCAAAACAATGATCTTTATCCCAGGTCACCTGTAGGAATCCTGAACCAAGATTTACATGGTACTGTGTGTATAGATACATAGACAATACGTGCAGGAGTAGGCCATTCGAGCCAGCAATGCCATTCAATGTGATAATGGCTGACTATCCACAATCAGTAACCAGTGCCTGCCTTCTCCCCGTTCCCCTTGATGCCACTAGCCCTGAGAGCTCTATCTAGCTCTTTTTTGAATGTATCCAGTGAATTGGCCTCCACTGCCTTCCGAGGCAGAGAAGTCCACAAATTCACAACTCTGTGTGACAATATATTTCCTCATCTCAGTTCTAAATGGCCTACCACTTATTCTTAAACTGTGCCCCTGGTTCTGGACTCCCCCAACATCGGGAACATGTTTCCTGCATCTAGCGTGTCCAATCCCTTAATAATTTTACATGTTTCTATAAGATCCCCACTCATCTAAATTCCAGTGAATACAAGCCCAGTCGTTCCATTCTTCCATCATATGACAGTTCCGCCATCCCGGGAATTAACCTCGTGAACCTACGCTGCACTCTCTCAATAGCATGAATGTCCTTCCTCAAATTAGGCGACCAAAATTGCACACAATACTCCAGGTGTGGTCTCACCAGGGCCCTGTATAACTACAGAAGGACCACTTTGCTCCTATACTCAACTTCTCTCGTTATGAAGGCCAACATGCCATTAGCTTTCTTCACTGTCTGCTGTACCTGCATGCTTACTTTCAGTGACTAATATACTAGGACACCCAGGTCTCGTACTTCCCCTTTTCCTAACCTGACACCATTCAGATAATAATCTGCCTTCCTGTTCTTGCAACAAAAGTGGACAACCTCACATTTATACTGCATCTGCTATGCACCTGCCCACTCACCCAACCTGTCCGTCACCCTGCATCCTCATAGCATTCTCTTCACAGTTCACACTGCCACCCAGCTTTGTGTCATCTACAAATTAGCTAATGTTTCTTTCAATTCCTTCATCTAAATCTTTAATGTATATAGTGTATATAATGTATACTTTAATGTATATAATGTATATATCTTGGGACGGCAGATGGCGCAGTGGGCTAAGTGTTCGGCTGGCGACCGGAAGGTGGCCAGTTCGAATCCCGCTTGGAGTGCATACTGTCGTTGTGTCCTTGGGCAAGACACTTCACCCACCTTTGCCTGTGTGTGAATGTGTGTGAGTGATTGGTGGTGGTCGGAGGGGCCGTAGGCGCAGAATGGCAGCCATGCTTACGTCAATCTGCCCCAGGGCAGCTGTGGCTACAGAAGTAGCTTACCACCACCGAGTGTGACTGAGGAGTGAATGAATAATGCGATGTAAAGCGCCTTGAGTATTAGAAAGGCGCTATATAAATCCAATCCATTATTATTATTATTATTATAGTAAATAGCTGCAGTCCCAGCAGCGAGCCTTGCGGTACCCCACTAGTCACTGCTTGACATTCTGAAAGGGACCCATTAATCCCTACTCTTTGTTTCCTGTCTGCCAACCAATTTTCTATCCATGTCAATACCATGTGCTCTAATTTTACCCACTAATGTCCTGTGTGGGACCTTATCAAAGACTTTCTGAAAGTCCAGGTACACTACATCCACTGGCTCTGCCTTGTCCATTTTACTTGTTACATTCTCAAAAAATTTCAGAAGATTTGTCAAGCATAATTTCCCCTTCATAAATCCATGCTGACTTGGACCGATTACAAATAGAATAATACCCTTGACAGTTATTTCTCGGCTTGTAATGCATTGCAACCTAAAATACTTCCCATTATTTTTCTCTTCCTTGCTAGCTGTAAAATATATAATTTGATGTACATATTAGAGAGCCACTTTGTGAAAGTAAACTCTCACACAATTCTCATTGACTTCTTCCATAGGCCTTTGTACATGTGTCAAACATGCTATCACAGTGTAACTTCGTTGAATTGAAGGATCTTGTCTCTAAAGAGGTAACACAATTTATTTTAACTAGATTTTTGGTTTAAATATCTCAGCATTTTTATCTTGGGAATTGTACGTTTTAAAAAAAGAGAAGTAACTTCTTGTGCTATTACACATAACCACAGCAATTTAAAAAACATGGTTCTGAATAAGCCACAGGTTTAGTTTACAGCTACAGTATGTAGTACACTAACTACAGTGAAGCTGAGTAAAATTATCTTTTGAAATGTATATGGCTTCTAATCATTACCATCCATTTTTAATAGAATTATACAAATATATTATATCAATAAATATATAAATTAAATATCCAACGTTACACCTATTGAGAAGAAAGACTGGGCAGAAGGGTGGGGTAGCTCTGCTGGTAAGAAATGAAATTCGGTCCCTGGCAATGGGTCAGAAGATGTAGAATCCTTGTGGGTAGAGTTATGAAACTGCAAGGGTAAAAAGACCCTGATGGGAGTTACTTGCAGGCCGCCAAACAGTAGCCAGGATATAGGGTACAAATTACATCAGGAGATACAATCGGCATATAAGAAAAGCAATGTTACAGTGGTCATGGGGGATTTCAGCAGGCAAGTACACCTGGGAAAATCAGGATGGTACCAGAGAGGAAATTTGTAGAGTGCCTATGAGATGGTTTCTTAGAGCAGCTTGTAGTTGAGCCTACCAAGCAAAAAGCAATTCTGGATTTGGTGTTATGTAATGACCGGATTTGATTAAGTAGCTTAAGGTAAAGGAACCACCAGGAGGTAGTGACCATAATATGATATAATTCAACCTTCAAGTTGAAAGGGAGAAGATGAAAGTAAGCATGCAGGTACAGCAGGCAGTGAAGAAAGCGAATGGCATGTTGGCCTTTATAACAAGAGGAATCAAATATAGGAGCAAATAGGTCCTTCTGCAGTTGTACAGAGCCCTAGTGAGACCACACCTGGAGTATTGTGTGCAGTTTTGGTCCCCTAACTTGAGGAAGGACATTCTTGCTATTGAGGGAGTGCAGCGAGGGTTTACAAGGTTAATTCCCGGGATGGCGGAACTGGCATATGCTGAGAGAATGGAGCAGCTGGGCTTGTACACTCTGGAGTTTAGAAGGATGAGAGGGTATCTCATTGAAACATATAAGATTGTTAAGGGCTTGGACACACTAGAGGCAGGAAACATGTTCCCGATGTTGGGGAAGTCCAGAACCAGGGGCCACAGTTTAAGAATAAGGAGTAAGCCATTTAGAACGGAGACGAGAAAACACTTGGTGAGTCTGTGGAATTCTCTGCCTCAGAGGGCGGTGGAGGCAGGTTCTCTTGATGCTTTCAAGAGAGAGCTAGATAGGGCTCTTAAAAATAGCGGAGTCAGGGGATATGGGGAGAAGGCAGGAACAGGGTACTGATTGGGGATGATCAGTCATGATCACATTGAATAGCGGTCGGTGCAAGCTTGAAGGGCCAAATGGCCTACTCCTGCACCTATTGTCTTGTCTATTGAAATCAGATGTGTTGGTATTGCAGCTGAGCAAAGGTGACTGCAGAGGTATGAGGAAGGAGCTTGCTAAAGTTGATTGAAAAGGGACCTTAGCAGGAATGATGGTGGAACAGCAATGATAGGGATTACCAGGAATAATTCAGAAGACAGGATTTTTTCATTCCAATGCGGAAGAAAGACTCTAGGGGGGAGAATGAAGCGACCATGGCTGACAATGGAAGTCAAAGTCAGCATAAAACTAAAAGAGAAGACATATAATGTTGCAAAGATTAGTGGGAAGCTAGACGATGGGGAAGCTTTTAAAATAAAAAAACATCAGAAGGAAACTAAAAAGGCAATATAGGGAGAAAAGATGAAATATAAAGGTAAGCAAGTCAATAATATAAAAGAAGATAGCAAAAGTTTCTTCAGATATATAAAGACTAAGAAAGAGGCAAGAGTGGATGCTGGATTATTGGAAAATTATGCTGGAGAAATGATAATGGGGATTAAAGAAATGACAGATGAATGTTATTTGCATCAGTCTTCACAGTGGTAAACACCAGCAACGCAACTGAGATTCAAGAGAGTCTGGGGTCGAAGTTAAAGGAGTGCTATTATTGAGAAGGTGCGTGGGAAGCTGAAAGCTCTGAAGGTAGATAAGTCACCTGAACCAGATGGACTGCCCCCCATGTTTCTGAAAGAGTTGGCTTGAGAGATTAGGGAGGTATTAGTAGACTGAAGTCAGCATGGCTTTGTGAAAGGGAGATCTTGCCTGATGAACCTGTTGGAATTCTTTGAGTAAGTAAATAGCAGGATAGACAAAAGAGAGTCAGCGGACTTACCTGGATTTGCAGACCGCCTTTGATAAGGTGCTGCACGTGAGGCTGCTAAAGAAGATGCGAGCCCATAGTATCAGAGGGCAGCTACTTGCATGGATAGCAGTTTGGCTGGATGGCAGAAGGCAAAACGTGGCAATAAAGGGGGCTATTGCTGTTTGACTTTCAGCGACTAGCGGAGCTACGCAAGAGTCGGTGCTGGGAAAGCTACTCTTCACGTTTTATATTAATGATTTGGATATGGGAATTGTAGGTTTGGTGGCCAGGTTTTCAGATGTAAAGAAAGTAGGGACTCTTCAGAACGACTTGGACGGGTTTGGAGAGTGGGCAGAAAAGTGGCAGATGGAATACAGAATAGCAAAGTACGGAGTCATGCATTTTGATGGTAGGATTAATATGGTAGGAATAAAGGCGTAGAATATTTTCTGAATGGGGAGAGAATAAAGGCGTAGACTATTTTCTGAATGGGGAGAGAATTCAGAAATCATAGGTGCAAAAGAACTTGGGAGTGCTGGTGCAGGATTTCTAAAAAGTTAATTTGCTTGTCCAATCAGTGGTTAAGAATGCAAATGCAAATAAAATGCATTTATTTTAAGACGACTAGAACATAAAACAGGGACGTAATGCTGAGGCTTTATAAGGCATTGGTCAGACCGCTTTTGGAGTATTGTGAGCAGTTTTGGGCCTCATCTGAAGAAGGATGTGCTGGCATTGGAGAGGGTCCAGAGGAGGTTTAGAAGAACTATCCCAAGAATGATTGGATTAACATATGAACGTTTGACGGCAGTGGGTCTATACTCGCTAAAGTTTAGAAGGATGAGGAAGGACCTCATTGAAACTTACAAAATAGTGAAATAACTGGATAGAGAACTGGATGTGGAGAGGATGTTTCCACTAGTGGGAAAGTCTAGGACGAGAGGCCGTAGCCTCAGAATAAAAGGAAGTACCTTTAGAAAGTGTGGTAAATCTGTGGAATTCATTCCACAGAAGGATGTGGAAGCCTATTCAATGGATATTTTTAAGGTGGATATTGATAGATTCTTGATTAGTACGGGTGTCAGGGGTTACGACGAGAAGGCAGGAGAATGAGGTTGAGAGGGAAAGGTAGATCAGCCATGATTGAATGGTGGAGTTGATGTGCCGAATGGCCTAATTTAACTCCTACAACCTATGAACTTTAGTATTTGGACAATTACTTTTCAGAACTACTCAGTTATGAATTTTCCGAGGAACAAAATAATTTGTCATTGTTGCAACAGGACAAATCAGTATCTGATTACACTCTGTTCAACATTGCATTTCTTCTTTAAATCAAAAAAGATTAGAGCAGTGACTTTTTTAATATAAACCTGATGATCTATATCTATTGGTATGTATTTTTGTTATCCAAATATAAGTGTTTTCTGTACAGGCATTGGAAGAGCTGGAAGAAAAATGCTCAGCAATGCCAGCTAATCGCAGGCAGGCCATAGCTGCTGATCTGGAAGAAATTATGTATAGCACACCAGGCGATGTTGGAATTTATTATGATAACCAAGGTTTGTTTTATTTATTAAAATGAACCACTGAAACTGTTCTTGGTATTGCACTGAATTCTGTCATCAACTGTTTTATTAGGTTATGATACAATGTTTGCAAGATGTGTTTCCTGAAACACATCTAACTGACTGAATAAAATTCCATTCGTCTTTTTTACTGGATGCAGTAGCTTTCTGGATACAATATCTAGTAAATTCCTTGTTTTAATGATGGTGGCACTCTTTCACAGTCGATTCTTGTTGCTGTTTCTCTTTATTTATCTGACACATTTGTCCCTTACAAAACCACATCTACTACCCACCTCCCTTTCTTCAGAGGTGCGGTACAGTGGTGCAGCTGGTGGAGCTGCCGTGTCCGAGTGGCAGAGACGCGAGTGCTATCTGCATGGTGGTTGCATTTTCTCTCGGTGACCATTTGGATTTCCTCTGCGTGCTCTGTTTATATCCCACATCTTCACAGACATGCAAGCTTGCAGGTTAATTGGCCTTTGTAAATAACCCTGAGTCTGTAAGGTGTGGATGGAAAAGTAGGATAAAATAACACTAGTGTGAAAGGTCGATGGTTGGCATGGCCTCGGTGGGCAGAGGGACCTGTTTCCATGTGTATCTTTCAATTCAATTCAATACAATTTAAAAATACTTTAACCGACTCATCTACCATGTAATCTCTTAGCTAAAACCTTTTTTTCTTACTTGACTTGTACTGTGCATCTCACGATTTTTCTTCCTGTAATATTGTTGTCTTTAATTTTCTGTATTTATGCCTTGCAGGAGAATCTCGTTCTCCTTGTTAAGCAGCACTCCACCAGGCAACTCCACATCGACTAACTTACCCCAGATCTCTTCTTTCAAAGCCATTTCCGATTATCTTTACTGTTTGTGTGCATGTTTTAATATATGCGACCATGGCTTAGATTTATTTGCCAAAGTTTCTCTACGTTCTTTAAACCCCTCCATATTACTAACATTTGAGAGAAACTCCCCTTGCTCCAGGGTATCCTAGGCCACACCATTTCAATGTCCTTTCTTCTGCCTGTGTTGACATCATTGTTGCATTGGCTTTGTTGAAACAACTTAATGTTCTTTTTGTTTCTCTGTCCTCATTTCCAACTGCCCTTTAATGCCCCTAACCTTCCCCGGGAACAGTTGGACTTGCCAAAACTGAAGGAGCACTTGCCATTAGGAATGCTGTAATATCTTTTTATGTGTAATATCTGTAAAACTAAACTAGTTTTAGTTTATTATGGTCATGTTAATCAAAAAAATGAACAATAAATTGGTACAATTAACCTCTTGAAGGCAGTCTCAAAGCCCCAGAAAATTGAAGAACCTCTGTTGAACTATTGTAGCAGAAACCAAACATGCTTGCTGTCTGTTCATTGTAAAACAATTATGTAAAGGGGAAAATCATCCTTGATGCTAGTCCTTGGTTACTGTAGCACCAGTGTGAGAAATAAAAATAGAATGAGATGCTGCCTGATCTGCTTAGTTCCTCTAGTAGCTCTCCTTTTTTTTTTGCTGGGGATGTGAAATGTTGGAATTATATTGATTTTATGATTTTGCTCCACTACTGTTTGATAGTTTAACTTTTGAGAGATTAACTTTTCAACACATTTTGTAAACTTCAATGGCAACACCAATTTCTCTGAAGTAGAATATTGGACTACAGATACGTGTTATTCGTTATGGTAGAAGGTACTGCCATTGAATATTTGTCATTTCAACAGGTAGAAAATTTGTCAGTATCATAATGCGTTACTGGTACCTGACTGATGTTGACCTTCCTGATGAGACACCCGAGGGAACTAAAGTATTTCAAGTAGTATTTGGTGATGAAAGCAACAAAGACAGCAAACGCCTTCTCACGGCAAATTATGAGTAAGATTTATTTTTGCTCTATTTTATCTGACTTATTTAGTTGGGAATCATGTTGTGTTTTATGCTCCATGTACTAAGTGAATGTGTGGTAAAGCTCTGAAGTTAACAGTATACTATATTTAGTTTAGTTTAGAGATAACGTGCAGAAACAGGCCCTTCGGCCCACCGAGCACACCGACCAGTGATCCCCGTTCACTCGCACTATACTACACACTAGGGACAGTTTACAATTTTACTGAAGCCAATTAACCTGCAAACCTACCGTCTTTGGAAAGTGGGAGGAAACCGAGAACCCAGAGGAATTCCACGCGGTCACGGGGAGAACGTAAAAACTCTGTACAGACAGCACCCAGGATCGAACCCGGGTCTCTGATGCTGTGAGGCCACCATGCAGCTGTGCTACATTTCACGGGAAGAACAGGCTGATTTTTTTTGATGTTATACAGCTTCTTAGTTTTGCTGACTCACTGTTTCAGAACACGAGTAATGAAGTTGAACAATACAGTAAACTTTCTCCTTATAATAGATTTCAACCTACCTACTGACCTACCAATGGCTGCCCATGCCGCCCCGGTTCGTTCCGCCTTCCCGGTCACTCACAATGCCGGCTGCCCCAGTGCCGCTCTACCTAGCCACTCGCAGCCCAGACTGCTCCCACATCGCCGCCGGCTCACGCCGCTTCCAGGCCGGACCTTCTGCCGCCACCACCGGCCCACACAGCTTCCTCTAGGCCGCACCACCAACCCGCGAACCGCGGCTATTGACTCCGTCAGTCCTCGCCTCTCCACTGGCCATCAGCTCACCTGGATTCCAGACCCAGACCCAGACCGAGTGTCTCAAGAGTCTCGATCAGAAACTTCACCTATTCATGTTCTCCAAAGATACTGCCTGATCTGTTGAGTTACTCTAGTACTTTGTGTCCTTTTGTATATAAACCAGCAACTGCAGTTGTTTGTTTCTACTACATACACAATGATAATACCATACTTGCTTATAGCAGACAATGACAAACACCACCCCCCCCCCCCCCCATGGTTATACAATCATCATAACAAGGATTTATTCTACCACACCATGTGGCACATTTAATTTAATTGGCTGAACGAGAAGTTTAAATAACAGAAACTGAAAATTTGGAAGCGCGCCAACTTTACATAAGTGGACGACGAATTGCAGCTGGTTTTGTGATTCCATTTCAGTAAAACGGTTTTAAGGGTGACCAACATAAAACAGTAAAATAAATAACATATAGCAGGATATCATAGTTTATTTGTTGCAATTAAACCTCGAAGAGTACCTGATAATGCATTAAATATCAAGGTAGATAATAGACCAGTTGGACAGGTTGGTGAACAAGAGACAGGTGGAATTCAACAAATATGAAATATGAAATGAAGCATTTTGTTAGGAAGAGTGAGAAATGTTAATACAGGCTATATAGTACAATATTACATAGAAACAAAGAAAATAGGTGCAGGAGGAGGTCATTCGGCCCTTCGAGCCAGCTCCACCATTCAATGTGATCATGGATTTTAAAAAAAAAAAAATTTTTAATTTTATTTTTATTAGAAGTACAGTAAATTACAGTAATACACATCACATATATCTTATTACATTTTGTTGTACCACTTCGTTTTTCGAGCTTTAAAAAAGGTAGAAATAAAAGAAGTAAGGAAAGTGAGCAAGAATCGTGAAGGTGCAGGAAAGTGTTGGGAGAAGAAAGCCCCTTAGGGAAGAAGTTAGAGAAGGAAGTAAAAGGAAATAAGACCCTAGAAAGAAAAGAAAAAAAAGGAAAAACAATCACTCTATTGTAACAAAACTCCGCAAAAAAGGATATACCAACCGTGTTTTAAAAAAATATATATTTTATACCCCCCGTTACCAGATCCTGGTACCATTTATATTTTAAATTACTATTGCACCTTATGCTTGTAATAGTTCCGTAAATGCAGACCACGTCTTTTGGAAGTGGCCTGCTTTGCCTGCTAGGAGGAGTCTCATCTCTTCCAAGTGTAGTGTTTCGAACATGTTTGAAATCCACATTTTTATTGTTGGTATTGGAGCATTTTTCCAAAATTTGAGTATAAGCTTTTTTCCCATTATTAGCCCATTAAGTAAGTTCTTTTGAAACACATTTAATTCGGGGTTACCTTTCCGATATTCCAAAAATGATCCATTCTGCATTTGGTACAAGTTTTATTTTAAATAATTTTGTGAAGATTTCAAATATTTTGTTCCAGAATTTTTGAATTTTTATACAGAAAACAAAAGAGTGCACTATGGTAGCTTCTTGTGACTGACATTTATCACAAATGGGTGAGACATTGGGGAAAAGTTTAATTATTTTAGTTTTTGAATAATATAGTCTATGTTAGAAAAGCTAAAAGAAGATATGAGGTTGCTTTGGCAAGTAAGGTAAAAGTAAATCCGAAGGGTTTCTACCGCTATATTAATAGCAAAAGGATAACGAGGGATAAAATTGGTCCATTAGAGAGTCAGAGTGGCCATCTATCTGCAGAGCCAAAAGAGATGGGGAGATATTGAACAGTTTCTTTTAAACGGTATTCACCAAGGAGAAGGATATTGAATTATGTGAGGTAAGGGAAACAAGTAGAGTAGCTATGGAAACTATGAGGATCAAAGAAGAGGAAGTACTGACACTTTTGAGAAATATAAAAGTGGATAAGTCTCCAGGTCCGGACAGGATATTCCCTAGGACATTGAGGGAAGTTAGTGTAGAAATAGCAGGGGCTATGGCAGAAATATTTCAAATGTCATTAGAAACGGGAATAGTGCCGGAGGATTGGCGTACTGCGCATGTTGTTCCATTGTTTAAAAAGGGGTCTAAGAGTAAACCTAGCAATTATAGACCTATTAGTTTGACGTCAGTGGTGGGCAAATTAATGGAAAGAATACTTAGAGATAATATATATAAGCATCTGGATAAACAGGGTCTGATTAGGAACAGTCAACATGGATTTGTGCCTGGAAGGTCATGTTTAACTAATCTTCTTGAATTTTTTGAAGATGTTACTCGGGAAATTGATGAGGGTAAAGCAGTGGATGTTGTGTATATGGACTTCAGTAAGGCCTTTGACAAGGTTCCTCATGGAAGGTTGGTTAAGAAGGTTCAATGGTTGGGTATTAATGGTGGAGTAGCAAGATGGATTCAACAGTGGCTGAATGGGAGATGCCAGAGAGTAATGGTGGATGGTTGTTTGTCAGGTTGGAGGCCAGTGACGAGTGGGGTGCCACAGGGATCTGTGTTGGGTCCACTGTTGTTTGTCATGTACATCAATGATCTGGACGATGGTGTGGTAAATTGGATTAGTAAGTATGCAGATGATACTAAGATAGGTGGGGTTGCGGGTAATGAAGTAGAGTTTCAAAGTCTACAGAGAGATTTATGCCAGTTGGAAGAGTGGGCTGAAAGATGGCAGATGGAGTTTAATGCTGATAAGTGTGAGGTGCTACATCTTGGCAGGACAAATCAAAATAGGACGTACATGGTAAATGGTAGGGAATTGAAGAATGTAGGTGAACAGAGGGATCTGGGAATAACTGTGCACAGTTCCCTGAAAGTGGAATCTCATGTAGATAGGGTGGTAAAGAAAGCTTTTGGTGTGCTGGCCTTTATAAATCAGAGCATTGAGTATAGAAGTTGGGATGTAATGTTAAAATTGTACAAGGCATTGGTGAGGCCAATTCTGGAGTATGGTGTACAATTTTGGTCGCCTAATTATAGGAAGGATGTCAACAAAATAGAGAGAGTACAGAGGAGATTTACTAGAATGTTGCCTGGGTTTCAGCAACTAAGTTACAGAGAAAGGTTGAACAAGTTAGGGCTTTATTCTTTGGAGCGCAGAAGGTTAAGGGGGGACTTGATAGAGGTTTTTAAAATGATGAGAGGGATAGACAGAGTTGACGTGGAAAAGCTTTTCCCACTGAGAGTAGGGAAGATTCAAACAAGGGGACATGACTTGAGAATTAAGGGACTGAAGTTTAGGGGTAACATGAGGGGGAACTTCTTTACTCAGAGAGTGGTAGCTGTGTGGAATGAGCTTCCAGTGAAGGTGGTGGAGGCAGGTTCGTTTTTATCATTTAAAAATAAATTGGATAGTTATATGGATGGGAAAGGAATGGAGGGTTATGGTCTGAGCGCAGGTATATGGGACTAGGGGAGATTATGTGTTCGGCACGGACTAGAAGGGTCGAGATGGCCTGTTTCCGTGCTGTAATTGTTATATGGTTATATGGTAATGTTTTATATTGAATTAGAGTATGTCGTACGTTAATCGAGCATTTATGCACATATAGTAAGTGTTTATCCCAGCTCTCTTGAAATTTTTATAGCTAGTTCTTGTTCCCAGTCTCTTCTAATACCATCGGTTGCAGGTATTTCTATATTTAAAATAATGTTGTATAAGTATGATATTAGATTTGCTGATTCAGCCTTTGTCTTCATGGCTTCATCCAATAAGTCTGGGGGCATGTGATGATAGTCTTTTGTGTGTTTTTTCAGATAGTCACGGATTTGAAGATATTTAAAATATTGATTATTTTTCAAATTGTATTTCAGTTGTAATTGTTGAAATGATAATAATTTTCCTAATTCATACAAGTCTCCGAGCGTTTTGATTCCCATTCTTTCCCATTGTGTAAATGATTTATCTATAATTGAGGGTTTAAACGACGGGTTATTGACTATTGGCATTAAAAGAGATAGATTTCTTAATTTTAGATTCTGTTTTATTTGTTTCCAAGTTCTAATTGTGCTATGTATCATTGGATTTTTATTATAATTTTTGTTATTCAGATTCATTGGTGAGAGGAGAGTCGCTCCTGTATTACACGGAGAGCAGTCCTCTCTCTCCATTACAATCCAGTCCACCTGCTGGGCAGAGTTGTCCAGCAGGTGAATCATATTTTTAATATTTACTGCCCAATTATAGTACATAAAGTTAGGGAGCGCTAGACCACCCATCTCTTTTGGTTTACTAAGGTGTGCTCTTTGTATTCTGTGGGATTTGTAATCCCATATCAAATTTGTGATGTCTGAGTAGTTTTTTGAAAAACTTTTTTGGAAGATATATTGGAATTGATTGAAATAAATGTAGGATTTGTGGTAAAAAAGATCATTTTTATAGCATTTATTCGACCTATAAAGGACATCGGGAGCGTTTTCCAGAATTTGATTAGATTATTTAGTTTCTTAAGTAAGGGGCTATAATTGGCATTAAACATAGCGTGATAATTTCTATTGATTTCAATTCCTAAATATTTAAATTTTTCTGTGGCTATTTTAAAGGGGAATTTCAAGAGATGTGTTGAGCCTTTCGGTTTTATCAACATAATTTCACTTTTGTTCCAGTTTATTCTATATCCTGAGAAAGATCCAAAGTCCTCAATTAGATTTAATATGTTTGGTATACTGATTTGGGGTTTTGTGATATACAGTAATACATCGTCTGCATATAAGGATATTTTGTTATTTGAATATTTTGTATTATAACCATAAATATCCGGGTGTGTTCTAATTTTTTCAGCTAAAGGTTCAATTACCAGAGCAAATAACAGCGGTCATAATGAACATCCTTGTCTATTACCATATAACCATATAACCATATAACAATTACAGCACGGAAACAGGCCATCTCGACCCTTCTAGTCCGTGCCGAACACATAATCTCCCCTAGTCCCATATACCTGCGCTCAGACCATAACCCTCCATTCCTTTCCCATCCATATAACTATCCAATTTATTTTTAAATGATAAAAACGAACCTGCCTCCACCACCTTCACTGGAAGCTCATTCCACACAGCTACCACTCTCTGAGTAAAGAAGTTCCCCCTCATGTTACCCCTAAACTTCAGTCCCTTAATTCTCAAGTCATTGTCCCTTGTTAATTGGAATTTCGTAGATAGTATATTATTAGTTAATATTCTAGCCGTGGGTTTGTTATATAATAATTTTATCCATGCGATGAAGTTCTCTCCCATTTGAAATGTTTGCAATACTTTAATCATATAATCCCATACTACTTGATCAAACGCTTTTTCTGCGTCCAGTGAAATGATAGATAACTCTTGTTCTTGAGGTTTGTGAGAGTGCATTATGTTAAGCAGACGTCTCAGGTTATTAAATGAATGTCTCTTAGGTATAAATCCCGTTTGGTCCTCATTTATTAATTTACTAACATAATGACTTAGTCTTCTAGCTAGTGTTTTCGCTAATATTTTTTGATCCGTATTTAACAAAGCAATAGCTCTATAGGGTCTCGACCGAAATGTCACCTGTCCCGCTGAGTTACTCCAGCATTGATTATGTGCCTATCTTCTGTGTTAACCAGCATTTGCAGTTCCTTACACAACAGGAACAAAGACAGGAGAAACTCAGCGATACCTCCATAGATGCTGCTGCATCCGCTGAGTTTCTCCAGCATTTTTGTGTACCTTCGATCTTCCAGCATCTGCAGTTCCTGCAGGAACAAAGACAGGCTTTAATTGAAATTAAATTGTGGTGCAAGAGTAGGCGATACGGCCCTTCGAGCCAGCACCACCATTCAATGTGATCATGGCTGATCATCCACAATCAGTACACCGTTCCTGCCTTCTCCCAATATCACCTGACTCCGCTATCTTTATGAGCCCTATCTAGCTCTCTCTTGAAAGTATCAAGAGAACCGGCCTCTACCCCTCTCTGAGGCAGAAAATTCCACAGACTCACAACTGTCTGTTGAAAAAGTGTTTAATCTCTGTTCTAAATGGCTTACCCCTTATTCTTCAACTGTGGCCCCTGGTTTTGGAATCCCCCAACATCGGGAACATGTTTCCTGCCTCTAGCGTGGTCAAACCCTTAATAATCCTTAATAATCCTATATGTTTCAATAAGATCCCCTCTCATTCTTCTAAATTCCAGAGTATACAAGCCCAATCGCTCCATTCTCTCAGCATATGACAGTCCCGCCATCCCGGGAATTAACCTAGTGAACCTACGCTGTACTCCCTCAATTGCAAGAATGTCTTTCCTCAAATTTGGAGACCAAAACTGCACACAACACTCCAGGTGTGGTCTCACTAGGGCCCTGTACAACTGCAGAAGGACCTCTTTGCTCCTTTTCTTAACTCCTCTTGTTATGAAGGCCAACATGCCATTCGATTTCTTCACTGCCTGCTGTACCTGCATGCTTACTTTCAGTGACTGGTGCACAAGAGCACCCAGGTCTCATTGCAATTCCCTTTTTCCCAATCTGACAGGATTGAGATAATAATCTGCCTCCTTGTTCTTGCCGCCAAATAACCTCACATTTATCCACATTAAACGGCATCTGTCATGCATCTGCCCACTCACCCAACCTGTCCAAGTCGCCCTATATTCTCATAGCATCCTCCTCATAGTTCCAGCTTTGGGTCATCTGTAAATTTGGAAAATAAGGAAAAAAATATGTGGGAGGAACAGGGAGGAACAGGGAAGTGAGATTGTCAGTCAGTCTACATGTAATGGACTGAATGGAGATGAAGTCCCAGGGGAAGCTGGCTAGGAATATAAAGAAGGACAGTAAAAGCTTATTTAGATATGTTAAGGGAAAAAGAGTAGCAAAGTCAAATGTGGGTCTGTTGAAGGCAGACACGGTTGAAATTATTATGGGTAACAAGGAAATGGCAGAAGAGTTGAACAGGTACTTCGGATTTGTCTTTACTAAGGAAGACACAAACAATCTCCCAGATGTACTGGAGGACAGAGGATCTAAGGGGGTAGAGGAACTGAAAGAAATGTTCATTAGGGGAGAAATAGTATTGGGTAGGCTAATGGGACTGAAGGATGATAAATCCCCTGGACTTGATGGTCTGCATCCCAGGGTCCTCAGAGAGGTGCCTCTAGAAATAGTGGATGCATTGGTGATCATTTTCCAATGTTCATTAGATTCAGGATCAGTTCCTGTGGATTGGAGGATAGCTAATGTTTTTCAAGAAAGGAGCGAGAGTGAAAACGGGGAATGGCGGACCAGTTAGCCTGACCACGGTGGTGGGAAAGATGCTGGAGTCAAATATTAAAGAGGTAATAATGGGGCATTTGGATAGCAGTAAAAGGATTAGCCCAAGTCAACATGGATTTATGAAAGGGAAATCATACTTGACTCACTGGCATTTTTTGAATTTGTGACAAGTAAAATGGATGAAGGGGAGCCAGTGGATGGATATTTTTAAATTAATGGAATAATTCTATTTAAAATATGACCATAGGATATTATTGTTCCATTGCTTCCCATTGGATTTGCAGGATTTATCATTGAAATTAGTTTTGTAAAATTCAAACTTGTTATTAGCTAATTACTGTAATTGTTATAAATGATGGAGAGCGTGTATTCTCAGCTAAATGTCCCCCTCCATTGCTGTATGACCCCTTGATTACGTTTGTGTGCTGGTTGTCCCAATCTTATTGTGTTCTAATGGGAATCATGTTTCCCTGTATCTGGGTCCAAGCTGCAAGTCTGCTCATGATTTATAGTATTCACTAAACATGGTGGCAAATAATTGATGTGTACATTGATAACTGATGTGTCTCAGGGGTACATAGGAAGTATTTATGTCAGAGAGTGATATAATATGTGCTTACTTTGGCACCTTTTAATCCAGTAAATATGTTACTGGTTATGAAAAGGAAGGAGTGTCATCGCGATAAGAGTGTTGGTATGATGATTCCTTGAAAAGTATTAAAACATTACAAAAGATCGCAAGCCCCCCCCCCCCCCCCCCTCTCACCTGTTCCCACGTCACTTGCTAAGGTATGTCCTGCCCCTCCTCTCTTCCAGCTTTCTCTCCCCCCCCCTCACCCTAACATCACAATCAGTCTGAAGAAGGGTGCCGACCCAAAACGTCACCTATCCATGTTCTCCAATGCTGCCTGACCCACTGAGTGACTCCTGCACTTTGTGTCTTTTTTGGGTCTAATAGTTTAATTCAGGATATCTTTTAATCTTTGTTATTTTGTCCATTTTCCTGTGTAGTCAGTCTATCTAAATATTATTTGGTAATGTATGAGAGCTGAGCAATTCAAACCATTGATGCAAGTGAAAAATAAATATAGTGCCTTTCCACGACTTAAGCCACCATGAAGTACTTAGCCAGCAAAGTACTTTTGAAGTATTCCTTGAGTGAGAGATAATGTAAGTAAGAAGTTCGAAAGTAGTGTAAATAGAAAATATGCAAGAAAACTTCATTTACCAACTGTATTGCCCAGATTGGCAATGAGCATGATGGATACAGCTCACCCCCTCCATAACACACTGGTCAACCTGAGGAGCACCTTCAGCAACAGACTGGTTCCACCAAGATGCAGCACAGAACGCCACAGGAGATCCCTTTTCCCTGTGGCTATCAAACTGTACAACTCGTCCCCCTCCTGTCATAGGGTAGACTGACCACTTCCTCCCCCTCCTCCAATGCCAGACTTTGCACATCCTCAATTCTGGACTTTCCACTCGCCACTTTAATTTCATGTTTCATGTATCTTGTTGTGTTTTATGACTGTTGGAAGACCAATTTCCCTCCTGGGATAAATATTCTATCGCATCGTATCCATCATAGGCTCTCAGAAACTAGTTAATTTGTTCAATCGTGGCCAAATAGGATTAGCGTAGACAGGCAATAGATCGACGTGGGATTTGTGGGCTAAAGGGCACATTCCTGTACTCTATAACAAGGTCATTTTTCCAAATTCAATTTGAACAGCATAGAAAATTTACTACACAATTGCAAATTTAATATTTCCAATTTATTCTTAATGGTATTTGGGAACAGTCGTGTGTTCTTGTATGTTCTTGAATCTAACCATTCTTTCATTCTTCACTAAACTCTAGATTTCGACGAGAATTTACACCAGGTGTAGAACCTGACTGGACCATTACAAGGATACAGCATTTTAAACTATTGGAATAATTCTCCTGGAAATCTTATTGTAAGGATGTCCTTCTGTGTTTCACAAACAATAATACATATTTACTTGATTGAATTCCTTTTCATTGGAGGTTGTACTATTTAAATGTAACATTAAAATATATAGTCGTTGAACTTCAATTAATGGCATCGTCTGTGAACATTTGAGAATTTTGCCACCATGAAGTTAGAAAACTTCTATTACTTCTACTATTTGCAAAGTTGATGGGATTTTGTTTTTCAAATGGTTTTGATTCTCTCAGCAGATAGATTTAATTTATTTAGCATGTGAGTGTAGTTCTATGTTGGCCACAACTTGGGGAAAGGTGCTGCAAAGTTTTAGTAGATGGATAAAACAAAGTGGAATATCATAAGGTGTGCTGTGATGTTGAAGGTATGGGTATGAGGGGAGAACCAGAAAACCTGCAAGAGGAATGGTCTTTACTTTGGATTAATGCAAAATATGCTGTTCAATTCTGAGTGTTTAAAATCTTTAAATTATGTCCTATTAACCTAAAGGTAGTACTGAATTTGTGAGTTAAAGAGATTATGAGATAGTCACAGAATTAGGAAACTGAGCAGCCCATCTTAATTAGTCCATCAAGGAAGGTCTTGAACTTGCCTATTGCCGGCTCCAACATTATTCTTAATTGCTCTGAGTTTATTCCAATGTCTCAAAGTCTTTTTGTGAAAGATCATTGTTCATGTGCTTAGTTTGTGTGTGTGTGTGTGTGTGTGTGTGTGTGTGTGTGTGTGTATTATATATATATATATTATGGAACATTGCCCACAATATATATATATATATATATATATATATATATATATATATATATATATAATGTGTATTGTGTATATATATATATATAGATATATTTATATATAGAGAGAAAGAGAGGACACTAAATGCTGGAGAATCTCAACGGGACAGGCAGCATCTCGGGAGAAAAGGAATGGGTGACGATTCGGGTCGAGACCCTTCTTCAGACCTTCGATTTAAACCAGCATCTGCAGTTCTTTCTTACACATTTATATATATATATATATATTTATATACATTACGTATATTATATGTGTATATATATTGTGTGTAAAAAATAATTTTATGTTAATGATTCATAAATTTGATGAGCTATGGTCAACTAGGCTATGTAGGGGAGAGAGAAGAAAAAGAAAATAATCAGAGAATAAGAGAGGGTGGGTTTCTTAAATGTGTATATTTTAATGCTAGGAGCATTGTAAGAAAAGTGGATGAACTTAGAGCCTGGATTGACACCTGGAAGTATGATGTTGTGGCGATCAGTGAAACATGGTTGCAGGAGGGCTGTGATTGGAAACTAAATATTCCAGGATTTCATTGCTTCAGGTGTGATAGAATTGGAGGGGCAAGAGGTGGAGGTGTTGCATTGCTTATCAGGGAAGATATTACAGCAGTGCTTTGGCAGGATAGATTAGAGGGCTCGTCCAGGGAGGCTATTTGGGTGGAACTGAGAAATGGGAAAGGGGTAGCAACACTTATAGGGGTGTATTATAGACCGCCAAATGGGGAGCGAGAATTGGAAGAGCAAATATGTAAGGAGATTGCAGATATTAGTAGTAAGCACAAGGTAGTGATTGTGGGAGATTTAAATTTTCCACACATAGACTGGGAAACACATTCTGTAAATGGGCTGGATGGGTTGGAGTTTGTAAAATGTGTGCAGGATAGTTTTTTGCAACAATACATAGAAGTACCTACTAGAGAAGGGGCGGTACTGGACCTCCTGTTAGGAAATGAGATGGGTCAGGTGGCAGAGGTATGCGTTGGGGAACAGTTCGGGTCCAGTGATCACAATACCATTAGTTTCAATATAATTATGGAGAGGGACAAAACTGGACCTAGGGTTGAGATTTTTGATTGGAGAAAGGCTAACTTTGAGGAGATGCGAAAGGATTTAAAAGGAGTAAATTGGGACAGTTTGTTTTATGGGAAAGATGTGGAAGAGAAATGGAGTACATTTAAAGGTGACATTTTAAGAGTACAGAATCTTTATGTCCCTGTTCGGTTGAAAGGAAATCGTAAAAATTGGAAAGAGCCATGGTTTTCAAGGGAAATTGGACACTTGGTTCGGAAAAAGAGGGAGATCTACAATAGTTATAGGCAGCATGGAGTAAATGAGGTGCTTGAGGAGTATAAAGAATGTAAAAAGAATCTTAAGAAAGAAATTAGAAAAGCTAAAAGAAGATATGAGGTTGCTTTGGCAAGTAAGGTAAAAGTAAATCCGAAGGGTGTCTACCACTATATTAATAGCAAAAGGATAACGAGGGATAAAATTGGTCCATTAGAGAGTCAGAGTGGCCAACTATCTGCAGAGCCAAAAGAGATGGGGGAGATATTGAACAGTTTCTTTTCTTCGGTATTCACCAAGGAGAAGGATATTGAATTATGTGAGGTAAGGGAAACAAGTAGAGTAGCTATGGAAACTATGAGGATCAAAGAAGAGGAAGTACTGACACTTTTGAGAAATATAAAAGTGGATAAGTCTCCAGGTCCGGACAGGATATTCCCTCGGACATTGAGGGAAGTTAGTGTAGAAATAGCAGGGGCTATGGCAGAAATATTTCAAATGTCATTAGAAACGGGAATAGTGCCGGAGGATTGGCGTACTGCGCATGTTGTTCCATTGTTTAAAAAGGGGTCTAAGAGTAAACCTAGCAATTATAGACCTGTTAGTTTGACGTCAGTGGTGGGCAAATTAATGGAAAGAATACTTAGAGATAATATATATAAGCATCTGGATAAACAGGGTCTGATTAGGAACAGTCAACATGGATTTGTGCCTGGAAGGTCATGTTTAACTAATCTTCTTGAATTTTTTGAAGATGTTACTCGGGAAATTGATGAGGGTAAAGCAGTGGATGTTGTGTATATGGACTTCAGTAAGGCCTTTGACAAGGTTCCTCATGGAAGGTTGGTTAAGAAGGTTCAATGGTTGGGTATTAATGGTGGAGTAGCAAGATGGATTCAACAGTGGCTGAATGGGAGATGCCAGAGAGTAATGGTGGATGGTTGTTTGTCAGGTTGGAGGCCAGTGACGAGTGGGGTGCCACAGGGATCTGTGTTGGGTCCACTGTTGTTTGTCATGTACATCAATGATCTGGACGATGGTGTGGTAAATTGGATTAGTAAGTATGCAGATGATACTAAGATAGGTGGGGTTGCGGGTAATGAAGTAGAGTTTCAAAGTCTACAGAGAGATTTATGCCAGTTGGAAGAGTGGGCTGAAAGATGGCAGATGGAGTTTAATGCTGATAAGTGTGAGGTGCTACATCTTGGCAGGACAAATCAAAATAGGACGTACATGGTAAATGGTAGGGAATTGAAGAATGTAGGTGAACAGAGGGATCTGGGAATAACTGCACAGTTCCATGAAAGTGGAATCTCAAGTAGATAGGGTGGTAAAGAAAGCTTTTGGTGTGCTGGCCTTTATAAATCAGAGCATTGAGTATAGAAGTTGGGATGTAATGTTAAAATTGTACAAGGCATTGGTGAGGCCAATTCTGGAGTATGGTGTACAATTTTGGTCGCCTAATTATAGGAAGGATGTCAACAAAATAGAGAGAGTACAGAGGAGATTTACTAGAATGTTGCCTGGGTTTCAGCAACTAAGTTACAGAGAAAGGTTGAACAAGTTAGGGCTTTATTCTTTGGAGCGCAGAAGGTTAAGGGGGGACTTGATAGAGGTTTTTAAAATGATGAGAGGGATAGACAGAGTTGACGTGGAAAAGCTTTTCCCACTGAGAGTAGGGAAGACTCAAACAAGGGGACATGACTTGAGAATTAAGGGACTGAAGTTTAGGGGTAACATGAGGGGGAACTTCTTTACTCAGAGAGTGGTAGCTGTGTGGAATGAGCTTCCAGTGAAGGTGGTGGAGGCAGGTTCGTTTTTATCATTTAAAAATAAATTGGATAGTTATATGGATGGGAAAGGAATGGAGGGTTATGGTCTGAGCGCAGGTATATGGGACTAGGGGAGATTATGTGTTCGGCACGGACTAGAGGGGTCGAGATGGCCTGTTTCCGTGCTGTAATTGTTATATGGTTATATGGTTATATAGGCAATGTTCCAGAATTAATCTTTCATTGAATTACAAATTTATCTCTTTAAGATCTGTCAAGTCTAAAAGAGCCACTTCCTCACAATGTTGGCAATGATAATCAGTCTTGTGACTCTTCTCTGTACCCCTGACTGAGATTTTTTGAATGTCTCCTTTGTTTATCAAAGTTGGATAGAGTAGCCCAAGGTATGATCTGAATAGAAAACTAAACTATCTGAACAATACCTTTCTCATTTTCATTCCATTAACTTTCTTTCTAATTCAATATTTTATTGGCATTTACGCTGTTGCTCCACATCCATTCCTTATATTTAAATGTAGGACTACAGGAGCCAATGTTCTTTTAAAATTAATAACCTCCAGAGCAAATTACAGCAGAAAAGTAAAAGTATGGGCAAATTAATCAACAGCTTCCAATAATTTGCCTGTAGTTTTCCTCAATTGTGGAGCACCTTGCACTTGTCTGTGCTAAATCACATCTTCTCCGTTGAACTCAGTATCTTAATGGGTGTCCTGGTTTGTTTGAGAATAGCCATTTTCCCCACCAATTTGGATTAATAGTGTAGCTCAGGAATTGTAGTGCCCACCATAATGTTTGGGACAAAGACCCATCATTTATTTATTTGTCTCTGTACTCCACAATTTGAGATTTATAATAGAAAAAAAATCACATGTGGTTAAAGTGCACATTGTCAGATTTTATTAAAGGGTATTTTTTGTTTCACCATGTAGAAATTACAGCTGTGTTTATACATAGTCCCCTCATTTCAGGGGACCATAATGTTTGGGACACTTGGCTTCACAGGCGTTTGTAATTGCTCAGGTGTGTTTAATTGCCTCCTTAATGCAGGTATAAGAGAGCTCTCAGCACCAACTCTTCCATCCAGTCTTTCCATCACCTTTGGAAATGTTTATTGCTGTTTATCAACATGAGGACAAAAGTTGTGCTAATGAAAGTCAAAGACTGAGAAACAAGAATAATACTGTTGGAGACATCAGCCAAACCTTAGGCCAACCAAAATGAACTGTTTAGAACATCATTAAGAAGAAAGAGAGCATTAATCGCAAAGGGATTGGCATGACAAGATGAGCTTACTAATTGCAAAGTGACTGGCAGGCCAAGGAAGATCCCCACAGCTGATGACAGAAGAATTATCTCTATAATAAAGAAAAATCCCCAAACACCTGTCCGACAGATCAGAAACACTCTTCGGGAGTCAGGTGTGGATTTGTCACTGACCACTGTCCGCAGAAGACTTCATGAACAGGAATACAGAGGCTACACTGCAAGATGCAAGCCAGTGGTTAACCGCAAAAATACTGTAGAATGGCCAGGTTACAGTTTGCCAAGAAGAACTTAAAATAGCAACCACAGTTAGAAACATAGAAAATAGGTGCAGGAGAAGGCCATTTGGCCCTTCGGCCAGCACCGCCATTCATTGTGAAAAATGGCTGATCGTCCCCAATCAATAACCTGTGATTGCCCTCTCCCCATATCCCTTGATTCCACTAGCCCCTAGAGCTCTATCTAACTCTCTCTTAAATCCATCCAGTGATTTGGCCTCCACTGCCCTCTGTGGCAGGAAATTCCAGAAATTCACAACTCTGGGTGAAAACGTTTTTTCTCACCTCAGTCTTAAATGGCCTCCCCTTTATTCTAAGACTGTGGCCCCTGGTTCTGGACGCGCCCAACATTAGGAACATTTTTCTTGCACTAGCTTGTCCATTCCTTTTATAATTTTATATGTTTCTATAAGATCCCCCTTATCCTTGTAAACTCCAGTGAATACAAGCCTAGTCTTTTCAATCTTTCCTCATATGACAGTCCCGCCATCCCAGGGATCAATCTCGTGAACCTACGCTGCACTGCCGCAATCACAAGGATGTCCTTCCTCAAATTAGGAGACCAAAACTACACAATACTGCAGATGTGAACTTACCAGAGCCATATACAACTGCAGAAGAACCTCTTTACTCCTATACTGAAATCCTCTTGTTATGAAGGCCAACATTCCATTAGCTTTTTTCACTGCCTGCTGTACCTGCACGCCAACTATCAGTGACTGGTGTACAATGACACCCAGGTCTCTCTGTACCTCCCCCTTACCTAACCTAACCCCATTGAGATAATAATCTGCCCCCTTGTTTTTGCCGCCAAAGTGGATAACCTCACATTTATATATATTATACTGCATCTGCCACGCATCTGCCCACTCACTCAACCTGTCCAGGTCACCCTGCAACCTCCTAACATCCTCTTCACAGTTCACACTGCCACCCAGCTTTGTGTCATCCGCAAACTTGCTAGTGTTGCTCCTAATTCCCTCTTCCAAATCATTACTGTATATGGTAAACAGTTGCGGCCCCAACACCGAGCCTTGCGGCACTCCACTCGCTACTGCCTGCCATTCTGAAAAGGCCCCTTTCACTCCTACTCTTTGCTTCCTGTCTGCCAATCAATTTTCTATCCACGTCAACTGCCTAGCCCCAATACCATGTGTTCTTGGAAAAGGTCTTGTGGACAGATGAGATGAAGATTAACTTATATCAGAGTGATGGCAAGACTAAAGTATGGAGGAGAGAAGGAACTGCCCAAGATCCAAAGCATACCGCCTCATCTGTGAAACACGGTGGTGGGGGTGTTATGGCCCGGGCATGAATGGATGCTGAAGGTACTGGCTCACTTATCTTCATTGATGATACAACTGCTGATGGATGCAGCATAATAAATTCTGAAGTGCATAGACACATCCTATCTGCTCAAGTTCAAACAAATGGCTCAAAACTCATTGGCCGATGGTTCATTCTACACCAAGACAATGATCCCAAACATACTGCTAAAGCAACAAAGGAGTTTTTCAAAGCTAAATAATGGTAAATTCTTGAGTGGCCAAGTCAATCACCCGATCTGAACCCAGTTGAGCATGCCTTTTATATGCCGAAGAGAAAACTGAAGGGGACTAGCCTCCAAAACAAGCATCAGCTAAAGATGGCTGCAATACAGACCTGGCAGAACATCACCAGAGAAGACACCCAGCAACTGGTAATGTCCATGAATCGCAGACTTCAACCAGTCATTGCATGCAAAGGATATGCAACAAAATGCTAAATATGACTACTTTCGTTTACATGACATTGCTGTGTCCCAAACATTATGGTGCCCTGAAATGGGGGAACTAAGTATAAACACTGCTGTAATTTCTACATGGTGAAACCAAAATGTATAAAAATGGCATTTATTAAAATCTGACAATGTGCACTTTAACCACATGTGATTTATTTTATTACAAATCTCAAATTGTGGAGTACAGAGGCAAATAAATAAATGATGGGTCTTCGTCCCAAACATTATGGAGGGCACTGTCTAAACAAATATTCTTGTCATTACATGCTTTGAAAGTCTAACCTCTGCACGTTTTGGTTCCACAGGCAATAACTTATGTAAGATCCTATTTCGACCGATGCAGTTTTTCAACAGGAACCACTGGATGGTAATCTGATGGAAGCCATGTGGTTTTTCTAGCAAATGAAAAATCAGTTATAGCAGGCAAGTGTCAGCAGCTGAATCACTATCTGGAGGTTGCTGGAGTGCACTGCTGTTTTCACAGTATTCTGTGTGCTTACCAGCTGCATAATTGAAGAACGTGTTTTCTTGATACTTTTAATTGATGTCAGATGTTCTGGCGGTTTCAATTGTGCCAGGCTGTCCACGGGTTCTAGTTTAAATGTAACACAAGGACGTGTTTGTGATATGCAGTGCAAACCCGCTAAAGTGCATTCTAATTGCTAAAATTTCCTGATAAATGTTGGCACGTAGTGTGCAGGATATAGACATGCTGAAATGTTTTGAATTAGTATTACGTTTGGCATTGATATTCTAACAGTCAGAAGAAGTAGGCTGATCTGACTAATTTTTGAATTGCGTTCTTCCAGAATCAATTAATTGATTCTTAAATGAGTTCAGCATCATGCCCTTGGCATCGCAATCTAGGTGTTGATCATTCTCCATGAAAAATGCTTCCTAAATATGTCATTCACCATAATAGGCTGCCAACCATTTGCTGGTTGGCAGCCCATTTACTACATTGTGAAATCAGTCAGCTTTGTAATAACTACATGGCCACCAATTCATATTTATTGGCTCGAATGTTCAATTCCTGGTGAGTGTGGCAGCACTAAACATTAACAGGAGCTGAATTACTTTTCTGCAAAAGTTGGGAAGAATTAACAACTCCAGGCTCACATTATTCTGTTCCCTTTTAAGGAAGAAAATATGCATTGAATTTCTATGCACTGCTCTGTTGTATAAACTAAACTTGAATTAAAAGTGTTCCAAACTGGTACTCCAAAATATGGAGCTCATTTGGGTCAATTATTTTATTTTGCTGACTGAACAGGAACAATAAACTAGCAATTTGAAAATAGTGTGAAATATTTTCATCCTCACACCATGCCCTTTTTTTATAATTAATATAGTTGCTGGTGGTGCGATTTGATCCCTTTTTTATTAACTCATTGTATTGTATTTCTTCTAATGGGATTATTATAGTGAGAGATGATAGTAATTCGGCCCTTCGAGCCAGCACCGTCATTCATTGTGATCATGGCTGATCGTCCCCAATCAATAACCCGTGCCTGCCTTCTCCCCATATTCACTAGCCCCTACAGCTCTATCTAACTCTCTCTTAAATCCATCCAGTGAATTGGCCTCCACTGCCCTCTGTGGCAGGGAATTCCACAACTTCACAACTCTCTGTGTGAAAACGTTTCTCTCACCTCAGTCTTAAATAGCTTCCCCTTTATTCTAAGACTGTGGCCCCTGGTTCTGGGCTTGCCCAACATTGGGAACATTTTTCCTGCATCTAGCTTGTCCAGTCCTTTATAAGTTTATATAAGGTGCCCTCTCATCCTTCTAAACTCCAGTGAATACAAGCCTAGTCTTTTCAATCTTTCCTCAAATTAAAGTCCCGCCGTCCCAGGGATCAATCTCGTGAACCTATGCTGCACTGTCTCAATCACATGGATGTCCTTCCTCAAATTAGGAGACCAAAACTGGACACAATACTCCAGATGTGGTCTCACCAGAGCCTTATACAACTGCAGAAGAACCTCTTTACTCATATACTGAAGTCCTCCTGCTATGAAGGCCAACATTCCATTAGCTTTCTTCACTGCCTGCTGTACCAGCACGCCAACTTTCAGTGACTGGTGTACAAGGACACCCAGGCCTTGCTGCACCTCCCCCTTGTCTAACCTAACCCCATTGAGATAATAAGCTGCCCCCTTGTTTTTGCCGCCAAAATGTGGATAACCTCAAATTTATCTATATTATACTGCATCTGCCCACTCACTTATACTGTCCAGGTCACCCAGCAACCTCCTAACATCCTCTTCACAGTTCACACTGCCACCCACCTTTGTGTCATCTGCAAACTTGCTAGTGTTGCTCCTAATTCCTTCTTCCAAAACATTAATATATAAAGTAAACAGTTGCGGCCCCAACACCGAGCCTTGCGGCACTGCACTCACCACTGCCTGCCATTCTGAAAAGGACCCGTTCACTCCTATTCTTTGCTTCCTGTCTGTCAACCAATTTTCTATCCATGTCAACACCCTACCCCCAATACCATGTGCTCTAATTTTAGTCACCGTGCGGGACCTTATCAAAGGCTTTCTGAAAGTCTAGATACACTACATCCCCTGGCACCCCTTCATCCATTTTACTTGTCACATCCTCAAAAAATTCCAGAAGATTAGTCAAGCACGATTACCCTTTCATAAATCCATGTTGACTTGGACTAATCCTTTTACTGCTATCCAAATGCCCTTTTAAATCCAAATTACCTCTTTAATAATTGACTCCAGCATCTTTCCCACCACCGAAGTAGTACTAATGCATCACTGATTACAGTGAAATACTACTAGTAAACACTATGGATTGCATTCTGAGGTTTATTTTTGTACACGGTTGAAGATAACTATTATATCATTTCCCCAAAAATGTGAAAAAGTAATTAAAAGTAGTTTGAATGAGACCATTTGTTATCTTTCAACTAACTGTCTCCACCAGTGATGCATTACCTTTGGTACCCAATTCCTCCAGATTTCATAGGTGGACATATTTTGTTGTTGATTAAATAATGTGGGTTTTTTTTTAAGATAATTAGTGTTAAAGGTGGGTGAAAGAAATGTGGCAGAAGTGGGAGAAGATTAGGATGTTCTCTCAGAAAGGATTACAAAATTGGAGGAACTCTGTTCTAAAACTGAAGGGTTCAATTGCCCATAACTAGTAGTTTGGCTGGAGTTAAACTTGATTTTCCAACCTAACTTTTCGGAAAGGAAAGACTTGTTTTCTGGTATTTTTGTTGCAATTGATTCTGATGTCCTGCTGATGCTACACTTCACTTAATTGTATTTTACAGTTAATGGCATGGAAGGACTTATGATGGTATGAACTGTCTGTTTTATATAAACTGAAACATAGCAAAATATCGAACCCATTAAACGAGCACAAAACTGATTTTTCTTCTGTAATTTTCTTGGTCGTATTTTCCAACATTTTGAAATGGTAAATGTTAATTTTTTGTAAAACAAAAATTACTGATGATGAAATGGTGTTATAATGAATAAACTTCCTTTGAAAAGCTATCTTATTTTGTTTTTACAGTATGACACCAGGCTAGAAAGTGATGAAGCCTGAATCGTGTGCTTAAGTGTGTAAATTGATGCCGTTGTGGCCTTTGAATTTGTAAAGTATAATGGTGAAGTTTGTTTGGTGAATTTAATAGTTATATATGTGCACAATTGCTGCTGTTGCTGCACCAGTTGAAAAATATTATCTTGCATATTATTTGTTATCCTGCGGATTATATTGGTTATCCTTCCTTCCATCAGAATATGTCCCTTCTCCTTCGCTGCTATCCATTGAATGTTGGATTTCTGCTTTTAGCCAATTTGTAGTTAATGCCCCTGTCCCACTTATGAAACCTAAACGGAAACCTCTGGAGACTTTGCACGCCACCCAAGGTTTCTGTGCGGTTCCCGGAGGTTTTTGTCAGTCTCCCTACCTGCTTCCACTACCTGCAACCTCCGGCAACCACTTGCAACCTCCGGGAACCGCACGGAAACCTTGGGTGGGGCGTAAAGTCTCCAGAGGTTTCCGTTCAGGTTTCCTAAGTGGGACAGGGGCATTAGTAACAGGCGCTACAGTATATAACCTAGTGCATGACTCACTTTTGCGTGTAATATATCAAAGGGTTAAATCCTTTAGGGTATATTTCTAAAACCTCTCCTCAACAAACCTCCCCCCACCTCCAAATCCCCATATTTCCTCTTGATCTTTCCATATACAACAGCTATGAGGCTTACATATATTACCCTGCATCACTACAACTACTCAAGCCTTCACATTGATATTTTCCATCAAGAAAAAGGGGTGTCCCTTTAATTCCCAACAGCTAGTGTCAAATGGTGCTACAAGTTAGACTCTCTCACATAAGAAGACTTCTTAGCTGCACATGGTTGAACGAAGAAAAAGCAGTTTTTAGTAAAAGGGGCCTATTTTCTGGAATATTTTATAATGTAAGCCATGTATTCTACCATTTTTGCCGTATTCTACCATTTTTGATGTAAACTGCAATTGCTGCATAAATAACTATAATTTTGGAAAGTGTGGCTCCTCTGCACCACTTGTTTTACCAGACTTAAAGCTAATCTACACAGCTTGAGATGAACTGACAAATTGGACCTTGATTTCTCATTGGGTGCTGTGCAGCAATGATTGTCCTGTACGTCAAGCAATTAGAGCAACCATCCTGATGGAACGACTATTTATTCCCATTATCTGATCTTATACACCAAGGAATAAAGTCATGCCGTGCCCAATCATAGCTCAGGTGCTCAAGTCCTGGTAACATCCAAATTCCGAATAAAAAAGATAGTATCAATAATAGTTGCCCTAAAATTACCAGACTGCTGCAAAAAATCCACCTGGCTTATTAATTTCCTTCAAGGAGGAAATCAACCGCTGTTGTCCAGATCTGGCTAACCAATATATTCTTAATCACTGACTGCTATGGTTAAGCAAGCCATGTAGTTCAGGGGATAATTCGGAATGGATGCTGTTAATAAGTGCAGGAGTAGGCCAATCGGCCCTTCGAGCCTGCACCGCCATTCAATATGATCATGGCTGATCATCCAACTCAGTATCCTGTACCTGCCTTCTCTCCATACCCCCTGATCCCTTTAGCCACAAGGGCCACATCTAACTCCCTCTTAAATATGGCCAATGAACTGGCCTCAACTACCTTCTGTGGCAGAGAATTCCACAGATTCACCACCTTCTGTGTGAAAAATGTTTTCCTCATCTTGGTCCTAAAGGATTTCCCGCTTAACCTTCAACTGTGACCCCTTGTTCTGGACTTCCCCAACATCGGGAACAATCTTCCTGCATCTAGCCTGTCCAACCCTTTAAGAATTTTGTAAGTTTCTATAAGAAATTCTAAATTCTTCTAAATTCTAGCGAGTACAAACCGAGTCTATCCAGTCTTTCTTCGTATGAAAGTCCTGACATCCCAGGAATCAGTCTGGTGAACCTTCTCTGTACTCTCTCTATGGCAAGAATGTCTTTCCTCACATTAGGAGACCAAAACTGTACGCAATACTCCAGGTATGGTCTCACCAAGACCCTGTACAACTGCAGTAGAACCTCCCTGCTCCTATACTCAAATCCTTTTGCTATGAATGCTAACATACCATTCGCCTTCTTCACTGCCTGCTGCACCTGCATGCCTACTTTTAATGACTGGTGTACCATGACACCCAGGTCTCGTTGCATCTCCCCTTTTCCTAATCGGCCACCATTCAGATAATAGTCCACTTTCCTGTTTTTGCCACCAAAGTGGATAACCTCACATTTATCCACTTTATACTGCATCTGCCATGCCTTTGCCCACTCACCCAGCCTATCCAAGTCACCTCGCAGCCTCCGAGCATCCTCCTCACAGCTAACACTGCCCCCCAGCTTCGTGTCATCTGCAAACTTGGAGATGTTGCATTCAATTCCCTCGTCCAAATCATTAATATATATCGTAAATAGCTGGGGTCCCAGCACTGAGCCTTGCAGTACCACACTAGTCACTGCCTGCCATTGTGAAAAGGACCCGTTTACTCCTACTCTTTGCTTTCTGTCAAAGTATTCAAAGGTTTTTATTAGTCACATTCACATACACCGAGGTGTAATGAAGTGAATTGCTTTTTGCCATTTTGCAGCACACAAAAAAAGAATACAGACATAACACCAATGAGAGTCTTAAACACAAAGAACATCCCCCCACAATGGCTCCCACCATGAGGGAAGGCACAAAGTCCAGTCCCCAACCCCAGTTCACCCATAGTCGGGCCTATTGAGGCCTCCACAGTTGCCTCTACGGAGGCCCGATGTTCCTGGCCGTTCTCGCCGGGTGGTGGTGCTCCGGCGTCGGGAGAGTCCTCACAGCGGCATGGGAACCCTGGAACGGCCGCCTCCGTACTGGAGGCCGCGGCTTCCGAAGCCGACAAGGTCGCGCCGGATGGAGCTCCACAACTGGCGATCTCGTCGCGAGATCCCAGGCTCCCGGTGTAAAGTTCGGCGCCGCCGCCCGCAGCTGGCCGCTCCACAGTCCCGCAGGTCCGCGATGTTGTTCCCGGCGATCTCAGCTCACCGGAGCTCCAGCGCGGCGACCCAGGCAAGGCATCACCCGCTCCACGATAGCGCTCCAGCGCTGTGCCGCCGCCGAAGCCGAGGTTCTGGGCGATCCGCGACAGGAAACGCCGCTCCAGGCCCGCAGGTCTGCCAGCCAGTTCTCTATCCACATTAATACTGAACCCCCAATACCATGTGCTTTAAGTTTGTATACTAATCTCTTATGTGGGACCTTGTCGAAAGCCTTCTGAAAGTCCAAATATAACACATCCACTGGTTCTCCCTTATCCACTCTACTAGTTACATCCTCGAAAAATTCAATAAATTCGTCAGACATGATTTACCTTTCATAAATCCATGCTGACTTTGTCCAATGATTTCACCACTTTCCAAATGTACTGCTATCCCATCTTTAATAACTGATTCTAGCAGTTTCCCCACTACCGACATTAGACTATCTGGTCTGTAATTCCCCGTTTTCTCTCTCCCTCCCTTTTTAAAAAGTGGGGTTACATTAGCTACCCTCCAATCCTCAGGAACTGCTCCAGAATCTAAAGAGTTTTGAAAAATGATCACTAATGCATCCACTATTTCTGGGGCTACTTCCTTAAGTACTCTGGGATGCAGCCTATCTGGCCCTGGGGATTTATCGGCCTTTAATCCATTCAATTTACCTAACACCACTTCCCGGCTAACCTGGATTTCACTCAGTTCCTCCATCTCATTTGACCCCCGGTCCCCTGCTATTTCCGGCAGATTATTTATGTCTTCCTTAGTGAAGACAGAACCAAAGTAGTTATTCAATTGGTCTGCCATGTCCTTGTTCCCCATGATCAATTCACCTGTTTCTGACTGCAAGGGACCTACATTTGTTTTAACTAATCTTTTTCTCTTCACATATCTATAAAAGCTTTTGCAGTCAGTTTTTATGTTCCCTGCCAGTTTTCTTTCATAATCTATTTTCCCTTTCCTAATTAAGCCCTTTGTCCTCCTCTGCTGGACTCTGAATTTCTCCCAGACCTCTGGTAGGCTGCTTTTTCTGGCTAATTAGTACGCTTCATCTTTTGTTTTGATACTATCCCTGATTTCCCTTGTTATCCACGGATGCACTCCCTTCCCTGATTTATTTTTTTGCCAGACTGGGATGAACAATTGTTGTAGTTCATCCAAGCAGTCTTTAAATGCCTTCCATTGCATATCCACCGTCAACCCATTAAGAATCAATTGCCAGTCTATATCTTGGCCAATTCACGTCTCATACCCTCAAAGTTACCTTTCTTTAAGTTCAGGACCCTTGTTTCTGAATTAACAATGTCACTCTCCATCCTATTGAAGAACTCAACCATATTATACTCTTGCCCAAGGGGCCATGCACAACAAGACTGCTAACTAACTCATTACTCAATACCCAATCTAGAATAGCCTGCTCTCTCATTGGTTCCTCTACATGTTGGTTTAGAAAACTATCCCGCATACATTCCAAGAAATCCTCTTCCTCAGCACCCTTGCCAATTTGATTCACCCAATCTATATGTAGATTGAAGTTACCCATTATAACTGTCTTACCTTTGTTGCACGCATTTCTAATTTCCTGTTTGATGCCATCCCCAACTCCACTACTACTGTTAGGTGGTCTGTACACAACTCCCACTAGTGTTTTCTGCCCCTTAGTGTTTTGCAGCTCTACCCATATCGATTCCACATCCTCCAAGCCAATGTCCTTCCTTTCTATTGCGTTAATCTGCTCTCTAACCAGCAACACTACCCCACCTCCTTTCCCTTTCTGTTTATCCCTCCTGAATATTGAATATCCCTGGATGTTCAGCTCCCAGCCTTGGTCACCCTGGAGCCATGTCTCCGTGATCCCAACTATATCATATTCATTAATAGCTATCTGCACATTCAACTCATCCACCTTATTACGAATGCTCCTTGCATTATAACCATATAACCATATAACAATTACAGCACGGAAACAGGCCATCTCGACCCCTCTAGTCCGTGCCGAACACATAATCTCCCCTAGTCCCATATACCTGCGCTCAGACCATAACCCTCCATTCCTTTCCCATCCATATAACTATCCAATTTATTTTTAAATTATAAAAACGAACCTGCCTCCACCACCTTCACTGGAAGCTCATTCCACACAGCTACCACTCTCTGAGTAAAGAAGTTCCCCCTCATGTTACCCCTAAACTTCAGTCCCTTAATTCTCAAGTCATGTCCCCTTGTTTGAATCTTCCCTACTCTCAGTGGGAAAAGCTTTTCCACGTCAACTCTGTCTATCCCTCTCATCATTTTAAAAACCTCTATCAAGTCCCCCCCTTAACCTTCTGCGCTCCAAAGAATAAAGCCCTAACTTGTTCAACCTTTCTCTGTAACTTAGTTGCTGAAACCCAGGCAACATTCTAGTAAATCTCCTCTGTGGCATTGAGACACAAAGCCTTCAGGCTTGTTTTTACAACACTCTTACCCCTTATACAATGATGTTGAAAAGTGGCCCTTTTTGATTTTTGCCCTGGATTTGTCTTCCTGCCACTTTTACTTTTCACCTTGCTACCTATTGCTTCTACCCTCATTTTACACCCCTCTGTCTCTACGCTCACACATTTAAGAAACCCTTTCCCTTTAACTCCATCCTCAACTATCCCATTCGACACCCCGCCTCCCTTATTCAGTTTAAAACCAACCGTGTAGCAGTGGCAAACCTTCCTGCCAGAATGCTGGTCCCCCACCTGTTAAGATGCAATCCGTCCCTTTTGTACAGTTCCCTCTTACTCCAAAACAGATCCCAGTGATCTAAGAATCTAAATCCCTACCCCGTGCACCAGTTCCTCAGCCACACATTCAGGTCCCGTATCTCCCTGTTCCTGCTCTCGCCAGCACGAGGAACTGGAAGCAAACCGGAGATAACAACCCTGGAGGTCCTGCTTTTCAGCATTTTTCCGAGCTCTCTAAAGTCCCGCTGCAGAATATTCATCCCTTTCTTTCCGACATCGTTTGTGCCGACATGCACTACCACCTCCGGCTGTTCACCTTCGCCCTTGAGGATTTTCTGCACTCTGTCCGTGACATCCTGGATCCTGGCACCAGGAAGGCAGCACACCATCCTCGAATCCCATCTGTTGCCGCAGAAACCCCTGTCCGTACCTCTCACAATGGAGTCTCCCACTACAATGGCGTTGCCTGACTTTGGCCATTTTGGTTTTGGCTCAACAGCCCTATTTGCATCTCAAGCCAGTCTGCCGCTCAGTGTTAAAACGTCTTCTGTCCCGACAGCTTCTAAGTGGCTGAACCTGTTCACAAGAGGTACAACACCCGGGGACGTTTGCATTCCATGCGTCCCTCCCTTTCTCACTGTCTCCCACCTTCTCTCTTCCAGTACCTTAGGTGTAACAATCTTACTGTAGGACTTGTCGAGGAACGACTCAGTTTCTCGGACGAACCTGAGGTCATCCACTTGCTTCTCCAGTTCCCCAACACGGTCCTTCAGGAGCTGTACCTGGATGCACTTCTCACATTTGTAGCAGCCAGAGGCACCAGCAGTGTCCTTGACCTCCCACATACTGCAAGCATCACACTGAATCAGCTTGCCTGACATCTCCTTCTTTCGTCTCTCCCTCTGCAGTGTTTTGCGTAGCCTCCTCTCCTCAGCCTCCTCGTCGAAGACTCTCGAGCCAAAGACTCTCGAGCCAAAGGCTCACACTTTACTCACAGGGACTCTCGAGTCAAAGACTCACACTTTACTCACAGGGCACTTCCCTCACAAGGCCGCTCTCTCACTGCCGCTCCCTCAGAGCAGTCTTGCTTATATTGACTGATAAATTGCCTAATTTACAATCCAAATTCCTCAGTTTTCAACTGTTTTCCCCGCTTTGACTCACTTCTCTCATCCCACTTGGGCTAGAGCCAATCAGTGTTTTCTCTTGCTAATCTTCTCCTGCTGTTGCTTCCAAATCTACAAATTCAGAGACTATACGAAAGCCTCTGCGTAGTTTTACATCCTTATCAAAACTTACCCTCTTATCCAGCTGGTACACAAAAATGCTGGAGAAACTCAGCGGGTGCAGCAGCATCTATGGAGCGAAGGAAATAGGCAACGTTTCGGGCCAAAACCCTTCTTCAGACTGAACCCGCTGAGTTTCTCCAGCATTTTTGTGTACCTTCGATTTTCCAGCATCTGCAGTTCCTCCTTGAATTCTCTTATCCAGCTAACCGCATACCACAAGATGACATTGTGAAAACCTGGCATGGATCGGATCAGCATGGATCGGGCATGGATCAGATCATAATATAGCGATTGATCTACATCCTCCTTCTTTGGCTTCTGCCCCATAAATTAAACACTAAGCATGCATATACATAACGTGTATGGTTATGAAAATGTAACTAAAAACTACAGCAGAGCGGAGGAGAATAATGTAACGCAAAGTACGATAGAGTGATATCAGTTAGAGTCTGAAAAAACACATTAGTCAAAGTCTTTGTATGCGGGATTTGGCTTGCAGACCCGTCCTGCACGCGTCCAGAATGTCCCCTCTGTGGTACTCTTCACAGATGATGCCGCCACCGGCACAAACTTCACAGGTGATTTCTTCACAGGCGATTTCACAACCGGCACAGGCTTCTCGGGCGATTTCTCTACGGGTGGCTTTACGGGTGATTTTTCCACCGGCACAGAAGAACTGGTGGTTCTTCCATTGGTGTAGAGACTGGCTCCTGATCCCAAAACTGCTCACAGTTTGCTGTCACATTTCTATCATTTAGAAGAGTATTTCCGTCTTCTGTCCACATTATGTCGGCCTGATCATCCATAGAATCGTATGGGATTTGCTGCGATGGCACCGACTCATTTACCGGTAGGATGTGTTTCAGGTTCCTTCTGTAGAAACTTCCTCTGACTGAACCAGATAGGATCTTGGCTCCTGGCATGTCTTCTTGACCGTATGCGATCATATCCTTTCTGGGTTTGTAGCATGACGGTCTGTCCTTCCATCAATGGTTTGAATGATCGGCTTGATCGATCGTAGCATGCCCTTTGCAGCGGCCATCAGCGAGATGACGGTGCCAACAGATGTCACCAGCCTGCAGAGATTTCTGGGTATGGTCAACTACCTTGGGAAATTCATTCCCAATTTCAGCCACCTCTTCGCTCCCTTACAGCAACTCACTCACAAAGACACTGCCTGGACGTGGCACGAGCAGCAGCAACGTGCTTTTGACACACTCAGACAACAGATATCGTGTCCTCCTACTTTGTCCTATTCCGATGTCAATCAGCTTGTCGCGCTTACCTGCAATGCTTCTCAATATGGCCTCAGCTGCACCTACAACCTCATGTGCCTCCCAACTAATTTTTCCGTTTTCTTTCTTTCCATTTATTTAATTCTCAACCCATTTTGGTGAAGGTGGATTGTATAGGATACTAGACTAAGTGGGACCCGTTGGGTCCCAGCATCACACGGGAGGGCTGGTCACCAACGCAATATTCCACCTCTCCACCAATTCCAATACTGCTCGCCAGTGGGGGGGGGGGGGCTGTCTGTTGCGCTAGTATGGGTGTTGCGGGCTGAAGGTACTGGTTTCAAGAGGGCTAGTATAGACAATGTGCGCCGTATGGATCCATGATTTTAAAAGCCAAGCCAAGGCAAACAATTGGGCTTCATTTTGTGAACACAAACTTGTTAAAAAATGCGGGGCAAACAATTGGGCTGCAGACACCTGACAACCAAAATTCATCTTGTGAACACAAACCTGTCAAAAAAAATGCGGGGCAAACAATTGGGCTGCAGACACCTGACAACCAAAATTCATCTTGTGAACACAAACTTGGCAAAAAGGCGAGGCAAACAATTGGGCTGCAGAAACCCGACAACCAAAATTCATCTTGTGAACACAAACTTGTTAAAAAAGGCGAGAAAAACAATTGGGCCGCAGACACCCGACAACCAAAATTCATTTTGTGAATTCAAACTTGTTAAAAAAAAGGCGAGGCAAACAATTGGGCTGCAGACACCAGACAACCAAAATTCATTTTGTCAACACAAACTTGTTAAAAAGGGCTGCAGCCACTTTACAGCCGCATCGAGGGGACTCACCGTGGAGTAGACGTGCGTTCAGTGTTATTCGCAGCTCAGAGAGCCGTGACCTTCTCGCTTCCTGGTCTGGCAGAGACTGAATGAGGCACGACGCTTCCTGGTTTTATAGTCCCTCCCCCTGCCGCCAGCGGGGGCAGCAGAGAGAATGGGGAATTTTGTAAAAACATTAATATCTCTCTCATTCTTCATCGACGGAAAAAATCCTCCGCACTCATACGGCGGAGGGGGGCTCTGAGCGGGGTGGCCAAAAATGACGGCCGTAGGTGGCGGCGTTCTCTCGGAAATCGCAGCACAGTCGGCCAAAAGCCGTCAATATCAGAGATTTAGTAATATAGATAAAACAATTGGTTGGATTAATTTACAGGGTATTCATATAGAAAGAGAAAACAATAAGTAACTTTGGAAAGCTAATACAAATAGACAAAGAGAACATTAAGATTCACTTGTGTCGGAAGGATCTTCACATCTGATTTACACCAAAGATGTAAGACTTCTTAAGACTTTGAAAAATAATATAAGCTGCAGATATTGAAAGCCTAAAATAAAAACATCAAATGCTGTAAATGCACAGCAGGTCAGACCACACAAGTGGGAAGAGAAACAGAATAGACATTTTCAGGTTTTGTATGAAGTGGGAATAAGACAAATTAACCTTGATAAGCTGCAGAAAGGTAATATGGCTCTTAAGAGGGTAAAGCCGGGGTGACAATTATGATATTCAGTATTCAGGAGGGATAGACAGAAGGAAAAGGAGGTGGGGTAGTGTTGCTGGTTAGAGAGGAGATTAACACAATAGAAAGGAAGGACATTAGCTTGGAGGATGTGGAATCAATATGGGTAGAGCTGCGAAACACTAAGGGGCAGAAAACGCTAGTGGCAGTTGTGTACAGGCCACCTATCTAGTAGCGGAGTTGGGGATGGCATCAAACAGGAAATTAGAAATGCGTGCAACAAAGGTAAAACAGTTATTAAGGGTGACTTCAATCTACATATAGATTGGGTGAATCAAATTGGCAGGGGTGCTGAGGAAGAGGATTTCTTAGCATGTATGCGGGATAGTTTTCTAAACCAACATATAGAGGAACCAACAAGAGAGCAGGCTATTCTAGACTGGGTATTGGGTATTGAGTAATGAGGAAGGGTTTGTTAGTAATCTTGTTGTGCGTGGCCCCTTGGGCAAGAGTGACCATAATATGGTTGACTTCTTCATTAGGATGGAGAGTGACATAATTAATTCAGAAACAAGGGTTCTGAGTTTAAAGAAAGGTAACTTTGAGGGTATGAGACGTGAATTGGCCAAGATAGACTGGCAATTGATTCTTAAAGGGTTGACGGTGAATAGGCAATGGAAGGCATTTGAAGACTGCATCGATGAACTACAACAATTGTTCATCCCAGTTTGGCAAAAGAATAAATCAGGGAAGGTAGTGCATCCGTGGATAACAAGGCAAATCAGGGATAGTATCAAAACAAAAGATGAAGCATACAAATTAGCCAGAAAAAGCAACCTACCAGAGGACTGGGAGAAATTCAGAGTCCAGCAGAGGAGAACAAAGGGTTTAATTAGGAAAGGGAAAATAGATTATGTAAGAAAACTGGCAGGGAACATAAAAACTGACTGCAAAAGTTTTTATAGATACGTGAAGAGAAAAAGATTAGTTAAAACAAATGTAGGTCCCTTGCAGTCAGAAACAGGTGAATTGATCATGGGGAACAAGGACATGGCAGACCAATTGAATAACTACTTTGGTCCTGCCTTCACTAAGGAAGACATAAATAATCTGCCGGAAATAGCAGGGGACCGGGGGTAAAATGAGATGGAGGAACTGAGTGAAATCCAGGTTAGCCGGGAAGTGGCGTTAGGTAAATTGAATGGATTAAAGGCCGATAAATCCCCAGGGCTAGATAGGCTGCATCCCAAAGTACTTAAGGAAGTAGCCCCAGAAATAGTGGATGCATTAGTGGTAATTTTTCAAAACTCTTTAGATTCTGGAGTAGTTCCTGAGGATTGGAGGGTAGCTAATGTAACCCCACTTTTTAAAAAGGGAGGGAGAGAGAAAACGGGAAATTACAGACCAGTTAGTCTAACGTCAGTAGTAGGGAAACTGCTAGAGTCAGTTATTAAAGATGGGATACCAGCACATTTGGAAAGTGGTGAATTCATTGGACAAAGTCAGCATGGATTTATGAAAGGCAAATCATGTCTGACGAATCTTATAGAATTTTTCGAGGATGTAACTAGTAGAGTGGATAAGGAAGAACCAGTGGATGTGGTGTATCTGGACTTTCAGAAGGCTTTCGACAAGGTCGCACATAAGAGATTAGTATACAAACTTTAAGCACATGGTATTGGGGGTTCAGTATTGATGTGGATAGTGAACTGGCTGGCAAGGAGTAGGAGTAAACGGGCCCTTTTCAGAATGGCAGGCCGTGACTAGTGGGGTACCGCAAGGCTCGGTGCTGGGACCCCAGCTATTTACAATATATATTAATGATTTGGACGAGGGAATTGAATGCAACATCTCCAAGTTTGCGGATGACACGAAGCTGGGGGGCAGTGTTAGCTGTGAGGAGGATGCTAGGAGGTTGCAAGGTGACTTGGATAGGTTGGGTGAGTGGGCAAATGCATGGCAGATTGCAGTATAATGTGGATAAATGTGAGGTTATCCACTTTGGTGGCAAAAACAGGAAAGTAGACTATTATCTGAATGGTGGCCGATTAGGAAAAGGGGAGATGCAACGAGACCTGGGTGTCATTGAAAGTAGGCATGCAGGTGCAGCAGGCAGTGAAGAAAGCGAATGGTATGTTAGCATTCATAGCAAAAGGATTTGAGTATAGGAGCAGGGAGGTTCTACTGCAGTTGTACATGGTCTTGGTAAGACCACACCTGGAGTATTGCGTACAGTTTTGGTCTCCTAATCTGAGGAAATACATTCTTGCCATAGAGGGAGTACAGAGAAGGTTCACCAGACTGATTTCTGGGATGTCAGGACTTTCATATGAAGAAAGACTGGATAGACTCGGCTTGCACTCGCTAGAATTTAGAAAATTGAGGGGGGATCTTATAGAAACTTACAAAATTCTTGAGGGGTTTCTATGATAAACTGTAAATGGGATTACCTGGTCAATGAGTGAAAGCAGTTAGAGAGTGAGAAGTTGGACATTTCCCAACAGGAGAATGCAAACAGACTGAGTGATTGCTTAGTGGAACTATTTTCAGTCTGTAGGGTCACCTTCTGCTGTCAGTCACTTTATTCTACATCCCACAACCGCTCTGACCTATCTGTGGCCCATTGCAAGCTGCAGGAGCAGCATCTGCATATTCCATCTAAGCAATTGGCAGCCTTGTGGATTTAATATGGAATACTACAACTGAAGGTAACTTGATTTCTGTCTGATCAATGATATTGGCTCAGCTTGTTAGCTGTTTTTCCCCCCGATCTTCCCTATGGCAGTGGTGGCAGATGGAAGAAAAAAAAGATAGATGCAGCAAGCGGGCTGGAAGCTTACCTCCCTTGGCCTCAAGTGCTTTGGGTCAGCAGTGGGAGGCGTCCCTAGCACGGGCTAATCGATGGTCAGAGAAGGATGGCGTATTCATGGACTGATGTTGAGGAGGCGTCAGAGTGGTTGAGTCAGGGAGTGGTCTGATGGAGGCCCTGAAGCAGCCTAGGGCTCCATTAGATCGGCTGCCTCTACAAGTGGCTGAGAACACGGAACGAACACGGCATGGACCTACGGCGCAGCAGTGGAGGACGTCAACACGTCACCTGGCAAGGCCAGCTCTTGCATCTCCGACCCAATGCTACCATCAGGACAATGGCCTTTATGGCCAAGCTAAGACTCATAACATCTATACATAACTAAAGGTCTGACATTGTTGTCATCCGGTTGACACAGCCATTCTATTGGAGCATAAACAGTACGCGATCGCGCTATGATTTTTTGCCAGCTTACTCGCCGTTCTCCTGTGCTGCGATCGCACCGTTTCGGTGGTCTAGTGTAAAAGTTAGCGAGGTTTAAAAAATCTAAAAAAATGCACATGCGCATATCGACCTCTACTCCTGCCGTTCAGCGCCGTGTGGATTGGTCTTTTCTCCTGTCACTCAGCGGGATGGTCCGCCCCTTCCTGCACCATTGCGTCTTTACTGCAGCTGCGCATTGCCGGTGGAGGAGAACGTCCAGACACGATTTCCGGAAGGAGCAGAAGCCCGACGCAGCCTGGCCCCGCGCGGGAGATGTCGCCAAACGGAAAGCAGAGAATCATCCCGGCGGAGAAGATCCCATCGCACTGTCGGCTCCAGCCCCTTACCCCTCTGGTTCCCCTCGCTGGCTCCTGCCCGTGATACCGCCCTCTCCCCACAACCTCCCCACCCACACCCACACATCGCCCTCCGCCACAACCCCCTCCCCCGCCCAGACACCTCCCTGTCCACAAACCACCCCGCCCAGACATCCCCTCCCGCCACACACCCAACCATACCCACACACTTCCCCGCCCACAACCCCCTCCTACTACACACACCCCCTTCACACCCATCCCCCACACATCTCCCCCACGCCCACACACCCCTCCCCTACACCCCGCTCCCCCACACAACCCCAATCCCCCACACCCACACACCTCCCTCCCCCACACACCACTCTGCCCCTACAACCGCCCCCCCCCCGCCCTCAGCTCCCCTCCCACACACCCACCCCCTCCCATGCCCACAGCCCCCCTCCCCCACACCCACCACCCCCCCCCCCCCCCCCCCCCCTCCCCACTCGGTCCGAGTCAGCATGGATTTACGAAGGGGAAGTCATGGTTGACTAATCTTCTGGAATTTTTTGTAGATGTAACTAAGAAAATGAACAAGTGAGAGCCAGTGGATGTAGTGTACCTGGGCTTTCAGAAAGCATTTGATAAGGTCCCACATAGGAGATTAGTGGACAAAATTAGGGCACATGGTATTCGGGGTAGAGTGCTGACATGGATAGAGATTTGGTTGGCAGACAGGAAACTACTTTGATGGTAAAGTAGTTTATGGACAGAAAAGAGCAACGGAAGCACGTTTAAGGGTCATGTTGATGCTTTGGCACCGACCATGTAAGAGCTGGCTGCTCTTGAAAAGGAGGCGCAGTCGTCTTTCTTACAGTTTGGCTTTCTTCCCAACCAATTGTTCAAGCGATTTTGATTGCAACATGCGCCTTAATTTAGTTCAACAAAGAAACTGACAAGTTACTAAAGAATCTTGTAGGGATTAACGGGTCCATTTCAGAATGGCAGACAGTGACTAGTGGGATACCGCAAGGCTCGGTGCTGGGACCGCAGCTATTTACAATATACATCAATAATTTGGATGAAGGAATTCAAAGTAACATTAGCAAATTTGCAGATGACACAAGGCTGGGTGGCAGTGTGAACTGTGAAGAGGATGCTATGAGAATGCAGGGTGACTTGGACAGGTTGGGGGAGTGGGCAGATGCATGGCAGATGAAGTTTAATGCGGATAAATGTGAGGTTATCCACTGGTAGCAAAAACAGGAAGGCAGAATACTAAATGGCGTCAAGTTGGGAAAAGGGGAAGTTCAACGGGATCTTAGGGTCCTTGTCTATGAAAGTACAGCAGGCAGTGATGAAAGCGAATGGCATGTTGGCCTTTATAACTTGTCGAGTATAGGAGCAAAGAGGTCCTTCTGCAGTTGTACAGAGCCCTAGTGAGACCGCACCTGGAGTATTGTGTGCAGTTTTGGTCCCCTCATTTGTGGAAGGACATTCTTGCTATTGAGGGAGTGCAGCGTAGGTTTACAAGGTTAATTCCCGGGATGGCAGGACTGTCATATGCTGAGAGAATGGAGCAGCTGGGCTTGTACACTCTGGAGTTTAGAAGGATGAGAGGATATCTCATTGAAACATATAAGATTGTTAAGGGTTTGGACACGCTAGAGGCAGGAAACATGTTCCCGATGTTGGGGGAGTCCAGAACCAGGGGCCACAGTTTAAGAATAAGGAGTAAGCCATTCGGAAGCGGCGCTGCATGGCAGATGTCGCCAAACGGAAGGCGGTGAATCTGATCCCGGCGGTGGAGAGCGCCCAGCGCCCGCTGTGAGTCCCAAACGCACCGTTATTGCAACGCCCCGCAGCTCCAGCTCCTTCCTCTCTGGTCCCCCTCGCTGGCCCCTGCCCCCTCCCCTGTGATAGCCCCCTCTCCTCCATGGCTCTTCCCCCGTCTTTTCTCCGAGCTCTCCCCACACCCCCCTTTCGCCCACACGCTTGCAGCTGCTGGTGCTTCCGGGCCGATCCGAAGCCTGGCTCTGAGCGCGCCGATGGCTGATGCTCCTCTGGGGCACGCATGTAGGGAGAGGAGTGGCGACCTGGAGATCCTGGGGAGGTAGAGTGGGGGAGGAGACAGGATAGAGGGAGAGCAGGGGAGTAGGGAGGGGAGAGGAGTTATGGAGGGAGGGAGGGAGGGAGGGAGTGACCGAGACTAGAGAAAAGGACAGGGGGGAGGGATTGGGGGAGGATAGGAGGAGAGGGAAACGAAGAGGGAGGTAGAGAGGGAGAGGAATAGAGGGAGAGGAGGGGGGAGTTGAGAAGGGTGGGGGAGGTAGTGAGTGGGGAATAGAGGGCAAGGAGGGCCGTGGGGAAGGTGAGGAGGGATAGGGGGTGAGTAGTGGGGGAGGTGGGCGATAGAGGAATAGGGGTAGGGAGGGGAGAGGAGTTATGGAGGGAGGGAGTGACTGAGGGTAGGGGAAAGGAGTGGGAGAGAGAGGTAAGGGAGGAATTGGGGGAGGGGGGAAGGAAAGGGGATTGAAGAGGGAGGGTGAAGAGGAGGGGGGGAGAGTGCTAGGTATGAGGGGAAATGAACTGCGTTGTGCAGTTGTGGGCTATGGGTGAGTGGTGGAATATTGCATTGGGTGACCAAGCTTCCTGTGTGTCAGGGACCTTAGTCTAGTCCGTTATATAATGGTTTCTCCATTACACATTTTACCTCTGTCTTCATCACAATTTGTTCCAGATCAACAACTCTCATGCAACGGCGAAGAAAGTGCACCAATGCCTCGACTTCCTCAGAGGATTAAGGAGGTTTGACTTGTCTCTAACAATCCCTACAACCTCTACCAATGCACCGTTGAAAGCATCCTTTCGGGATGTGTCGTAATTTGGTTTGGCGACAGCTCTGCCCACTCGGTTGCAGAGACTTGTTCATGTATCCCAGTCCATCGCATAAACCAGCATGTCCCCCATTGACTCCATCTACACTTAATATTGCCTGGGAAAAAGCAGCCAACATAATCAATCGAGCACCACCGGAAATTGGAGGAACAGCACCTCATATTCCGCTTGGGAAGTCTGCATCCTGGGGGCATGAACATTGAATTCTCCCAATTTTGTTAGCCCTTGCTGTCTCCTCCCCTTCCTATCTCTCCTTCAGCCCTCGGGCTCCTCCTCCTTTTTCCTTTCTTCTCCCCGCCCCCCCCCCCCCCCTCCTGCCAGACAGAAGATACAGAAGCTTGAAAGTCCATACCACCAGGTTCAGGAACAGCATCGTTCTTGCTGTTATCAGACTATTGAATGAACCTCCCAAATGTTATGGATGGGGCCCCTGGCACTTTTTTTGTCATCTGCACGTAATCTGCAACTGTAATGCTATAATGCTGTAACGCTACTGTATATTCTGCACTCTAAACTTTTTACTTTTGCATTACCTGGTGTATTTTTGCATGACTTCATTGTATACATGTCTAGCTGCTAGTATGATTTGACTGGGTAACTAAGATTTTCACTGTGTCTTGAGACAGATGATAATAATAAACCAATAATAATGCCAATAAATGTGGCAAAATTGGGGGAGGATTATGTCCAATGCTTAAAATAATTGAGAATAAATCTGTTTGACCCAAAAACTTGCAATCTGAGACGCTGCAGAGGTTTATTGGTCATGATTTTATAAAATATATAATGGCCCCAGTGAGAGGCCCGGGGAGCCGTTGGCGAGAGGAGGACTTACCTGCAGCTGTAAGTATAAATACAGCGCGGGGTTTGCTTCTACAGAGGCCCGGGGAGCCGTTGGCGAGAGGAGGACTTACCTGCAGCTGTAAGTATAAATACAGCGCGGGGTTTGCTTCTACAGAGGCCCGGGGAGCCGTTGGCGAGAGGAGGACTTACCTGCAGCTGTAAGTATAAATACAGCGCGGGGTTTGCTTCTACAGAGGCCCGGGGAGCCGTTGGCGAGAGGAGGACTTACCTGCAGCTGTAAGTATAAATACAGCGCGGGGTTTGCTTCTACAGAGGCCCGGGGAGCCGTTGGCGAGAGGAGGACTTACCTGCAGCTGTAAGTATAAATACAGCGCGGGGTTTGCTTCTACAGAGGCCCGGGGAGCCGTTGGCGAGAGGAGGACTTACCTGCAGCTGTAAGTATAAATACAGCGCGGGGTTTGCTTCTACAGAGGCCCGGGGAGCCGTTGGCGAGAGGAGGACTTACCTGCAGCTGTAAGTATAAATACAGCGCGGGGTTTGCTTCTACAGAGGCCCGGGGAGCCGTTGGCGAGAGGAGGACTTACCTGCAGCTGTAAGTATAAATACAGCGCGGGGTTTGCTTCTACAGAGGCCCGGGGAGCCGTTGGCGAGAGGAGGACTTACCTGCAGCTGTAAGTATAAATACAGCGCGGGGTTTGCTTCTACAGAGGCCCGGGGAGCCGTTGGCGAGAGGAGGACTTACCTGCAGCTGTAAGTATAAATACAGCGCGGGGTTTGCTTCTACAGAGGCCCGGGGAGCCGTTGGTGAGAGGAGGACTTACCTGCAGCTGTAAGTATAAATACAGCGCGGGGTTTGCTTCTACAGAGGCCCGGGGAGCCGTTGGTGAGAGGAGGACTTACCTGCAGCTGTAAGTATAAATACAGCGCGGGGTTTGCTTCTACAGAGGCCCGGGGAGCCGTTGGTGAGAGGAGGACTTACCTGCAGCTGTAAGTATAAATACAGCGCGGGGTTTGCTTCTACAGAGGCCCGGGGAGCCGTTGGTGAGAGGAGGACTTACCTGCAGCTGTAAGTATAAATACAGCGCGGGGTTTGCTTCTACAGAGGCCCGGGGAGCCGTTGGTGAGAGGAGGACTTACCTGCAGCTGTAAGTATAAATACAGCGCGGGGTTTGCTTCTACAGAGGCCCGGGGAGCCGTTGGTGAGAGGAGGACTTACCTGCAGCTGTAAGTATAAATACAGCGCGGGGTTTGCTTCTACAGAGGCCCGGGGAGCCGTTGGTGAGAGGAGGACTTACCTGCAGCTGTAAGTATAAATACAGCGCGGGGTTTGCTTCTACAGAGGCCCGGGGAGCCGTTGGTGAGAGGAGGACTTACCTGCAGCTGTAAGTATAAATACAGCGCGGGGTTTGCTTCTACAGAGGCCCGGGGAGCCGTTGGCGAGAGGAGGACTTACCTGCAGCTGTAAGTATAAATACAGCGCGGGGTTTGCTTCTACAGAGGCCCGGGGAGCCGTTGGTGAGAGGAGGACTTACCTGCAGCTGTAAGTATAAATACAGCGCGGGGTTTGCTTCTACAGAGGCCCGGGGAGCCGTTGGTGAGAGGAGGACTTACCTGCAGCTGTAAGTATAAATACAGCGCGGGGTTTGCTTCTACAGAGGCCCGGGGAGCCGTTGGTGAGAGGAGGACTTACCTGCAGCTGTAAGTATAAATACAGCGCGGGGTTTGCTTCTACAGAGGCCCGGGGAGCCGTTGGTGAGAGGAGGACTTACCTGCAGCTGTAAGTTACCCAAATCTGTAACGTTCCATCTCACTTCCAGAGAAGGATTCTGGTGGAAGCCTCTGATTGGTGGAAGCCTCTGATTGGTGGACGAGGATCAGAGGAAGCAGCTGATTGGCTTGTATCCCGGGTAAGGCTTTATTGTATTCGGATAAGGGGGAGAATGAGGGCCAGGGCAGTTTACTGTTCTGGATGTCAGATGTGGGAGGTCATGGAGTCTGAGTGCTCTCCAGACGTCCACATCTGCGCCAGGTGCGTCGAGATGGGGCTCCTAAGGGACCGCGTTAGGAACCTGGAGCAGCAACTCGATGACCTCTGTCTGCTCAGGGAGAGCGAGGAGGTCATAGAAAGGAGTTACAGGGAGGTGGTCACTCCAAGACCACGGGAGACAGAAAACTGGGTCACAGTTAGGAAGGGCAATGGGCAGAGGCAGGGACTGGTGAGTACCCCGGTGGCGGTACACCTTGAAAATAGGTACTCGTGTTTGAGTAAGGGTGGGGAGACAGCCTACCTGGGGGCAGCGACAGCGGCCGGGCCTCTGGCACAAAGACCGGTCCGGTTGCTCAGAAGGGTAAGGAAAAGAAGGGGAGGGCAATTGTAATAGGGGACTCTATAGTCAGGGGGTCGGATAGGCGATTCTGTGGACGCAGACAGGAGTCCCGGATGGTAGTTTGCCTCCCTGGTGCCAGGGTCAGGGATGTGTCTGAACGTGTCCAAGAAATCCTGAAATGGGAGGGAGAGGAGCCTGAGGTTGTGGTGCATATAGGTACCAACGACATAGGTAAAAAAAGAGAAGAGGTCCTGAAAGAAGAATTTAGGGAGTTAGGTAGAGAGTTAAGGAGAAGGACTGGAAAGGTAACAATCTCAGGATTACTGCCTGTGCCACGCGACAGTGAGAGTAGGAATGGAGCGAGGTGGAGGATAAATGCGTGGATGAGGGACTGGTGCAGTGGGTATGGATTCAAGTTTCTGGATCATTGGGACCTCTTTTGGGGAAGGTGCGACCTGTACAGAAAGGACGGGTTGCACTTGAACTCAAGGGGGACCAATATGCTGGCGGGGAGATTTGCAAAGGCTACTGGGGAGACTTTAAACTAGTATGGTTGGGGGGAGGGACTCAAATTGGGAAAGCTAGCAGTCAGTGTGTGAAGCAGGGGGCAGAGAATGGTAGCACTCTGACCCAAAATGTAGGGGAGAGAGAAGAAAAAGAAAATAATCAGAGAATAAGAGAGGGTGGGGTTCTTAAATGTGTATATTTTAATGCTAGGAGCATTGTAAGAAAAGTGGATGAACTTAGAGCCTGGATTGACACCTGGAAGTATGATGTTGTGGCGATCAGTGAAACATGGTTGCAGGAGGGCTGTGATTGGAAACTAAATATTCCAGGATTTCGTTGCTTCAGGTGTGATAGAATTGGAGGGGCAAGAGGTGGAGGTGTTGCATTGCTTATCAGGGAAGATATTACAGCAGTGCTTTGGCAGGATAGATTAGAGGGCTCGTCTAGGGAGGCTATTTGGGTGGAACTGAGAAATGGGAAAGGGGTAGCAACACTTATAGGGGTGTATTATAGACCGCCAAATGGGGAGCGAGAATTGGAAGAGCAAATATGTAAGGAGATTGCAGATATTAGTAGTAAGCACAAGGTAGTGATTGTGGGAGATTTCAATTTTCCACACATAGACTGGGAAACACATTCTGTAAATGGGCTGGATGGGTTGGAGTTTGTAAAATGTGTGCAGGATAGTTTTTTGCAACAATACATAGAAGTACCTACTAGAGAAGGGGCGGTACTGGACCTCCTGTTAGGAAATGAGATGGGTCAGGTGGCAGAGGTATGCGTTGGGGAACAGTTCGGGTCCAGTGATCACAATACCATTAGTTTCAATATAATTATGGAGAGGGACAAAACTGGACCTAGGGTTGAGATTTTTGATTGGAGAAAGGCTAACTTTGAGGAGATGCGAAAGGATTTAAAAGGAGTAAATTGGGACAGTTTGTTTTATGGGAAAGATGTGGAAGAGAAATGGAGTACATTTAAAGGTGAAATTTTAAGAGTACAGAATCTTTATGTCCCTGTTCGGTTGAAAGGAAATCGTAAAAATTGTAAAGAGCCATGGTTTTCAAGGGAAATTGGACACTTGGTTCGGAAAAAGAGGGATATCTACAATAGTTATAGGCAGCATGGAGTAAATGAGGTGCTTGAGGAGTATAAAGAATGTAAAAAGAATCTTAAGAAAGAAATTAGAAAAGCTAAAAGAAGATATGAGGTTGCTTTGGCAAGTAAGGTAAAAGTAAATCCGAAGGGTTTCTACCGCTATATTAATAGCAAAAGGATAACGAGGGATAAAATTGGTCCATTAGAGAGTCAGAGTGGCCAACTATCTGCAGAGCCAAAAGAGATGGGGGAGATATTGAACAGTTTCTTTTCTTCGGTATTCACCAAGGAGAAGGATATTGAATTATGTGAGGTAAGGGAAACAAGTAGAGTAGCTATGGAAACTATGAGGATCAAAGAAGAGGAAGTACTGACACTTTTGAGAAATATAAAAGTGGATAAGTCTCCAGGTCCGGACAGGATATTCCCTAGGACATTGAGGGAAGTTAGTGTAGAAATAGCAGGGGCTATGGCAGAAATATTTCAAATGTCATTAGAAACGGGAATAGTGCCGGAGGATTGGCGTACTGCGCATGTTGTTCCATTGTTTAAAAAGGGGTCTAAGAGTAAACCTAGCAATTATAGACCTATTAGTTTGACGTCAGTGGTGGGCAAATTAATGGAAAGAATACTTAGAGATAATATATATAAGCATCTGGATAAACAGGGTCTGATTAGGAACAGTCAACATGGATTTGTGCCTGGAAGGTCATGTTTAACTAATCTTCTTGAATTTTTTGAAGATGTTACTCGGGAAATTGATGAGGGTAAAGCAGTGGATGTTGTGTATATGGACTTCAGTAAGGCCTTTGACAAGGTTCCTCATGGAAGGTTGGTTAAGAAGGTTCAATGGTTGGGTATTAATGGTGGAGTAGCAAGATGGATTCAACAGTGGCTGAATGGGAGATGCCAGAGAGTAATGGTGGATGGTTGTTTGTCAGGTTGGAGGCCAGTGACGAGTGGGGTGCCACAGGGATCTGTGTTGGGTCCACTGTTGTTTGTCATGTACATCAATGATCTGGACGATGGTGTGGTAAATTGGATTAGTAAGTATGCAGATGATACTAAGATAGGTGGGGTTGCGGGTAATGAAGAAGAGTTTCAAAGTCTACAGAGAGATTTATGCCAGTTGGAAGAGTGGGCTGAAAGATGGCAGATGGAGTTTAATGCTGATAAGTGTGAGGTGCTACATCTTGGCAGGACAAATCAAAATAGGACGTACATGGTAAATGGTAGGGAATTGAAGAATGTAGGTGAACAGAGGGATCTGGGAATAACTGTGCACAGTTCCATGAAAGTGGAATCTCATGTAGATAGGGTGGTAAAGAAAGCTTTTGGTGTGCTGGCCTTTATAAATCAGAGCATTGAGTATAGAAGTTGGGATGTAATGTTAAAATTGTACAAGGCATTGGTGAGGCCAATTCTGGAGTATGGTGTACAATTTTGGTCGCCTAATTATAGGAAGGATGTCAACAAAATAGAGAGAGTACAGAGGAGATTTACTAGAATGTTGCCTGGGTTTCAGCAACTAAGTTACAGAGAAAGGTTGAACAAGTTAGGGCTTTATTCTTTGGAGCGCAGAAGGTTAAGGGGGGACTTGATAGAGGTTTTTAAAATGATGAGAGGGATAGACAGAGTTGACGTGGAAAAGCTTTTCCCACTGAGAGTAGGGAAGATTCAAACAAGGGGACATGACTTGAGAATTAAGGGACTGAAGTTTAGGGGTAACATGAGGGGGAACTTCTTTACTCAGAGAGTGGTAGCTGTGTGGAATGAGCTTCCAGGGAAGGTGGTGGAGGCAGGTTCGTTTTTATCATTTAAAAATAAATTGGATAGTTATATGGATGGGAAAGGAATGGAGGGTTATGGTCTGAGCGCAGGTATATGGGACTAGGGGAGATTATGTGTTCGGCACGGACTAGAGGGGTCGAGATGGCCTGTTTCCGTGCTGTAATTGTTATATGTTATATGTTATATATGTTATAGTTGGGGTATTGGTAAATATAACACAGTTACAAGCTACAAATGACACGAGTCCCACCCTGATAGTCCCAACTGGAGTCAATCAATAATTACATTTTTTTAAAGTAGAAAATCCCTGGAACATTTCATCATAAATATCGAACAAATATATGTATTATATGTAGGTTCATAAAATAAACTTTGAATGAAGAAATATTTTCATCTTTACTTTGTTATTCATTGATATTCCTGTTGAACTTTGTGTTGTTCATGCATCCAACTGTTTTGATGAGCTATGGCAATATATCGCCACTAGAGGGAGAGTGTGTCTGAAACATGGAGCTTTTTGAGGTACAATATCATCTTTTACTGGTGTGAAGAAATTGTTGTTAGCATGGAGTTTGAAGATCTCCTGCTAACAATAAATGGACCATGATATATCTGAAGGTTAGGATGGTGTGCAATGCATTAGGGTGAGGGTGTAGAGGCATTTTCCAGTGATGCACTTCTCATGTAAGTGGTATAGGTTCCAGATGATACTGTCTATATGTATGCTCCATCTTCAATTCCCATTTGATTCATTTGTCTTAATTTATTTTTGAACGCAGCTTTTTCTTGTTTTTATTGTCTTTGTAATTTTTTATTTGTTGGTTTCTATTCTTTTCCCTATCTTAATATTGTATACTTCTTTGAATTCCAATGTAATCAATTTAGCCAATTTAGTTTTTTTTAATTTTAGAGATACACTTTTAGGGATACAGAGCCAATTAACCTACAAACCTGTAGGTTTTTGGAGTGTGGGAGGAAACCAAAGATCTCGGAGAAAACCCACGCAGGTCACGGGGACAACGTACAACGTACAGATAGCAGCCGTAGTCGAGATTGAACCTGGGTCTCTGGGACTGCAAGTGCTGTAAGGCAGCAACTCTACCGCTGCGCCACTGTGCCGCCCTAATGTATGGTGTAAATCTAAACATGTAGTACCCAGGTGTTACATTGACATTAGTTGATGTTTATAAGATTATTGATAGCTATATATCATCTTAATTTATGGGTTGGAAAGATCAGGAGCAAATTGAAGAGATGTTACTACATCCGTGCCAACAGAGTCCAGGATAGCAAGCCTCACAGAAGTTATTCAAAATGCTTGTTAAGAGGTGGATCTTTAATTGGGTATAGATGCACTAATTAGTTACGAATCAATTTCATTAAGCTGAAATGTCAATACTGCTTTCCTCTTTCGAAGTGTTGCCCGAACTGCACCAGTTACAGCAATTTCTCTTGACCCTATGGATTTTCAGCACTACTTTGTTTTATAAAGGTGCTTTATGAGTTCAAATGATGTGCATGTATGTATATTTAGTTGCAGATGTTTTCATAACCATTTTCAAGAAGAAGCATTGAGCTAATTAGTAAGCTCTCAGGCCCTACCTTTGGTCAAAGTCTGTCATTCTAATTTGATTTTGGCTGTTGAGCCGTGTAAGATGAGTGCTTGCAATTTGTACAGATAGAAGGAATAAAATACTCATTGCAAATGCTTGGGATCCATAGTTAATCTGTGGGGCCACAGTTTAAGAATAATGACTAAGCCATTTAGAACGGAGACAAGGAAACACTTTTTCTCACAGGGAGTGGTGAGTCTGTGGAATTCTCTGCCTCAGAGGGCAGTGGAGGCGGGTTCTCTGGATGCTTTCAAGAGAGAGCTAGATAGGGCTCTTAAAAATAGCAGAGTCAGGGGATATGGGGAGAAGGCAGGAACGGGGTACTGATTGGGGATGATCAGCCATGATCATATTGAATGGCGGTGCTGGCTCCAAGGGCCGAATGGCCTACTCCTGCACCTATTGTCTTTTGTCTATTAATCCCCAGAATTGTAGAGCTCTTTGATACAACGTTTCAAGGCCAGTTTATTTTCACATGTAATAATTAAGGTACAGTGAAATTCGATTTACCAAACAGCCATACTAAAAAAAAGCAAGACATACAACTACTTAAACGTTAACATAAACATCCACCACAGTGGATTCCCCACATTCCTCACTGTGATGGAAGGCAATGAAGGCCAATCTTCTTTCTCTTTATTCTCCCGCGGTCGGGGGGATCGAACCATCCGCAGTCGGGTTGATCGAAGCTCCCGCAGCCGGCGGTCGAAGTTCCTGTGGCTTGTAGCTCCCGAAGTCGGTCTTTAACCAGGGACTGCAATCTACACGTTGTTAAAGTCCGCAGTGTGGACGGAGATACGATACGGGAAAAAATTGCATCTCAGTCGAAGTAAGATATAAATAAAAAATTTCCCCCAACCCCCCCCCATTCCCCACATAAAACAAGCTAAAGACTAAAACATACAGAGACTAATGCCTGCAGTTTCTCACTTAAATCCACCACGGCCTCAAGCTATACCCTCAGCTCACCACTACTGAACATATCTCTTGTTCAGGTTTATTTGCATGATATGTACCATTTTCAGCTTACTGTTTGTGGGACTAAATTGTGCACCCAGAGGGTTGTGTGAATTTGGAGGCAACAGGATTAAACCTAATCAGGCTCACCAGCCAATAATTTCATGGATTCTCTCTACTTCCCTTCTTAAACAAAGGAATAACATTGACAACTCTTCTGATCTCTGGGTGCATGCCTGTGGCCTGAGAAAATACAAAGATCTCATGCACACCCTATCTTGTGTTTCTCAATAACTAGAATATGTTGGACAGGATATCTTACTGGCTGAATAAATTTTAATACAGTTTGAAAATATCTTGTAACACTTTTTCATATAATTCGACAGTAATACAAATTAATACAGTTCTCCCAAGTTGAGGCTCCACATACAGTCTGGCCAGTCTGCGTTGTAATTAAATTTGCGCAAAAACAATCCCCCATAGCACTTCGGATTTTTCGTCACCATACTCACCCTTCTCCTCTGCTGCAAGTCAAATAAGTTTTGTTCCGATCGGTGAAATAGTACAAAAGTTAGGAAGGTTCCCCCTCCCCCACAACCCCCCTCCACCACCCCCTCCCCCAATCCCCGTCCCCAGCCCACCTCCCCAGAGTGGTGGAACATTGCTTTGGGGGAACGGGTTACGTTGCGGGAACAGGTGAGTGGTGGATTATTGCGTTGGGGAATGGATTGCATGGGGGGGGTGGAAGGACTCCCGTGTGACTGGGACCCAACGGGTCCCACATAGTCTAGTTAACTTAAAATATGAATCAGGCAAGGCAATTGTGCACGTGCACTGATTTAAAGCCCATACAACATTTTGATTTTCCACAAGAAAATGCCAAAATGCTCATCGTTATTTCCATGCAATCATACGTTCCAAATCCCTGTCACTTTATGATATCACATGATATATAACAGTGAAGCAGTACAGTTCACAAAGAGACTAGATACACTGTTATCATGCTAATGTATATACTGACTGTAGGATGCAACTGTAATTGCAGGGAGAGGTCTGGCCTGGAATGTGCCCAGCAACATAGTAATGAGGCAAGTGGAGACTGGAATCTCATTTTGTGCAGGGTCACTGCTCTTTACTGAAGCAACACAGCTGTGGAAAAGCATGTGGAGTAGCACACCCTCTCGGGCTAAGTGCCAGTAGTCTTGGCTGATGCAATGCACCTTTGACATCAGCCCTAGAGATGGTTGCTGCTCAGCTAGTCCTGCTCTTTTGACTGAAGAAGGACAGTAAAGTCTTTAAATTATTGCACCCCTAGACATGAAAAGAGCAAACTAGAAATAAGCATAGGACGCAGGGTAAAATGCAAGATAGAGGTGTGATGCAGAGCAATTCAAAGCTTGGAGTTTGGATAATGTTAACATCCAGACAGTTTCTCAATATTATTTTAAATGTAAAGTTGTGCCTTTGAATGCACTCTGGGCTCTGATTCTTTCCTTGTTACTAATATAGATGGATGTTTGATTCCTGATTCCACACCACATAAACATGGTGAGAGGTAATGGCCGGTATTGCGAATGGTTTTACTAATTGATGCTTTCTGCACAACATAGGCCAAGCTGGGACCTGAATCTTTTTTTACTGTCAGTGACATTTAAAAATTGATAAAATTGCTATGTTGAGTTGTCAGAGTGTTCCAAACGTGGAACCTCATGATTGGCAGCCCCGCCAGTTTGTGTTTTCATCTTTTTTTATAATTTCTAGTGCTTTTTATAAGTCTGTATCAATGTTCTCCGGTTTGTGTCTGTGGGGGGAGGGGGGTAGTGGGAAACTTTTTTTTTCAGTTTCTTACCTTGCCGGAGATGCGATGTTTCTGGGCCACATTCTCCAGCTGGATCTGCGGCCTTCCATCGATGGAGCTGCAGGCCTCCTCGGACTGACCTTGGAACCCAGCATGGACTTTACATCGGGGTCGATCCCTTGCCTGGGATTGCTACAACTGCGGCCTACGGACTTACCATCAAGAGCTCGCAGTCGGGAGAGGCTAGTCGGGAGGGAGCTCCAACGAATGCAGAGGCTCGACCAGAACCGACCCGGCATCCGATCGCCTGGCGTGGGGGAGCTGACATCCCCCCGATGCAAGAGCTGGATTGCCCTGATGCGGAGGGCCCAAAACACCGCCGGCTACGGGAGTTAAGATCGCCCCGTCAATGGAGGGATCGAGGCCCCCAACTGCGGGAGAGCAAAACATTTCTTCGCCTTCCATCACAGAGGGGTCACTGTCGTGGATGTTCATGTTAAAATGGGCTTTGTGTGATCTGTTGCTTTTTATTTGTATGACTGACTTGGCAAATGAAATTCCTTGTATGTTGCAAAACATACTTGGCTAATAAAGTATTATTGTGATTGTGATCATACCCTTCTTGTCACTTGTAGCTAGACACAAAATGCTGGAGTAATCAGTGGGACAGGCAGAAGGAATGGGTGACCCATTCGAGACCCTTCAGACTGACGTCAGGGGGGATGGAGATAGTGTGAGGGTGTGAAAACAAGACCAAGGGAATGGAGATCAAGGAACATGTAGAATAGATCATTGTTAGCTGGGAGGAGGTAACAACAAAGCAAACAGAGATAACATGTAGTTGAAGACAATAAGACTGGTGGGAGAACTGGGAAGGGGGAGGAATGGAGAGAGAGGGAAAGCAAGGTCTATCTAAAGTTAAATAAGTTAATGCTCATACCACTGTGGTGTAAACTACCCAAGCAATTTGCGCTGGGCCTCACTCTGACAATGGAGGAGGCCCAGGACAGAAAGGTTTACGTGGGAATGGGAAGGGGAGTTAAAGTGTTGAGCAACTGGGAGATCAGGTAGGTTCAGGCGGACTGAGCAGAGGTGTTCAACGAAATCATTACCGAGTCTGCTCTTGGGCTCGCCGATATACAGGAGTCCACACCTGGAACAGCGGATACAGTAGATGAGGTTGGAGGAGGTGCAAGTGCCTCACTTGAAAAGACTGTCAGGGTCATTGGATGGTCGAGGGTGGAGGTATAGGGACAGGTGTCGCATCTCCTGTGGTTGCAGGGAAAGTATCTGGGGAGGAGGTGGTTTGGGTGGAAAGGGAAGAGTTGACCAGGGAGTTGTGGAAGGAACGGTCTCTGCACAAAGCAGAAAGGGGTGGAGATGGGAAGATGTGGCTAGTGGTGGGATACCGTTGAAGGTGGTGTAAATGTTGTAGGATTATGTGCTGTATGCGATGGCTGATGGGGTGGAAGGTGAGGACAAGGGGGACTTTTCCCTGTTATGACTGGGGTGATGGTTGGCCAGAGCGGAGCTGCGGGATATCAAGGAGACCCTGGTGAGGGCTTCGCCTATGATGGAAGAGGGGAACCCCTGTTCTCTACAGAATGAGGACATCTTGGATGTCCTGGTATGAAATCTCATCCTCGGCGCAACTGCGGTGTAGACAGAGGGAATGGGAAAAGGGGATAGAGTCTTTACAGGACGCAGGGTGGGAAGAAGTATAGGCTATATAGCTGTGGGAGTCGCTGGGTTTATAGTAGATGTCAGTTAATAATCTGTCTCCTGTGATGGAGACGGTGAGATCAAGAAATGGTAGGGAGATGTCGGAGATGGTCCAAGTGAATTTGAGTGCAGGATGCAAATTAATAGTAAAGTTAATGAAATCAGTGAGTTCTTCATGGGTGCAGGAGGTAGCACCGATGCAGTCGTCAATGTAGTGGAGGTAGAGTTCAGGGATAGGGCCAGTGATTGTTCAACGTAGCCTACAATGAGGATGAGACAGAAGATTCGAAGGAGAAGTTGTTGAAGGTAAGGATTTGCTAGGCGGAGGAGAGTGTTAGAGGGAAATTGTCTGGTTCTTTGGTTGAGGAAGAAACGGAGGGCTTTAAGACCTTCCTGGTGGGGGATGGAGGTGTAGAGTGACGACATCCATAGTAGAGATGAGGGAGTGGGGGCTTGGAAAAGGGAAGTCATTGAAGAGACGTGTGAGGTGTCCTGGACATGGGTAGGGAGTGATAGGGGGATAGGGGATAGGATGGAGTTGAGGTATGTGGAAATTAATTCAGTGGGAGAGGAGCAAGCAGAAACAACGGGTCTGCCAGGGCAGTTTTGTTTGTGGATTTTGGGGGAGAAGATAAAACCAGGTCGTGCGGGGCTGGGGAACAATATGGTGTACGGGGCTGGGGAATGATAAGTCACTTGTAGACTACATCACATCGCTGGATGCCTGTCGGGTGCCCAGGTTAAGCAACTCCAGCCCTCCACACCTGCCTGGCCAAGGTGCAGGAGGCCAATCACGTCCAGGCTGCGGACACTGTCAAGGGCGATAAAGCTCAAGATGTCTGGTTGGGTTAACAATCCCTGGGATACAAATGTCTTAAGGCAGTGAGTATTGTCGTGTTATTCCGCTTGGGATCGGAAGGGCTCTGGACTGGGTCTGAATTCTAGGTTGCTGTTCTTGTTATGCTGGCTTCTTGTCCCCCTTATCGCAAAATGTTACTGTGCTCTTTAGCGTTTGGGACAGTCAGGCAGCAATGCAAATGGGAGTGACAAGGTCAGACAATATCGATCCTGCCTTGAGTCAGTGCCAGCACTCAGTCAGTTTGCTGTTTCCTGAAAAACCTTTGAAGGTTTGTCCAGGTTTAAATTATGTAAAGGTACTACTTGCTGTATCTGACCTGCTTGCTGTAAATGAATAGGAATGAATGGTGATTACAACAAACTTTAATCACCATTAATCACACACTGTAATCACCATTTATAATATAATAATATATATTCACATGAAAGGAAGTTTCCTTTAGCTTTATGCGGCTTTTTCACGGGGCGACGACGCAAGATGTAACCAGAGTGAAGTGGTCGTGGTCTAGCACGATATCACACGATATAACGTGTGATATCGTTATATCACGGTAGATAAAGAGTTCCCACGGTACTCGGCATTTCTGTTATTTGTGCGAGTGACTTGTCCGTCTCCCGAGCTTTCCCGTTAAATCTTGAATGAACATTGTGAAGTGTTGTTAATTCATCACGTGGCACAAATGATGTCACTTTTTTTTCACACACTATAAATATCCTCCCTTGGTTGAATTGGCTCATTTGGAGACATGTTTTACTGTGTATGTGGGAGACACAGATGGACTGAGCACAGTACCTCGGTCTTACTGGGTGTAGGAGAGGGGGAGAAAGAGACGTACGCAAACAGAGGCAGAGTCTCTCAGCCTGTGTAAGAGGGAGGGAGGGAGAGAGAGAGAGGCACACACAAGGTGGATGTGAAATCTCACCTGCCTGTTTCAGTGACAGACACCCGCCGCCAGTAAATGAAGACACCCCCATCTGTCTCCCCCTCCTCTCCCTCGACTCCCCCACCTTTCCCTCCCAACTCCAGTCCCGTCCCGACCCCCTGGGAAACTGAATAGAGCAACAATAAACTGCTGCCTGTGCGCTGATATGACAATAAAGGCTACTTTACTTTACTTTACTGAGTTAAAGAGTTCCCACGGTAGACTGTAAAACTGGGACCCTGGTTCTGGACTCCCCCAACATCGGGAACATTCTTCCTGCATCTAGCCTGTCCAATCCCGTAGATACTGATTAGACCGGTATCTATTTATTTACTTTATTAATGATTTCAATTAAATATTGGGAACATCAGGCCGCAAACATTATTTCTTGAGTGTTAGTGCTGGACTTTGACTTGACCTTCCTAGTTAGCCGGCGCCTGAGACTGAGCCAAGCAATGTCCAGACCTGACTTCAACACAAAGTGATGGAGGAACTCAAAGGGTCAGGCTCGTCCAACGCTCTGTGTTTTGCTCGTGATTCCTGCATCTGCAGTTCCTCGTGTCTACAGACCAGAGTTGCCACTTGACTCCGAGATGACCATCACAGAGCATACGGAAGATAGACACGAAATGCTGGAGTAACACAGCGGGACGGGCAGCATCTCTGGAGAGAAGGAATGTGTGACGTTTCAGTTCGAGACCCTTCTTCAGAGTCTCGTCCCGAAACGTCACCCATTCCTTTTATCCAGATGCTGCCCGTCCAGTATTTTATGTCTGTCTCCAGTATTACTGTGTCTATCATCGGCGTAAACCAACATCTACAGTTGTTTCCGACACATTAGAGGATACCGTCTCGCCATCACTCGGATTACCCGCTTCATTTTCATAACGTTGCCACCTCTCTTTACTTTGCTTACTGAAGCCTGATCCTTGTCACACCCAGTGCTCTATCGCCCAGCATCTCATCTTTCAATCGGGTTCGGCCAGGAAGGAACTGCAGATGCTGGATTAAAACGAAGATAGACACAACATGTAGTTCAGCGGGACAGGCAGCATATCAGAAGGGTCTCGACCCGAAATGTCACCCATTCCTTCTCCCCAGAGATGCTGCCTGTTGCGCTGAGTTCCTCCATTTTGTGGCTACCTTGGGTTTATCCAGGATCTCCCCGTTGATGTCCTAACTCGCTTTGGTTTGTTACTATTGTCTCATATCGAGAACCAGCAGATACAGGTTTAGGTTCGGGAGGAATGATTTAATGAGAGCCTAAGGGGTAACTATTTTACGCAAAGGGTGGTGGGTGTATGGAATGAGCTATCCGTTAAGGTAGTTGAGGCAGGTACTGTCGCAATGTTTAAGACGCATTAGACTGAAGCATGGATAGGATAGGTTTAGATGGTTATGGGCCAAATGCGGGCAAGTGGGACTAGTGTAGATGGGACATATTGGTCGGTGTGGGCAAGTTGGGTCGAAGGGCCTGTTTCTACGCTGTATGATTCTATGCAGGGAATAAACTTTTGTTTGCGTGCTATAAAATCATATCAGATAATGCTATACATGAATATAACCAAGCCACGTACAGTCTGAAGAAGGGCCTCGACCCGAAACGTCACCCGTTCCTTCTCTTTAGAGATGCTGCATGTCCCGTTGAGTTACTCCAGCATTTTGAACCGTCGAGTTACTCCAGCATTCTCTTTAAACCGGCATCTGCTGTTCCTACTGACACATGCACAAGAACACCAGGTAGAGCGAAGAGGAAAATACCAGAGTTCAGAATATATGTTTTCAGGACAGTTCCAGGGGGAAAAAGTCCAATGTCCGCATTGAGGTAGGTTGGTAGGTCGGGTCAGTGCCCAAACGAATGGAAGGAAGAACCGTTCTGAAGCCGGATAAGAGTAGGTGGTCGGCGCGGACTCGGTGGGCCGAAGGGCCTGTTTCCGTGCTATGTCTCTAAAATCTGAAGTTAGGTGATGTCTAAAGGAACTGCAGATGCTGGTTAATACGCACAAAAGGACACAAAATGTTGGTGTAACTCAGCAGGTAAGTCAGATCTGGGAAGAAAAACATAAAAAGCTGGAGTAAGTCAGCGGGTCAGGCAGCATCTCTGGAGAAAAAGAATAGGTGGCGATTCGAATCGGAACCCTTCTTCAGACATCTTAATCGGAATTGAGTCTGAAGATGTGTCTCGTCCCGAAACATCAGCTATTTTTCTCCAGAGATGCTGCTTGACTCGCTGAGTTACTCCAGCTTTTTGTGTCAGTCTTCGGTTTAAACCAGCATGTGCAGTTCACTCCTTACACGGGTCTCTGGAGAACATTGATTGGTAGCGTTCCGGACCCTGCTTCGGAAAGGCATCGATCGCTAGTCGGCGAGGACTCCGAGCTGTATCTCTCAAAGAAATACATGTGAAAAATTTCTCACGGACCGTAAAAATGCGGGACCTTTCAGTAAAGTCCCTTTTAAAGTCCCTTTTAAAGATTATAGTTATTTTCTTGAATCTCATTAACATAACTCATGAATAAGTTGATGTCCATATGCGGATGCAAATCTTTATTTTTTAAATTCAATCCCACAGAAGACAATTTTTACTCACCTTCTGTCCCCTCTGTCCAGCTTCCGGGTTCACCGTTCGCAGGAGTTCCCACGGTAACCGCAAGAGTTATTACGGATATTGCACGGATATCGCACTGGCCACTACGTTCATATAATGTTGCAATGCTCAACCACAAGTGTACAAGTCACTCTTGGAGAAATTCAAACTTGCTTGAATTTTCTCCCGAGTCACCAAGTTACACGATTACCTGCCGTTAACGCCACGGTGGTCCACGGTGGTCCACGAATGCCGTACTGTTATCGCACGAGGTTCCCACGATGTTCAACTCTGGTTAACTCTTGCGTCAATTCGCCCCGTGAAAAAGCCGCTTTAGGATGCACTGGACTAAGTGGGACCCGTTGGGTCCCAGTCACACAGGAGGCCTGGTCACCCCCCCCCCAATGCAACCCATTCCCCAACGCAATATTACACCACTCACCTGTTTCCCCCAACGCAACCCGTCCCCCCAAAGCAATGTTCCACCACTCTGGGGAAGGTGTGTGTGGGGGAAGGGGGGGGGGGGGGGGGGGGGTGTTGGAGATGGGGGGGGGGGGGGGGGGGGGAGGGGAGGGATAACCTTCAAGACCTTCATTACTTTTGTACTATTTCATCGATCGGAACAAAACTTATTTGACTTGCTGCAGAGGAAATTGGTGAGTCAGGTGCCGAAAAATCATAGCGCTATGATAGATAGATAGATGGATGGATGGATGGATGGATGGATGGATGGATGGAAGGATGGATGGATGGATGGATGGATGGATGGACGGACGGACGGACGGACGGACGGACGGACGGACGGACGGATGGACGGACGGATATTCAGTATGTTATTGGACAATAAAGGGAATTTAATGGCTATACTTTACTCCACATTTGCTTGACAAATAGAGCTTCATCCTATTTGGTTACTGGGTCACTGGGTGAATTGGATATGCATTCAATGCAAGTGAAATTCCAATACAGCAGGTTGTGCTGCTCCCTATAATTACATTATGGACAGATAAACAAATTTTCCTCTGAGTTGTGTGAGCCTAATATTGTCTTTGTCTATCGTATTTTTATGTAAATGTAATGAAAGATGTCCGTGGTAAATAAGGCAAGATGTGAAGTGAGCAACCCAGTGCGAAGACCATCACCACCTGCACGCTCTCCTCCAAGTCACTCGTGTTGCTGTTCTCTCATATCTGCATCCAAACGTTGAACTCCCTGTGTGATAGCACCTTTACCACAAGAATAGCAGGTGCTCAAGAAAGTGGCTCACCCCCACATTCTCAAACACGATTGGGAATGAGTAATAAATGCAGACTTTGAAGCAACACACACAGCTAAGAAATGAATAAACTGAATTATAGTAATTAGCCCCAAATTGATAAGCTCAGTACATTACCAGTTGCAACAAAAATTGGACCAGAAGTTTCTTTGAGGAAAATACTGGGTTAAAAAATAAAATGGAGTCCCCCTGATGACACAAAGGACTGAAGATACTGGAATATTGCACAGAGAACAAACTGCTGAAGGAATTCATGGGTCTGAAGAAAGACCCTGACCTGAATGATCATCTGACCATTTCCCTGCAGAGATCCTTCATGCCCACAGAGCTATCTTGGTATGTTAGAGGTATGTGGGTCTGAAGAAGGGTCTTGACCCATTCCTTCTCTCCAGAGATGCTGCCTGTCCTGCTACGTTACTCAAGCATATTGCGTCTATCTTCAAGCTATCTTGGTACTTGACTTCCTCCCCATCTTCTCTCAGATTCAACATTTTAGCATTGCAATAGTTGCCAGCTCCAACATGATCCCGCCACGAGACACAACTTCCCCATTCCTCGTCTTTCTGCATCCAGGGACCACTCACTTCATGGCTCCATGATCTGCGGTCCATCACTCCCCATCCCGTGGTTCCATTCCATCCAAACACCTGTCCATTCATGCCTTCTCTTTCAACCATGCAGAAACCCAAACAATCATTCCAGGTGAAGCAGCAATTCACATATTCTCCATCCAATCTGGTCTGTTGTAAGCACTATGGCCTCCTCTATACTGGGGAAACAAATGCAGTTGAGGTGATCTCCTGCACTTAGTCTGCAGGAGTGATCCTGAGCTTCTGGTTGCCGGCCATTCTAATTCACCATCCCATTCTGACCTCTCTGGCTGTGGCCTCCTGCAAGGTCCAATGTAAACTCGAGGAGCGCCACCTCATTAATCTGGGCAATTTGCATAGTGTAGAATTCAGGATTGAATTCTCCAACTTTGACAACTCTCATTCAGTTTGTAGCAGGACCAGCCTTTTGCACTTTGTCATTTCTTGTCCCCTGTACGTGTTTTATTTTCATTTTATATTCTGCATTGCTCAGCATCTTTCAGGCTGTACAACATGACCTTGAGTTCACAACATGAAACGGACAAAAGAGCTAACTGTCCCATTATTTGGCTGTCCATCACACATCACCCTGAAACAGACAGTGCCCTTGTTCCACCCATTGCCCTCTATAACCTTCACTTTGTCACAGAAAGCTGGAGTAACTGAGCGGGTCAGGCAGCATCGCTGGAGAGAAGGAATGGGTGATGTTTCCGGTCAAGAACCTTCTTCAAGGAAGAAAGCTAATGGCATGTTGGCCTTCATTACGAGAGGCTTTGAGTTTAGGAGCAAGGAGGTCCTACTGCAGTTGTAAAGGGCCCTAGTGAGAACACGCATGGAGTATTGTGTTCAATTTTGGTCTCCTAATTTGAGGAAGGGCATTATTGCTAATGAAGGAGTGCAGCGTAGGTTCTCCACGTTAATTCCCGGGATGGCAGGACTGACATAAGATGAAAGAATGGGTTGACTGGGCTTATATTCACTGGAATTTAGAAGGATGTGAGGATATCTTATAGAAACATGTAAAATTATTAAAGGATCAGACAGGATAGATGCAAGAAAAATGTTCCCGATGTTGGGGGAGTCCAGATCCAGGGGTCACAATTTGTGGAATAAGTGGAAGGCTGAGATGAGGAAAAACTTCTTCACCCAGAGAACACCCTAAAAGGGCCGTGGGACTTAGCATCACCCGCCTGGGGCTTGGACATTGGGAGAGAAATTGAGAGCAGGGGAGAGAAAAGACTTTGCCTTCCAACACAGTGGGTTCACTGTGATGGATGTTTGTGTGAACTTAATTGTGTGTATGTCTGTAGGACATTGTTTTTGTTTGTATGGCGGTGGAAACAAAATTTCGTTTGAGTCTCACTGGGGCTCAAATGACAATAAATTTGTATTGTATTGTATTGTGAATCTGTGGAATTCTCTGCCGCAGAAGGCAGTGGAGGCCAATTCACTGGATGTTTTCAAGAGAGAGTTAGATTTAATTCTTGTGGCTAAAGGAATCAAGGGATATGGGCAAAAAGCAGGAACAGGGTACTGATTTTAGATGATCAGCCATGATCATATTGAATGGCAGTGCTGGCTCGAAGGTTGAATAAGTTAGGTCGTTATTCTCTGGAGCGCAGAAGGTTAAGGGGGGACTTGATAGAGGTCTTTAAAATGATGAGAGGGATAGACAGAGTTGATGTGATCAAGCTTTTCCCTTTGAGAATAGGGAAGATTCAAACAAGAGGACATGACTTCAGAATTAAGGGACAGAAGTTTAGGGGTAACATGAGGGGGAACTTCTTTACTCAGAGAGTGGTAGCGGTGTGGAATGAGCTTCCAGTGGAAGTGGTAGCGGCAGGTTCGTTGGTATCATTTAAAAATAAATTGGATAGGCATATGGATGAGAAGGGAATGGAGGGTTATGGTATGAGTGCAGGCAGGTGGTACTAAGGGAAAAAAGTTGTTCGGCACGGACTTGTAGGGCCGAGATGGCCTGTTTCCGTGCTGTAATTGTTATATGGTTATATGGAAGGGCTGAATGGCCTACTCCTGCACCTATTTTTCTATGTTTCTATGTTCTATGTTTCAGATCTCAACCCAAAACGCCACCCATTCCTTCTCTCCAGAGATGCTGCCTGTCCCGCTGAGTTACTCCAGCAGTGAAAACCAGCATCTACAGTTCCTCCCAACATATGTTGTCACTTGCATTCTGTTCTTTTCAGTTCTGATGAAGGATCTTTGATTTGAAATGTTAAATAGTTTCTCTTTCCACCAACGTTGCTTGACTGGCTGATTCTTCCAGCATTTCTGCTTTCATTGGCTCTGCGTCCTTTGTGAAGCTATCAGCTGAATTTTCTTGCCGTTGTCAACAAAGGCTAAGCCATAGTTCAGCACCATCTCAATAAATTTCCTTAAGTAAAAGCTGAACAAACATAGCTTTTGTTTAGCCGGACAAAAGCCTAATTCTTGCAAAACCTCGAGGAATTTCATTAGTCGTAGAATGTATTTAGGTAGCTGATGCTATCTTTGTATGGCATGGGAAAAGAAAACAAGAGATGAGGCATGCTTTGTGCTGGAGGATAGCTTCATGCCATATGTTTTCATTGCAGAGCAACAAGGGTCAATGCATTTGGGTTTGTTATTTTTTCTTTTTTGAAAACCTTCCTCATGTACCATTGAATGACAAAACATGGTTTGCTCTGACTGATTAACCATCCAAAAGTCTGCTGAGTTTTTCTCTATAACCACTATGTGAGTACTGCTCTATATGGTAGGTGGAGAAGAGGCTTATTCCCTCTGAGCTGAAGAATGAATTGGCCGCAAGTTGCTTCTAGGCCATTCCTTGTTCAAGAGCACTATTCCTACTCACATCTCAGAGGTTAGACGTGGGGAAAGGAGGTGGAAGCTAATGTAGCTGCTGGTTCTCGCATTATTGGGTTTCTGCCATCTATGCATGCTTCCAAATAAAATTTGATAAGAAGTGTTGTGTGCAGGAAAAGGGACGCCTGGCAATTGGGAGCCTTTTAAAGATAAGATTGTGTGAACTCAGCTTTATCTGTTAGAGTGAAGGGCAAGGTTGGCAGGTTGAGGGAACTCAGGTTGGTGGCATATATCAAGGCTCACATTAGAAAAAAGGAGGCGTATGTCAAATATACGCAGATGGGATCAAGCGAATTCCTAGAGGAATATAAGAAATGTAATTCAATTAAGAGGAAATTAGGAAGGTAAAAAAGAGGACATGAGACAGACAAGATAAAGGAAAATCCTTAAAGCTTCTATAAGTATATTATGAGCAAAAGGATAACAATGTTTTGTTTCTGTCACTGATCCCTGTCTTGTGACACAGACATTTAGATTTTGATTCAGGACTGGCTTACCTAGAAAAGACAGAGGGTAATGTGGAAGGGTGTTATTCTGGCTGGATCTCTGTGGCCAGAGGTGTTCTACAGGGATCTGGGCTGCAACCTCAGTGCTTTGTGATATATACAAATGATTTGGACACAAATGTAAATGGATTGGTCAGTAAGTTTGCATATGACACCAAAATTGGAGAAGTTGTGGACAGTGAGAAAAGGATAAAGTGGGATTTATAACATTTACAGATATGGATGGAGAAATTATAATAACGTTTAATCTGAGCAAGTGTGAGGTGTTGCAATTAGGGAGGTCAAGGGGAAGGGGAAATATAATGGGAAGACTCTGTTCATGGCAAGTTAGCATAAATGTACAGAAGGATGATAGGGCTCAGGTCCATAGCTCCCTGAAAGTGGCAACACAAGTAAACAGAGTGGTAAAGAAGGCAAATCGCAAGCTTGCATTCTTCATTTGAGGATGAGTACGGAAGTCAAGTTGCTCCTTTATAAACCTTTAGTTAGGCTGTATTCGGTGTATCGTTGCAGTCGTGGTCGCCCCTTTAAGGATGTGGAGGCTTTGGAGATGTGCAGAATAGATTTATCAGAATGCTGAAAGGACACAGAGTGCTGGGGCAACACAGTGGATCAGGCAGCATCTCTGGAGAACATGGATAGGTGATATTTCAGGTTGAGACCCTTCTTCAGTCTGCCTTTTGGTTCATGGAGTCATGGTCAAGGGGTAGGTATGAGGAGGTGTCCGAAAGCTGGCGCCTGGCCTCGGCATGGTAGAAGCCAGCTCGCCAGACTCTGCCTCTCTTGTTAATAATAATGTGAGGACTGTTCCAAAGTGAGTGGAAGGCTATGTGTTCAGAGGGGGTGAGATCGGAGTGGGATTCAGACTGAGGGAATAGAAAGGCCATGATGGTTAATGTCGCAGTTGGAAATAAAAGTGTCCACAGAGGGTAGAAGGCCAACTGGGGGGACAAGAAGAGGGAAGTTGTTGGAGATGGGAGAAGGCTTTACCATAGAAAAAAGGCTGGAGGCCGAGGCATTGGAAGAAGTGCTCTACACTGGGTCAGAGGGGATAGTGAAAACACGACAGCACTGAGCTCTGGGGGCAGAGGGGGGCAGAGGGGTGGAGGGAGGTTGCGGGGAGATTCTGTGGAGGGGATGATGGGGGCTGAGAAGGAAGGGGTGTGAGGGGTAGTGTAAGGGTGAGATTTCGGAGAGGGAGTGTGGTTTGAAGAGGGAGAAAGGCTTCTGGACCCAGTCGTGACATTTGCAAGGTTCTCTGTTGGACGTGATGGTGGGGGAGCTGGGGGGGAGAGCAGTAAGACCGAGGGGAGTCAGTCCACGTTGTGTTGTTGGGCCTGGCAATGTGGAGGCTCCCTGGCTTGGAGCTGGGCCTGGAATCCAGGTGTGCCGACAGTTCTGGCCAGCTGGTGGCTGGGTGACAGGCAACAATTGGTGGAGTCAATGGTCACAGCCTGCGGGCGGCTGGAGTGTAGGCAAGGTTCGGCAGTGCCATTGGTAGCGGCAGGCGCGGTTTGGAAACGGCCGAGGACACTGTGTGGGTCGTTGGTGCATCAGCGGCGGCGATACCAGGTCCAGTCTGGTAGCAGCCGGGGTGGTGGTGGTGGTGGTACATGTAGGCGGCAGCTTCAGTGGTCCTAGCCTCATGGTGGTGGGCAGTCGGCAGCATCAGAGCGAGGGTCTGCTGGTGCCGGCGCATGGTGCCCAATGCGGAACGCAGGAGAACGAAGGAGAACTGTTGGGAGAACCTGTGGATCAGCTACCTGTATTAGAGGCTATTAGCTTTATGGAGAGGTTGGACTAACTTCGATTGGTTTCTCTCCAAGGTCCCAACCAAGGGATTAATGTGCAAAATTAAAGCACAAGGTATTTGGGGTAGGGTATTGACATAGATAGAGAACTGGTTGGAAGACAGGAAAAAAAGAGTAGGAATTAACAGAGTTTTCAGAATGGCAGGCAGTGACTAGTGGGGTGCCGCAAGGCTCGGTGCTGGGACCGTTGTTTACAATAGATATAAATGATTTAGACGAGGGAATTAAATATAACATCTCTAAGTTTGTGGATGACAAAGCTGGGTGGCAGTGTGATACATAGATACATAGATACATAGACAATAGGTGCAGGAGTAGGCCATTCGGACCTTCGAGCCAACACTGCCATTCAATGTGATCATGGCTGATCATCCACAATCAGTACCCTGTTCCTGCCTTCTCCCCATATCCTTTGATTCCGCTAGCCGTAAGAGCTCTATCTAGCTCTCTTTTGAATGCATCCAGTGTATTGGCCTCAACTGCCTTCTTAGGCAGAGAATTGGACAAATTCACCACTCTCGGTGTGAAAAAGTTTTACCTCACCTGTTCTAAATGGCCTACTCCTTATTCTTAAACTGTTGGGTGCAGGGTGACTTGGATAGGTTGGGTCAGTGGGCAGATGCAGAATAATGTGGATAAATGTGAGGTTATCCACTTTGGTGGGGTTGCGGGTAATGAAGAAGAGTTTCAAAGTCTACAGAGAGATTTATGCCAGTTGGAAGAGTGGGCTGAAAGATGGCAGATGGAGTTTAATGCTGATAAGTGTGAGGTGCTACATCTTGGCAGGACAAATCAAAATAGGACGTACATGGTAAATGGTAGGGAATTGAAGAATGTAGGTGAACAGAGGGATCTGGGAATAACTGTGCACAGTTCCATGAAAGTGGAATCTCATGTAGATAGGGTGGTAAAGAAAGCTTTTGGTGTGCTGGCCTTTATAAATCAGAGCATTGAGTATAGAAGTTGGGATGTAATGTTAAAATTGTACAAGGCATTGGTGAGGCCAATTCTGGAGTATGGTGTACAATTTTGGTCGCCTAATTATAGGAAGGATGTCAACAAAATAGAGAGAGTACAGAGGAGATTTACTAGAATGTTGCCTGGGTTTCAGCAACTAAGTTACAGAGAAAGGTTGAACAAGTTAGGGCTTTATTCTTTGGAGCGCAGAAGGTTAAGGGGGGACTTGATAGAGGTTTTTAAAATGATGAGAGGGATAGACAGAGTTGACGTGGAAAAGCTTTTCCCACTGAGAGTAGGGAAGATTCAAACAAGGGGACATGACTTGAGAATTAAGGGACTGAAGTTTAGGGGTAACATGAGGGGGAACTTCTTTACTCAGAGAGTGGTAGCTGTGTGGAATGATCTTCCAGTGAAGGTGGTGGAGGCAGGTTCGTTTTTATCATTTAAAAATAAATTGGATAGTTATATGGATGGGAAAGGAATGGAGGGTTATGGTCTGAGCGCAGGTATATGGGACTAGGGGAGACTATGTGTTCGGCACGGACTAGAGGGGTCGAGATGGCCTGTTTCCGTGCTGTAATTGTTATATGGTTATATGGTTATATGGTGGCAGGAACAGGAAGACAGATTATTATCTGAATGTTGTCAGATTAGGAGAAGGGGAGGTTCAAGTTCAAGTTCAAGTGAGTTTATTGTCATGTGTCCCTGTATAGGACAATGAAATTCTTGCTTTGCTTAAGCACACAGAAAATAGTAGGCATTTACTACATAACAGATAAATGTGTCCATATACCATGATATAAATATATACGAGGTGCAACGAGATCTGGGGGCGCCGCAATGAAGGCAGCCTCTGCCTACAGTCTGGCTGTTTTTTTTCTATCTTTTTTTAATTTTAGTTTGTCTTAAAAGTGTGCTTTGGAGTTTGTTTACTTTTTCTATGTGGGGGAGGGGGGTAGGGTAAGGGGGGAACCGCTTCCCAGTTGCTTCCTGCCGAGGACGCGACTATTCTCCGAGTAGCATCCTCCCTCACGGCCTACCATCTGGATTGGAGCGGCCTTTCCTGCCGGGGACCGGACCAAAGCTTCAGTAGCAGACTCGCAGCGCTGGATTCACCGCGGAGCGAAGCGATGCCTACCTGGATCGCCGTTTGAAGCTTCGAAGTGCTGGACCCGCTGCTCCAACATCGCGGAGCTGAGATTTGAAGAGCTCCCAATGCGTGGAGTCCCTGGGACCCATTGCCGAGGGCCACCAGCGTGAATCTCTGCCCAGCGCGGCCTGTGGACTCCGGGAGCCGCGGACTCTGGTAGGAAGCGGCCGATTCGGAGGTCCAAGCCGCAGAGGTTGTTCTCCCGTTTCGACGTCGGAGTTCCATCATCCCGGCGGGCGGGCCTGAATATCGGGCCACCCGTAGCAGTGACTGCGGAGGGCTCGGGAGGCCCCGACCACGGGTGAACATTACGAACAACAGAGGAAGATGACTGACTTTGATGCCTTCCCTCACAGTGGGAAACTTTGATTTTGCTTTGTGGGGATGTTTTATGTTGGACTCTATCGTGTGTTGTGTTCTTTATTTTATTTGTATGGCTATATGGCAAAACAAATTTCAGACTTGCTCTGACAATAAAGTGACATCGTATGTATCGTATTGTACATGTGTTACTGAAAGTAAGCATTCAGGTACAACAGGCAGTGTAGAAAGCCAATCTTGGCCTTCATTACGAGAGGATTTGAGTTTAGGAGCAAGAAGGTCCTACTGCAGTTGTACAGGGCCCTGGTGAGACTGCACTTGGAGTATTGTGTGCAATTTTGGTTTCCTAATTTGAGGAAGGTAATTATTGTTATTGATGGAGTGCAGCATAGGTTCCCCAGGTTAATTCCCAGGATGGCGGGACTGACATATGATGAAATAATGGATTGACTGGGCTTGTATTTGCTGGAATTTAGAAGGATGAGAGGGAATCTTATAGAAATATATAAAATTCTTAGAGGATTGGTCAGGGGAGCTGCAGGAAAAATGTCCCCGATGTTGGGGGAGTCCAGAACTGGGGTCACAGGTTAAGAATAAACGATTTATAAAGAATAAAGGATAAATTAAAGCATTTAGGAATGAGATGAGGAAAAACTTTTTCACCCAGAGAGTTGTGAATCTGTGGAATTCTCTGACACAGGCAGTGGAGGCCAATTCACTGGATGTTTTCAAGATAGAGTTAGATTTAGCTCTTAGGACTAATGGAATCAAGGGATATGGGATGCTGATTTTACTTCGGAGTCACGTGAGTGATTCCGTGAAGAACCTGCTCAGCACGCATGCGCGGCATTACGTCCAGCAGAGCAACAGCTGCACAGCGGGAGTCAGGCGTTCCTGCTATGGAGGTGAAAGAACGGACCGTCAGGTAAGCTGACGTCGGGTTTTTCTTTCACAGGGAGCCTTCTGCTTTCAGGCAGAGAAGAAAGGCTCTAGAACTAACCTGTCCCCCGCTCGACTCCATGGAGGAGCGTTCCATCTGGGGGGGCAGCAACAGAACAGGCCTATCCCCCGCTCGACTCCACGAAGGAGCGTTCCATATATAATATAACCATATAACAATTACAGCACGGAAACAGGCCATCTCGACCCTTCTCGTCCGTGCCGAACACGTATTCTCCCCTAGTCCCATATACGTGCGCTCAGACCATAACCCTCCATTCCTTTCCCGTCCATATAACTATCCAATTTATTTTTAAATGATAAAAACGAACCTGCCTCCACCACCTTCACTGGAAGCTCATTCCACACAGCCACCACTCTCTGAGTAAAGAAGTTCCCCCTCATGTTACCCCTAAACCTCTGTCCCTTAATTCTCAAGTCATGGCCCGGGGAGCCGTTGGTGAGAGGAGGACTTACCTGCAGCTGTAAGTATAAATACAGCGCGGGGTTTGCTTCTACAGAGGCCCGGGGAGCCGTTGGTGAGAGGAGGACTTACCTGCAGCTGTAAGTATAAATACAGCGCGGGGTTTGCTTCTACAGAGGCCCGGGGAGCCGTTGGTGAGAGGAGGACTTACCTGCAGCTGTAAGTATAAATACAGCGCGGGGTTTGCTTCTACAGAGGCCCGGGGAGCCGTTGGTGAGAGGAGGACTTACCTGCAGCTGTAAGTATAAATACAGCGCGGGGTTTGCTTCTACAGAGGCCCGGGGAGCCGTTGGTGAGAGGAGGACTTACCTGCAGCTGTAAGTATAAATACAGCGCGGGGTTTGCTTCTACAGAGGCCCGGGGAGCCGTTGGTGAGAGGAGGACTTACCTGCAGCTGTGAGTATAAATACAGCGCGGGGTTTGCTTCTACAGAGGCCCGGGGAGCCGTTGGTGAGAGGAGGACTTACCTGCAGCTGTAAGTATAAATACAGCGCGGGGTTTGCTTCTACAGAGGCCCGGGGAGCCGTTGGTGAGAGGAGGACTTACCTGCAGCTGTAAGTATAAATACAGCGCGGGGTTTGCTTCTACAGAGGCCCGGGGAGCCGTTGGTGAGAGGAGGACTTACCTGCAGCTGTAAGTATAAATACAGCGCGGGGTTTGCTTCTACAGAGGCCCGGGGAGCCGTTGGTGAGAGGAGGACTTACCTGCAGCTGTGAGTATAAATACAGCGCGGGGTTTGCTTCTACAGAGGCCCGGGGAGCCGTTGGTGAGAGGAGGACTTACCTGCAGCTGTGAGTATAAATACAGCGCGGGGTTTGCTTCTACAGAGGCCCGGGGAGCCGTTGGTGAGAGGAGGACTTACCTGCAGCTGTGAGTTACCCAAATCTGTAACGTTCCATCTCACTTCCAGAGAAGGATTCTGGTGGAAGCCTCTGATTGGTGGAATAGGATCAGAGGAAGCAGCTGGTTGGCTTGTATTGTATTTGTATTGTAATTGTAAGGCTTTATTGTATTCGGATAAAGGGGGAGAATGAGGGCCAGGGCAGTTTACTGTTCTGGATGTCAGATGTGGGAGGTCATGGAGTCTGAGTGCCCTCCAGACGTCCACATCTGCGCCAGGTGCGTCGAGATGGGGCTCCTAAGGGACCGCGTTAGGAACCTGGAGCAGCAACTCGATGACCTCTGTCTGCTCAGGGAGAGCGAGGAGGTCATAGAAAGGAGTTACAGGGAGGTGGTCACTCCAAGACCACGGGAGACAGAAAACTGGGTCACAGTTAGGAAGGGCAATGGGCAGAGGCAGGGACTGGTGAGTACCCCGGTGGCTGTACACCTTGAAAATAAGTACTCATGTTTGAGTAAGGGTGGGGGAGACAGCCTACCTGGGGGCAGCGACAGCGGCCGGGCCTCTGGCACAAAGACCGGTCCTGTTGCTCAGAAGGGTAAGGAAAAGAAGGGGAGGGCAATTGTAATAGGGGACTCTATAGTCAGGGGGTCGGATAGGCGATTCTGTGGACGCAGACAGGAGTCCCGGATGGTAGTTTGCCTCCCTGGTGCCAGGGTCAGGGATGTGTCTGAACGTGTCCAAGAAATCCTGAAATGGGAGGGAGAGGAGCCTGAGGTTGTGGTGCATATAGGTACCAACGACATAGGTAAAAAAAGGGAAGAGGTCCTGAAAGAAGAATTTAGGGAGTTAGGTAGAGAGTTAAGGAGAAGGACTGGAAAGGTAACAATCTCAGGATTACTGCCTGTGCCACGCGACAGTGAGAGTAGGAATGGAGCGAGGTGGAGGATAAATGCGTGGATGAGAGACTGGTGCAGTGGGTATGGATTCAAGTTTCTGGATCATTGGGACCTCTTTTGCGGAAGGTGCGACCTGTACAGAAAGGACGGGTTGCACTTGAACTCAAGGGGGACCAATATCCTGGCGGGGAGATTTGCAAAGGCTACTGGGGAGACTTTAAACTAGTATGGTTGGGGGGAGGGACTCAAATTGGGAAAGCTAGCAGTCAGTGTGTGAAGCAGGGGGCAGAGAATGGTAGCACTCTGACCCAAAATGTAGGGGAGAGAGAAGAAAAAGAAAATAATCAGAGAATAAGAGAGGGTGGGTTTCTTAAATGTGTATATTTTAATGCTAGGAGCATTGTAAGAAAAGTGGATGAACTTAGAGCCTGGATTGACACCTGGAAGTATGATGTTGTGGCGATCAGTGAAACATGGTTGCAGGAGGGCTGTGATTGGAAACTAAATATTCCAGGATTTCGTTGCTTCAGGTGTGATAGAATTGGAGGGGCAAGAGGTGGAGGTGTTGCATTGCTTATCAGGGAAGATATTACAGCAGTGCTTTGGCAGGATAGATTAGAGGGCTCGTCTAGGGAGGCTATTTGGGTGGAACTGAGAAATGGGAAAGGGGTAGCAACACTTATAGGGGTGTATTATAGACAGCCAAATGTGGAGCGAGAATTGGAAGAGCAAATATGTAAGGAGATTGCAGATATTAGTAGTAAGCACAAGGTAGTGATTGTGGGAGATTTCAATTTTCCACACATAGACTGGGAAACACATTCTGTAAATGGGCTGGATGGGTTGGAGTTTGTAAAATGTGTGCAGGATAGTTTTTTGCAACAATACATAGAAGTACCTACTAGAGAAGGGGCGGTACTGGACCTCCTGTTAGGAAATGAGATGGGTCAGGTGGCAGAGGTATGCGTTGGGGAACAGTTCGGGTCCAGTGATCACAATACCATTAGTTTCAATATAATTATGGAGAGGGACAAAACTGGACCTAGGGTTGAGATTTTTGATTGGAGAAAGGCTAACTTTGAGGAGATGCGAAAGGATTTAAAAGGAGTAAATTGGGACAGTTTGTTTTATGGGAAAGATGTGGAAGAGAAATGGAGTACATTTAAAGGTGAAATTTTAAGAGTACAGAATCTTTATGTCCCTGTTCGGTTGAAAGGAAATCGTAAAAATTGTAAAGAGCCATGGTTTTCAAGGGAAATTGGACACTTGGTTCGGAAAAAGAGGGAGATCTACAAGAGTTATAGGCAGCATGGAGTAAATGAGGTGCTTGAGGAGTATAAAGAATGTAAAAAGAATCTTAAGAAAGAAATTAGAAAAGCTAAAAGAAGATATGAGGTTGCTTTGGCAAGTAAGGTAAAAGTAAATCCGAAGGGTTTCTACCGCTATATTAATAGCAAAAGGATAACGAGGGATAAAATTGGTCCATTAGAGAGTCAGAGTGGCCAACTATCTGCAGAGCCAAAAGAGATGGGGGAGATATTGAACAGTTTCTTTTCTTCGGTATTCACGAAGGAGAAGGATATTGAATTATGTGAGGTAAGGGAAACAAGTAGAGTAGCTATGGAAACTAAGAGGATCAAAGAAGAGGAAGTACTGACACTTTTGAGAAATATAAAAGTGGATAAGTCTCCAGGTCCGGACAGGATATTCCCTAGGACATTGAGGGAAGTTAGTGTAGAAATAGCAGGGGCTATGGCAGAAATATTTCAAATGTCAGTTAGAAACGGGAATAGTGCCGGAGGATTGGCGTACTGCGCATGTTGTTCCATTGTTTAAAAAGGGGTCTAAGAGTAAACCTAGCAATTATAGACCTGTTAGTTTGACGTCAGTGGTGGGCAAATTAATGGAAAGAATACTTAGAGATAATATATATAAGCATCTGGATAAACAGGGTCTGATTAGGAACAGTCAACATGGATTTGTGCCTGGAAGGTCATGTTTAACTAATCTTCTTGAATTTTTTGAAGATGTTACTCGGGAAATTGATGAGGGTAAAGCAGTGGATGTTGTGTATATGGACTTCAGTAAGGCCTTTGACAAGGTTCCTCATGGAAGGTTGGTTAAGAAGGTTCAATGGTTGGGTATTAATGGTGGAGTAGCAAGATGGATTCAACAGTGGCTGAATGGGAGATGCCAGAGAGTAATGGTGGATGGTTGTTTGTCAGGTTGGAGGCCAGTGACGAGTGGGGTGCCACAGGGATCTGTGTTGGGTCCACTGTTGTTTGTCATGTACATCAATGATCTGGACGATGGTGTGGTAAATTGGATTAGTAAGTATGCAGATGATACTAAGATAGGTGGGGTTGCGGGTAAGGAAGTAGAGTTTCAAAGTTTACAGAGAGATTTATGCCAGTTGGAAGAGTGGGCTGAGAGATGGCAGATGGAGTTTAATGCTGATAAGTGTGAGGTGCTACATCTTGGCAGGACAAATCAAAATAGGACGTACATGGTAAATGGTAGGGAATTGAAGAATGTAGGTGAACAGAGGGATCTGGGAATAACTGTGCACAGTTCCCTGAAAGTGGAATCTCATGTAGATAGGGTGGTAAAGAAAGCTTTTGGTGTGCTGGCCTTTATAAATCAGAGCATTGAGTATAGAAGTTGGGATGTAATGTTAAAATTGTACAAGGCATTGGTGAGGCCAATTCTGGAGTATGGTGTACAATTTTGGTCGCCTAATTATAGGAAGGATGTCAACAAAATAGAGAGAGTACAGAGGAGATTTACAAGAATGTTGCCTGGGTTTCAGCAACTAAGTTACAGAGAAAGGTTGAACAAGTTAGGGCTTTATTCTTTGGAGCGCAGAAGGTTAAGGGGGGACTTGATAGAGGTTTTTAAAATGATGAGAGGGATAGACAGAGTTGACGTGGAAAAGCTTTTCCCACTGAGAGTAGGGAAGATTCAAACAAGGGGACATGACTTGAGAATTAAGGGACTGAAGTTTAGGGGTAACATGAGGGGGAACTTCTTTACTCAGAGAGTGGTAGCTGTGTGGAATGAACTTCCAGTGAAGGTGGTGGAGGCAGGTTCGTTTTTATCATTTAAAAATAAATTGGATAGTTATATGGATGGGAAAGGAATGGAGGGTTATGGTCTGAGCGCAGGTATATGGGACTAGGGGAGATTATGTGTTCGGCACGGACTAGAGGGGTCGAGATGGCCTGTTTCCATGCTGTAATTGTTATATGGTTATATGGTTATATGGTTATATGTCCCCTTGTTTGAATCTTTCCTACTCTCAATGGGAAAAACTTATCCACGTCAACTCTGTCTATCCCTCTCATCATTTTAAAGACCTCTATCAAGTCCCCCCTTAACCTTCTGCGCTTCAAAGAATAAAGCTCTAACTTGTTCAACCTTTCTCTGTAACTTAGTTGCTGAAACCCAGGCAACATTCTAGTAAATCTCCTCTGTACTCTCTCTATTTTGTTGACATCCTTCCTATAATTAGGCGACCAAAATTGTACCCCATACTCCAGAATTGGCCTCACCAATGCCTTGTACAATTTTAACATTACATCCCAACTTCTATACTCAATGCTCTGATTTATAAAGGCCATCTGGGGGGCAGCATCAAGGCGGTAGGATCACTTACCGGGCGGTCCGCTATGCCGACACCGTGCCGAGCCCAGCCCGCTAGCGCCTGAGCAGCGGGCTGGAAGTACCGCCACGGAAGAGGCGTCCGGCCGGTGGCTCCGACTTGTCGGACGGGGACGTCTCTCCACCCAGGCGGGGGAGAGACAGCCGCATGAGCCGAATGGAGCGGCTCTTGGTGCAGGAGCTCCAGTGAGGTGCACCCCAGGAGGGGCGCTCTCGCAGAGGGGGGTCAGGCACTCCCTCCACAGTGCCTTGTGCATTGTCCATTGCTTCCTCCTTTCCAGAGGATAGCTTTGGTGACCATGACTGGGTTGGTCAAGAACAGGGGCAATGGCTGAAGATCTCGGGAGTATGTAAGGGGTGCAGGAACAGGAAGAGCTGCTAGGTGTGGTGGACAGCTACGTGGAAACCCCACGTGCAGGATGCCGTTTAAAGCCTGACGTCAGCCATCACATCATTTTTTCCTCGTTCCATGGACAAATACGGAGATGACCACAACCTTCGTAAACAAGTCATAAGACCTGCCATAAAAATCCTACATTGCGTGGTTGTGCATACCCCAGCCACTGAGCCAGACCCACTGCTCTTTGGCAAAAACCTCAGAAAGCATATGAAGGACATGCAAGAGGTTTTACAAAACTTTCGGCTCATGAGGGCAGGGCCGGGACAAGCAAACCAAAAACAGTAATTCCTACGCAGCAGCACCCCATCGCGTCCATCAGTCAACGTCTACCATATCGGACTGTTGAAAGCTCGGGGTCCGAATTCTATCACCGAAAGTCTTCTTTAGACCAGGGCCCAGAGCGGACCCCATGGAAAATGTGCCACCCCCCAACGTCACCACCACGTCAGACGACGTGCAACACTAGTTGGACCGGCAGGAAACAGAAGAATACCCATAACCATGGAGGTAGGTGGGTCTGGTTCCTACCAGTATATAGAGTAATACTAACACATGGGAGTCTATCACGAGTGATCAGTATATACACAATGGCATTAGTGAATACAAATACAATTCATACTAGAAAAATTGCCACCAGGTCAACATTCACCCCAGAGGGTATTTTTGCCCTCTCCGTTAAAGAAACGAGAGGGACAAGCTGAACTGGTGAGAATAATTACAAAGGGTATCATGGGAAAACCTGAACCCTTGCAATTCGTTTCAAATATATTCACTAAACCCAAAAAAGATGGTGGATGTCGCATCATCATTGACTTGACTTCACTAAATATGTTTGTTAAGTATATACATTTCAAAATGGAACCGGTTGTTACTGCCAAACAACTAATTTCCAGGATACTTCATGGCAAGCATTCATCTTAAAGATGTTTACTATTTAGTACCATTCACAAGGATCATCGCAGATACCTGAAATGTACCTGGATGGGGCAGCTATAGCAGTTTAAAGCGTTACCCAATGGGTTCACATCAGCCCAAGAGTGTCACCAAGACACTAAAACCAGCTCTGGCAATATTCAGAAGACAAAAACATATTGTCATGGCATATCTTGATGATATCCTGACCATGAAATTGACTATGTTAGCTGTTCAGCTACCAAACAGTTATTCGAAACCCTGGGGTTGTCTTACATCCAGATAAATCTAAGTTGAAGCCATCCACTATCATGGACTAATTGGGCTTCACAATTAATTCAGTCTACGTGACTGTAACATTGCCAAGAGACAACATAGTTGAATTGGCACAATCATGCCACAATTTAATGGTCAACAAACTACCAACTACTCGACAAGTAACAGAGTAATTGGGAAAATGGTAGCAGCATTTCCGGCTACATAATTCGGAGCTTTGTACCAAAAACGACATACATGTCATTATGATCATTTCATGAAGTTACCCACTGAAGTAATATCAGAACTACAGTGGTGGGCAAAAAACGTTTGACATAGTTTCAGCCTATTATCATCACTAACCCTACGTCAGTTATCCAAACAGATGCCAGTGCTCAAGGCTGGGGAGCAACTAACTCTATATCCAGCACAAGTAGTAGATGGACTAACCCAGAATCATCGTTACCACTTACACTGGGCATTAATTATCTAGAGATGTTGGGTGACTTTTATGGTTTAAAAGCATATGCATATTAAGCATCACTTGCATGTACGGTTATAAATAGATAATACTACGGTGGTGGCCTACATTAACCATATGGGCGGCATAAAATCGGTATCATGCGATAAGTTGATCAACACAATTTGGCAATGGTGTGTCCAAAGACATATTTGGCTATCAGTAACTTACCTGCCAGGTAAGCTAAATACAGTGGCAGACACCAGGTCACGTAAATTTAATGACAACGTCGAATGGATGTTAAAAACCCCAATAAGTTTTTTCACAAAAGTTATCAAGCAATATGGCACGCCAGATATCGATTTATTTGCATCAAGGCTAAATCACCAGGTACCTATGTATGTCGCTTGGGAACCAGACCCTGAGGCAGCAGCGGTAGATGCATTCGCGCTGGATTGGGGAAATTCTTCTTCTATGCATTTCCTCCCTTCTGCCTCATCAGTCGGGGACTACGCACAGTACAAATGGACTCTGCTTCAGGTATTTTGATAGTACCCGACTGGCCTACACAGCTATGGTTCCCAATACTCCATGACATGGTTGTTGAAACTCCGATGGTATTGCCCAGTGACCCAGAGTTAATAACACCCAGTGTCGGGCACAAGCCACCCGTGCCATGAAAAAATCAAACTCCTGGGTTTCAGATTCTGCACAAACCACTTCTGGGACTGGGATTATCATAACAAACCGTCGACACCATGTCAGCATCCCTCCGAACATCCACTAAAAAACAGCACTTGTCCAGCATCAAAAAATGGGAGAAGTACTGCTTGGATACAGGGACCACCTACTCAACTGCTACAGTTACCAACGTACTGGAATTCCTGGCGAACTTTCACCACGATGAAGGACTCAGCTACAGAGCCATCAACACAGCTACAATTGCCCTGCCTGTCTATTTAAAACCAGCTGCAGGACAACAGGCCATGGGGTCCCACCAGCTGGTGGTCAAACTAATGAAGGGTATTTACAACTCTAACCCCCTAGACCAAGGTACACCCATATATGGGATGTCAGAGTGGTCCTGACATACCTCAGGGGATGGCCACCAGCCAGATGCCTCAACCTGGAACCATCCATGCTCAAAACACTCATGTTGATGGCACTTGTATCTGCACAGAGGGTCCAGTCACTACACCTATTGCGACTGGACACCATGCTCACAGCTCCAGACCAGATCTCTGTTATCCAGGGAATGATCAAACAGAGCAGACCAGGAACACCTAATCCAGTCGTGGAATTCCGGGCTTACCCGCCAGAAACACGGTTATGTGCCATGACCCTACTATCCTACATAGACACAACCAAAATATTTGAGGGAGATGAAAAGCCTTGTGGGTCAGTCATAAAAAACCTTATGGTCGGGTGACGAGCCATTTCGAGATGGCTCAAGCAGGTGCTAAAAGCTGACTAACATGTACAAATTTCATTCCACCAGGGCAGCATCCACGTTGACAGCTAAAAGAATGGACGTGCCTATAAACCACATCCTGGCTACAGCAGGATGGTGGGGGGAAAGACCGTTCAGAAATTTTATAATCAGCCGTTGGCAAAACCTGTTTTATTTGCAGGAAAGATTTTACAGACTGCAAATATTTAATTTAAGCCTAGGGGAGCAATTTAATTTCTTTGTTGTTATTGTTAAAAAATACCATTGTGTTTTTCTACAAACAGATTCATTGGTTGGTTACGATAACACACTTCCTCCCTCAAAGACTTCGGCAGTGATGTAGTAATAACTGTTACACGGTTTGAAATCACAGAGCTTTGAAATCTTCACGGAATCACTCACGTGACTCCGAAGTAAAATAGTAAGATTAAACGAGAACTTACCAGTTTGAAGTTTGATCTGTATTTTATGAGGAGTTACGATGAGGGATTACGTGCCCTCCGCTCCCACACTCAATAATATGGGTCAAATTCATAAACTGATGTCTCCTTATCTTTACTATGTTTACTTCAATAACTGTGTCTATCTGTGATTCCACACCGCTGCTTTGAAGTATGCCGCGCATGCACGCTGAGCGGGTTCTTCACGTAATCCCTCATCGTAACTCCTCATAAAATACAGATCAAACTTCAAACTGGTAAGTTCTCGTTTAATCTTACTATTTTGGATGATCATAGAAACATAGAAAATAGGTGCAGGAGTAGGCCATTCAATATGATCATGGCTGATCATCCAACTCAGTATCCTGTACCTACCTTCTCTCCATACCCCCTGATCCCTTTAGCCACAAGGGCCACATCTAACTCCCTCTTAAATATAGCCAATGAACTGGCCTCAACTACCTTCTGTGGCAGAGAATTCCAGAGATTCACCACTCTCTGTGTGAAAAATGTTTTTCTCATCTCGGTCCTAAAAGATTTCCCCCTTATTCTGTGACTATAGAAGTTGAGATGTAATGTTAAAATTGTACAAGGCATTGGTGAGGTCAATTCTGGAGTATGGGGTACAATTTTGGTTGCCTAATTACAGGAAGGATGTCAACAAAATAGAGAGAGTACAGAGGAGATTTACTAGAATGTTGCCTGGGTTTCAGCAACTAAGTTACAGAGAAAGGTTGAACAAGTTAGGGCTTTATTCTTTGGAGCGCAGAAGGTTAAGGGGGGACTTGATGGAGGTCTTTAAAACTGCTGCACCTGCATGCCTACTTTCAATGACTGGTGTACCATGACACCCAGGTCTCGTTGCATCTCCCCTTTTCCTAATCGACCACCACTCAGATAATTATCTTTCCTGTTTTTGCCAACAAAGTGGATAACCTCACATTTATCCACATTATACTGCATCTGCCATGCATTTGCCCACTCACCCAGCCTATCCAAGTCACCTTGCAGCCTCCTAGCATCCTCCTCACAGCTAATACTGCCCCCCAGCTTTGTGTCATCTGCAAACGTGGAGATGTTGCATTCAATTCCCTCGTCCAAATAATTAATATGTATTGTAAATAGCTGGAATCCCAGCACTGAGCCTTGCGGTACCCCACTAGTCACTGCCTGCCATTCTGAAAAGGACCCGTTTACTCCTACTCTTTGCTTCCTGTCTGCCAGCCAGTTCTCTATCCACATCAATACTGAACCCCCAATACTGTGTGCTTTAAGTTTGTATACTAATCTCTTATGTGGGACCTTGTCGAAAGCCTTCTGGAAGTCCTTATATAACACATCCACTGGTTCTCCCTTATCCACTCTACTAGTTACATCCTCGAAAAATTCTATAAGATTCGTCAGCCATGATTTACCTTTCATAAATCCATGCTGACTTTGTCCAATTATTTCACCACTTTCCAAATGTGCTGCTATCCCTTCTTTAATAACTGATTCTAGCAGTTTCCCCACTACCGATGTTAGACTAACTGGTCTGCAATTCCCCGTTTTCTCTCTCCCTCCCTTTTTAAAAAGTGGGGTTACATTAGCTACCCTCCAATCCTCAGGAACTACTCCAGAATCTAAATAGTTTTGAAAAATTAACACTAATGCATCCACTATTTCTGGGGATACTTCCTTAAGCACTCTGGGACTATCTGGCCCTGGCTCCAGCACCTATTTTCGGTGTGTATATGTGTAGGAAGGAACTGTGATGCTGGTTTATACTGTAGATAGACACAAAATGCTGGAGTAACTCAGTGCTAAACAGGCTACAAAGGCAGGTGGATTTGAGGAATGTGTTACATTGTCATTGAAAATGGCAGGACAGGTGATAACAAAAATCATTATTGAGAATCATGAGCCAGGAGCACTTTCAGTCATTACATTATTAAATTGTTTTTTAAACTGTTCAAATTAACAGCATTGACTCACGTGGTATTGCCAGCAATGTTGTTTCAAAAGCATTTTGTTGTAGCCAACATGCCCCTGTGGATGTAAACTGTTGTAAATGATTAATACATTGAGTAAAGTCTAAATATTCTGTCAGCAGCAGTGTTGTATATGTATTCCCTCTTGGGCATTAGCGTTTATTGACATTATTTAAAATTAGCACTCCTTATATAAGCAGAGGCATTCATTTCACTCCGACACTATTATTAACTCTATTCACTTCAAGTATTTTATCAAGTTCTTCATGGCAAAATCACATATTTTTAACAGCTTGGACGAAGTTCATTTGGCCAACTGAGACGGTGCTATCTCAATGTAAGAATCATCAAGCTAGTCTCACTCATGACTCCTCTCCAAAAAGAATTGCATTTTTTTCTTTCAGCTATTTCTCTAGCTACTTTCTGAACACTATGGTTGACTCTGCCTCCACTGCTACTCCTGGTAGTTCATGCTGGGCCTTCACCACGTACTGTGCAACACAAAATGTCATCTCTTTGTTTGTTTCCTTTACCAATGACTTTCATCCTGTCACCCCCAACCCTTGACCACTGTAAACAGTACCATGTCTACTCTGTAACTTCCACCATAATTGTAAATACCTCCATGAAATCCTTTTGCAACCTCTTATATTCCAAGGAGACTAATATCATCTTCTCCAATCGATGCATTTAATGAAAATCCCTTGTCCCTGGAATTACATAAACCATTTTTTCTGCACCTCAAGCTTTTATAACATTCCTAAAGAATGATGAAATTTCACCATAGTTCTGTACTCTATGCCTTTACATGAAAAAACCCTGGATCCCCAATACTTTTTAAATTAATTTCTCAACCTGTCCTGCCATTTTGAACGGCTATTTACACCTTCCTCAGATCTATCTGGTCTGTTTAGAATTGCGCCTGTTAATTTATGCTGACTTATTCTCCCTACAAAATGTAACACCACACATTTCTCAGCACCAAATTTAATCTACCACCTATCGGTCCATTCCACCAACATCTCCATTCCTCGTTCAACTCTTTATCTCTCCTTCTTACGGTTCACTAAACCAGCCTCAGCTATAAATTTCCTGCCCTCTATAACAAAATCCAAATCAATAACATACCAGGAAAAGCAGAAACTCTTGGGGAGCTCCATTGTACACTTCACTCCAATCTGAAAGGCAACAATTTCTGCTACATGCTCTCTTTCCTCTCACCGTTAATTTTGTAACCATGTTGCCAATGTTTGTTTGATTTAGATTTAGCTCTTAGGGCTAAAGGAACACAGGATATGGGGAAAAAGCAGGAATGGGGTTCTGATTTAAATGATCAGCCATGATCATATTGAATGGCCCGAATGGCCTACCCCTGCACCTATTTTTCTATGTTGCTATGTTTCTTTTTATTCCATGGCTTTTGGTCATAAAATGCAGGTAGGAAAGACTAAAGAGAGACAACGGACTCAGACAGGAACACCAACAGGAAGGAAGCAGAGTTTACACCAACTGAAATTACCTCAACTGCATTTCGAACATTTTCTGGTATTTTAAAATGACCTTTATCATCTCTTTCTCCAAGTACTGATAATAGGTAACTGATTTGAAAAATTAATTGCATTACATTCTCTGAAGTTGCTGCCTAACCCGCTGAATGGTTCCCGCAGGTTCTGGTTTTATTCTAGATTTCAGAGTCTGCAGATGTACTGATTTTCATTTGTAGGCCAGAATTGAAAGTTCAGGGGGCAATCGAGGAAATATATCTACCCCATTTGCACAACGGGTGCCTGGACCCCTAGCCCAAAATTATGATGCAAATAGAAAGAAGTTAAGAAGGTTTCTTTCATCGAGTCAGTGAGGGAATAGGCTCTTTGGCGCATTGAGATTATATCGACCATTCACCACCCATTTACACTAATGTGACATTATAGCCTATTTGTATTCTTCCCACAGTGTCATCACCACCCTCCACACACTTACACTCATGGGGCAATTTACAGTTGCCTATTAATCTATCAACATGCACATCTTTGGGATGAACAGGAAACCCGCATGGTCACAGCTCAAACATGCAAATGTCACACAGCAGGATCCAAATCAAGTTTGAACCCAGGCATCTGGTGATGTGAACAAGCAGCTTTACCAGCATCTCCACTGGGCTACACCAATGAATATGAGCTGAAGAAAGTGAGATTAGGGCAGAGAACATTGCTTCAAATGCCAGAGATTTGATGGCATCATCCTAAGTTATGTATTTCGGTTGTTCTGTGTCAATGTCATCACACTTGGACCAATATATTCATATAATATCCTGATTTCAATCGATACAGCAGGTGCTTCCTCTTGCAGTTTGTAATTGGAGCCCATATGATGGGAGGGGGGGTTTACATTCAGGAATCAGATGCAATTTTAACTGCTCATCCGCCTGGTTTTATTGAGCAAGGAAGATTAAAATTTCTCTTTAAATGTTCTCTGCAAACATACCAACAATAATATCAGGACAATCGGCGGTGGCACGGAGGTGCAGCGGTAGAGTTGCTGCTTTACAGTGCCAGAGACCCGGGTTCAACCCTGACTATGGGTGTTGTCTGTACAAATCTGCTTGGGTTTTCTCCGAGATCTTCGGTTTCCTCCCACACTCCAAAGATGAACAGGTTTGTAGGTTCCACTCCCCTTACCTACTATAACCTCACCACCTCTGAACATACAGCCCTCTGCTCACTCTGCAGCAACCCCAACATTATCATCAAACCCACCGACAAGGGAGGTGCTGTGGTGGTCTTGCAAGCTGACCTCTACCGGGCTGAGGCCAGGCGGCAACTCTCAGACACCTCCTCCTACTTATCCTTGGACCATGACCCCACAGATAAGCACCAGACCTTAATCTCAAACACCATTCCTGATTTTATCACTTCTGACTGACTGCCTTCCACAGTCTCCAACCTTATCGTTTCCCAGCCCCGCACAGCCAGGTTTTACCTTCTCCCAAAAATCCATAAACACAACTGCCCTGGCAGACCCATTATTTCTGCCTGCTCCTGTCCCTGAAATATTTTCCACGTACCCCAACTCCATTCTATCCCCCCTGGTCCAATCTCTCCTGACCTATGCCCAAGATACCTCATATGCCCTGTGTCTCGTTAATGACTTCCACTTTCCGAGCCCCCACTCCCTCATCTTTACTACGGGCGTTCAATCGCTCTACACCTCCAGCCACCATCAGGAAGGCCTTAATGCCCTCTATTTCTTCCTTGACCACAGAACCATCCAAATTTCCTCTATTAACACTCTACGCCACCTGGCGGAGCTGGTCCTCAACAAATTCTCATTCGACTCCTCCCACTTCCTCCAAGTCCAAGGCATAGCTATGGGCACCCGCATGTGCTCCAGCTATGCCTGCCTCTGTGTTGGATACATAGAAAATAGGTTTAGGAGGAGACCATTCGGCCTTTCAAGACAGCACCGCCATTCATTGTGATTATTGCTGATCATCCACAATCAGTAACCTGTGCCTGCCTTCTCCCCATGCCTCTTGATTCTGCTAGCCCCGAGAGCTCGATCTGACTCTTTTCAAATTCATCCAGTGAATTGAATAATTCCTGTTCCAGGCGTACATTGGCCCTATCCCCAAACTCTATCTCTGTTACATTGATGACTGCATCAATGCTACCTCCTGCACCCGTGCAGAACTCATGGACTTCATTAACTTCACCACTAATTTTCATCCTGCACTCAAATTTACTTGGACCATCTCTGACACCACCCTCCCCTTTATGATCTCACAGTCTCCATCACAGGAGATAGACTATCAACTGACGTCTATTACAAACCTACTGATTCACACAACTATTTTCTACTGTACTTCTTCCCACCCTGCTTCCTGCAAAGACTCTATCCCCTACTCCAAATTCCTCCGTCTACACCGCATCTGTGCCCACGATGATATGTTCATACCATGACATCCAAGATGTCCTCATTCTTTAGGGAATAGGGGTTCCCCTCTCACCTCATAGATGAGGTCCTCACTCGTGTCTTCTCGGTACCCCGCAGCTCTGCCCTTGTCGCAAGGGATATAGTCCCCCTAGTCCTTACCTTTCACCCCATCAGCCATCGCATACAACACATAATCCTCTGAAATTTCCGCCATCTCCAACGGGATCTCGCCACTAACCATATTTTCCCATCTCCACCCCTTTCCGCCTTGCGCAGTGACCGTTCCCTCTGCAACTCCCTGGTTAACTCATCCCTTCCCGCACAAATCACCCCCTCCCCCGGTATCTTCCCCCGCAACAGCAGAAGATGCAACACCTGTCCCTATACCTCCTCCCTCGACTTTGTCCAGGGACCCCGACAGACCTTTCACGTTAGGCGGAGATTCACTTGCACCTCTTCCAACCTTATCTACGGTATCCGTTGTTCAAGATATGAACTATTATACATTGGCATGACCAAACAGACTGGGCGATCATTTCACAGAACACCTTCGCTCAGTCCGACTGGACCTATCTGAGTTCCCAGTTGCTAAACACTTTAATTCCCCTTCCCATTCCCAACCAGAACTCTCTGTCCTAGGTCTCCTCCATTGTCAGTGAGGCTAAAAGCAAATTGGAGGAACCTACGTCGATCCTGAATTCTGACCAGCTGCCCATTAAACAGCTCCAACTTCATCAAACTGACTTGAAAGCTCATAATGTATTCAGCAACTGCCTCACATGTTCTTGTGAGCATATTTTAATTTTTGCTTTCATATCTACCCGATCCATTTTTTTGAATTTCCTGCTTGCCCTAGATTTAGTGCACTGCGAAGTGAGTTTACAATAAAATCCTGTCAATGCCCCATGAACTAAGTTTCAGCCTGCTCACGTTAAACAAGTTGCAACCATTTTAAAATGCATAGACAAAGATTTGACGCAATACATTAGACGAATACCACCTAAGTTTTGTTGTGAGGAAATTAAGATCCATAGTACTCCTGAAGGATAGGACAGGTTTAGAGGGATATGGACCAGATTTGGGCGGGTGGGACTAGTGTGGCTTGTACATGTTGGGCAGTGTTGGCAAGTTGGGCTGATGGGCCTGTTTCCACACGGTATCATGGGCAGAAATCTCAGAGGGATGGGGGGGCACGTCCCTCCCATGTTTTGAGAGGTGGGGGACATTCCCGCCCCCATGTTTTGTAATCAGATTTTGAAATTTGGTGAAAAATTCTATTAAAATCTCCGCTTTCCGCGATAAAGTGGGGGTGTCACTGTATAGGCTCCCAAAATTGAAGCCCCCGCCGGCCAATTTTAAGCCGAGCCGGGCAATGAAAGGCCCCGCACACGGACCAATTCAAGTCCCACGATTCGGGGCGGATGAAGCTGCTGTTGCTGGAGTTCGGAGTCGGTCACCAACCAGGTCAGCTCCCGATGTTACTGTCCACAGGGCCCACGACCGAAGTATCGTGTGTGTGTCTGTGTGCGTGCGCGTGCGCGTGCGTGGGGCCACCAAGAAACAGTGCCCCCCAAAATGGCGTCCCCCCTATGTTTTGATAGTGATTTCTGACCCTGCTGTCACTCTATGACTCTATAAAGCCAGTCAGCAGAAGAAATAATGCTGCATCTCACTGTATGATTAGGGGACTCATGCAACAGTGTGGGCCATCATTATCCCTTACATCCCATGTGTTTGGGATCCAATCCATCCAGTGGAGGAAACAATTGATGTTGATGTAAGTGGAAAATAGGATTAGTGTTCTTGGATTGAAACATAGAAAATAGGTGCAGGATGAGGCCATTCGGCCCTTCGAGCCAGCACCGCCATTCATTGTGATCATGGCTGATCGTCCCCAATCAATAACCAGTGCCTGCCTTCTCCCCATATCACTTGACTCCACTAGCCCCTAGAGTTCTAACTAATTCTCTCTTAAATCCATCCAGTGACTTGGCCTCCACTGCCAACTGTGGCAGGGAATTCCACAAATTCACAACTCTCTGGGTGAAAACGTTTTTTCTCACCTCAGTCTTAAATCAGTCTGAAACCAGTTTCAGGGACGACAGATGGCACAATGGGCTAAGTGTTCGGCTGGCAACCGGAAGGTAGCCGGTTCGAATCCCGCTTGGAGTGCATACTGTCGTTGTGTCCTTGGGCAAGACACTTCACCCACCTTTGCCTGTGTGTGAATGTGTGTGAGTGATTGGTGGTGGTCGGAGGGGCCGTAGGCGCAGATTGGCAGCCACGCTTCCGTCAGTCTGCCCCAGGGCAGCTGTGGCTACAGTAGTAGCTTACCACCACCGAGTGTGACTGAGGAGTGAATGAATAATGCGATGTAAAGCGCCTTGAGTATTCGAAAGGCGCTATATAAATCCCATCCATTATTATTATTATTAAATGGCCTCCCCTTTATTCTAAGACTGTGGCCCCTGGTTCTGGACTCACCCAACATTGGGAACATTTTTCCTGCATCTAGCTTGTCCATTCCTTTTATAACTTTATATGTTTCTATAAGATCCTCCCTCATCCTTCTAAACTCCAGTGAATACAAGCCTAGTCTTTTCAATCTTTCCTCATATGACAGTCCCGCCATCCCAGGGATCAATCTCGTGAACCTACGCTGCACTGCCTCAATTACAAGGATGTCCTTCCTCCAATTAGGTGACCAAAACTGTACACAATACTCCAGATGTGGTCTTACCAGAGCCCTACACAACTGCAGAAGAACCTCTCTACTCCTATACTGAAATCCTCTTGTTATGAAGGCCAACATTCCATTAGCTTTCTTCACTGCCTGCTGTACCTGCACGCCAACTTTCAGTGACCGGTGTACAAGGGCGCCCACTCTCGCTGCACCTCCCCCTGACTTAACCTAACCCCATTGAGATAATCATCTGCCCCCTTGTTTTTGCCGCCAAAGTGGATAACCTCACATTTATCTATATTATACTGCATTTGCCACGCATCTGCCCACTCACTCAACCTGTCCAGGTCACCCTGCAACCTCCTAACATAAAAACAAAGAAACATAGAAAATAGGTGCAGGAGTAGGCCATTCGGCCCTTCGAGCCTGCACCATTCTATATGATCATGGCTGATCATCCAACTCAGTATCCTGTACCTGCCTTCTCTCCATACCCCCTGATCTCTTTAGCCACAAGTGCCACATCTAACTCCCTCTAACATACCTCTTCACAGTTCACACTGCCACCCAGCTTTGTGTCATCCGCAAACTTGCTAGTGTTGCTCCTAATTCCCTCTTCCAAATCATTAATATATATGGGGAATAGTTGCGGCCCCAACACCGAGCTTTGCGGCACTCCACTCGCCACTGCCTGCCATTCTGAAAGGACCTATTCACTCCTGCTCTTTGCTTCCGGTCTGCCAACCAATTTTCTATCCCTACACCCTACCCCCAATACCATGTGCTCTAATTTTAGTCACCAGTCTCCCATGCGCGACCCCATGGCTCACATGGCTCTGGCTCCCATGGCTATCTAGACTACACTTCTTCCCACCCTTCTTCCTGTAAGGACTCCATCCCCTACTCCCAATTTCTCCGTCTACGCCGCATCTGCTCCCAGGATGAGGTGTTCCACACCAGGGCATCGGAAATGTCCTCATTCTTCAGGGAACGGGGATTCCCCTCCCCCACTATAGATGAGGCTCTCGCCAGGGTCTCTTCAATACCCCGTAACATTGCTCTCTCTCCCCATCCCCTCCCACTCGCAACAAGGGCAGAGTCCCCCTAGTCCTCACCTTTCACCCCACCAGCCGTCACATACAACAAATAATCCTCCGTCAGTTTCGCCACCTCCATCGTGACCCCAGCACTCGCCACATCTTCCCATCTCCCCCCCGTCTGCTTTCCGCAAAGGCCGCTCCCTCCATAACTCCCTGGTCAATTCTTCCCTTCCCTCCCACACCCCCCCCCCCCCCCCCCCCCGGGCACTTTCCCTTGCAACAGCAAGAGATACTACACTTGTCGCTTAACCTCCCCCCTCAACTCCATTCAAGGACCCAAGCAGTTGTTCCAGGTGCAACAGAGATTCACCTGCATCTACTCCAACCTCATCTATTGCATCCGCTGCTCTAGATGTCAGCTGATCTACATCGGTGAGACCAAGCGTAGGATTGCCGATCGTTTCGCCGAACACCTCCGCTCGGTCCGCATTAACCAACCTGATCTTCCTGTGGCTCAGCACTTCAACTCCACCTCCCATTCCGAATCCGACCTTTCTGTCCTGGGCCTCCTCCATGGCCAGAGTGAGGACCACCGGAAAATGGAGGAGCAGCGCCTCATATTCCGCTTGGGCAGTTTGCACCCTAGCGGCATAAACATTGACTTCTACAATTTCCGTTAGCCCTTGCTGTCTCCTCCCCTCCTCCCCTTCTCAGCCCTCGGGCTTCTCCTTCCTTTCTCCTTTCTTCTCCCAACCCCCCACCCCCGCCCTACATCCGTCTGAAGAAGGGTTTTGGCCCGAAACGTTGCCTATTTCCTTCGCTCCAAAGATGCTGCTGCACCCGCTGAGTTTCTCCAGCACTTTTGTCTACCTCCCATGCGGGACCATTCGTGATGCTTGATGGTCAGCATGAATGCAAGGGGTTGAAGGCCCTATTTACTGGCTCTATGACTGTTTGGCACTCCTGCCTTGTGTTTGTAGTTAGAAGAAAGATTTGGGGGTCCCAGGAGATACATTACTTGTTGAGGGATGCCCAGCCTCTCAACTGCTCTTGTAAGCACGGTAAGGTTAAGTCTCACGCATGGGGCCAAGGGTTTCTTCTAGGACTTGACGGTGGAGGACTCGGAGATTACAATGGCATGTATAAGTGGTTAGTTACCAGAATGCTGAAGCAATAAGCATTGTGCAAGCATTAGTGAACATTCACACTGATGACTCCTTGATGGAAGGAAGGCCATTGATGAAACAGATGAAGACGGCTGTGCCGAGGGCACTATCATGACGAACTCCTGCAGAGGTGTTCTGGGCTGGGATGATTCATCACCAAGGACAACGATCGTTCTTGGCTGCGAGGTATAACTCCAACCATTGTAGTGTTTGCCTTTTAGATGCCTCTGCAGTTTCCAAAGCACCATGGTGCTGCACTTGGATCAATGCTACCTTGATGTCAAGGGCAGTCACTCTCACCTCACCTCTGGAATTCAGTTCTATGGTCCATGTTTGGCCCAAGCCTGTAATGATTTCTGGAGCCGAGTGGTCCTGGTGAAAGACAAACTATGTCAGTGAATGGGTTACTAAACTGTAGGTGATGGTTAATAGCACAGTTAACAACAGTTTCCATCACATTGCTCATGACTTAGAGTGACATTATTGATTGGGTAGTAATTAGCCATATCAAATTATTCCCTCTTCTGAACAGAATGTACCTGGCAATTTTCCACATTGACTAGAAGATGCCAATGTCATAATTATACTCTCTCTCTCCCTCTCCCTCTCCCTCTCCCTCTCTCCCTCTCTCTCCCTCTCTCACCCTCTCTCTCTCCCTCTCCCTCTCTCTCCCTCTCTCTCCCACACTACCTCTCTCTCTCCTCCCTCTCCCTCCCTCTCCCTCTCTCTCTCTCTCTCTCTCTCTCTCTCTCTCTCTCGCTCTCTCTCTCTGTGAAAATAGCTCCCCTTCAGTTTCCCTCTAAACCGTCTGATACCCATGTCCAAGCTTCTTACTATCTCCGTTGTCTCACCCCTCACCATTTTTTATACCTCTATCAAGTCACCCATCAGCCTCTGGTCCATCTGGTTCACGGAGCGATAAGCGGCCATTTTTGGACATGCTGGTCCAAACTGCCGACCCAAAAAACACGGCGCAGTCTAAAATCAAACCCAGCTTATCCAATCTCTCCTATAACTGAAATGTTCCAGTCCAGGCTCTATCTAATAGTGCTTTATAGTCCAATAATACCTTATTTATCACAAATGCAACTGCACAGTGACATTATGTTTGTGTATATTACATATGCGGGCGCTGATATTTTTGCCGCCAACCTGGAAATCTTCGTTGCACCCTCCACATCCACAGGCAGAACTGCATGCAATGCTGCAGGTGCAGCCTAACCAATACTTTATAAAATTGTTCCATGGCGTACAGTCCAGGTCACAGCTGATGAAGACAACATGGACGAGCATTAATTCATGTGAAACGTCACAAGCTCATATTCTTGCCTTCTCCCCATAACCCTTGACACCATACTAATTATGAACCAATCAATCTCCACCTTAAAAATATCCATTGACTTGGCCTCTACGTCCTTCTGTGGCAAGGAATTCCACAGATTCACCACCCAATGACAGAATAAACTCTTGCTCACCTCATTTCTGAAGTTACATCCTTTTATTCTGAGGTTATGACCTCTGGTCCTAGACTCCACATCCACTCTATCCAGGCCTTTAGCCATATGCCTCCAAACATCTCCCATCCATGTACCAGTATAAATGTCCTTTAAATGTTGTTATTGCACCTGCCTCTATCACATACTCTGGCAGTTTGTTCCATGTACTGATCACACACCGTGTGAAAAGGTTGCCCCTCATATCTATATTACTAAAAGTCTGATCTTGACCGCTTTTGGCTCGCTGTGGTGTGATTTCCGAGAGAACGCCGCCACCTACGGCCGTCATTTTTGGCCACCTCGCTCAGTTCGCCCCTCCACCTTCCAGGACCTGAGGATTTTTCCCATTGATTAAAAATCAGAGAGATATTAATGTTTTTTTTTAAATTGCCATTCTCTCTGCTGCCCCTGCTGGTGGGAGGGGGGAGGGACTATCAAACCCGGAAGTGGTGTGCCTCACTCAGTCTCTGCAAGATGGAGGAAGCCAGAGGGTTGGGTCACGTCTCTGAGCTGTGAACACATGTCTACTCAACTGGTTCTAAATTGCTTGCAAAAAGTGTCTATTGTTTCTAAAATGGTTGCAAAAAGTGTCTCTATTGGTTATAAAATGCTTGCAAAAAGTGTTTTCTTGGTTCTAAAATGGTTGCAAAAAGTGTCCATTGGTTCTAAAAGGCTTGCAAAAAGTGTCCATTGGTTCTAAAATGCTTGCAAAAAGTGCCTATTGGTTCTAAAATGCAAAAAGTGTCTATTGGCTGTTGTTGGTGGTGGTTACTGCTTTGAAGTGCTGCACTTCAAAAAAATGGCTGTTGGTGGTGGTAACTGCTTGTAAATGGCTGCACTGGAAAATAAATGGCTGTTGTTGGTGGTGGTGTCTGTTTTTAAAGGCTGCATTACAAAAAAAATGGCTGTTGTTGTTGGTGGTAACTACTTTGAAAGGCTGTACTGCAACAAAAAAAAAGGCTTTTGGTGGTGGTGGTAATTGCTTTTAAATGGCTGCACTGGAAAATAAATGGCTGCTGTTGGTGGAGGTAACTGCTTTGAAAGGCTGCACTGCAAAAAAGAGACGGCAGTTGGTCGTGGTAACTGCTTTGAAAGGCTGCACTACCAAAAAAATGGCTGTTGTTGGTGGTGGTAACTGCTTTGAAAGGCTATACTGCAAAAAAAATGTCTGTTGTTGGTGGTGGTAACTGCTTTATAGGGCTGCACTGCAAAAAACAAATGGCTGTTGGTGGTGGTAACTTCTTTGGAAGGCTGCACTGCAAAAAAAAATGGTGGTTGTTGGTAGTGGTAACTGCTTTTAAATAGCTGCACTGGAAAAAAATATGGCTGTTGTTGGTCGTGGCAACTGCTTTTAAATGGCTGCACTGGGGGGAAAAATGGCTGTTGTTGGCGATGGTAACCGCTTTTAAATGGCTGCACTGAAAAAAAAATGGCTGTTGGTGGAGGTAACTGCTTTGAAAGGCTACACTGCAAAAAAAAAATGGCTGTTGGTGGTAGTGGTAATTGCTTCTAAATGGCTGCACTGGAAAATAAATGGCTGTTGTTGGTGGTGCTATCTGCTTTGAAACTGGCTATATTTAAGAGGGAGTTAGATGTGGCCCTTGTGGCTAAGGGGATCAGAGGGTATGGAGAGAAGGCAGGTACGGGATACTGAGTTGGATGATCAGCCATGATCATATTGAATGGCGGTGCAGGCTCGAAGGGCCGAATGGCCTACTCCTGCACCTAATTTCTATGTTTCTATGTTACTTTGAAAGGCTGCACTGGAAAAAAAAATGGCTGTTGTTGGTGGTGGTAACTGCTTTGAAATGCTGAACTGCAAAAAAAAAGACTATTGTTGCTGGTGGTAACTGCTTTGAAAGGCTGCACTGCAAAAAAAAATGGCTGTTGTTGCTGGTGGTAACTGCTTTGAAAGGCTGCACTGCAAAAAAAAATGGCTGTTGTTGGTTGTGGTAACTGCTTTGAAAGGCTGCATGGCAAAAAAAAAGGGCTGTTGTTTGTGGTGGTAACTGCTTTGAAAGGCTGCACGGCAAAAAAAAAATGGCTGTTGTTGGTGAAAACCTGTTTGCACGAATATTGATTTTAGATAAAACGCTACCACTTACAGCTGTGATTTTTGGCCATCTTATTCAGGTCCTCGCCACTCATCAGGTGCAGAGGATTCTTCCCATTAATTAAAAATAAAAGTGTTGTTAGTGTTAAAAAATGTTTTTGTGAATCTCTCTACTGTCAATCATGCCATGTAGGCCACGCCCCTTCCAGTTGGAGGGGGAGGGGTTATAAAACCCATACGTGTCGGTGTGGCTCAGTCTCTGCAAGATGGGGGAGAGAGCTCACGACTGTCTGAGCTGTGAATAGAAACATAGAAAATAGGTGCAGGAGTAGGCCATTCGGCCCTTTGAGCCTGATCATCCAACTCAGTATCCCGTACCTGCCGTCTCTCCATACCCCCTGATCCCCCTAGCCACAAGGGCCACATCTAACTCCCTCTTAAATATAGCCAATGAACCGGCCTCAACTACCCTCTGTGGCAGAAAGTTCCAGAGATTCACCACTCTCTGTGTGAAAAATGTTTTTCTCATCTCGGTCCTAAAGGCTTTCCCCTCTATCATTAAGCTGTGACAATCTTCCTGCATCTAGCCTGTCCAACCCCTTAAGAGTTTCTATAAGATCCCCCCTCAATCTCCTAAATTCTAGCGAGTACAAGCCGAGTCTATCCAGTCTTTCTTCATATGAAAGTCCTGACATCCCAGGAATCAGTCTGGTGAACCTTCTCTGCACTCCCTCTATGGCAATAATGTCCTTCATCAGATTTGGAGACCAAATCTGTACGTAATACCAACACCCTGTACAACTGCAGTAGAACCTCCCTGCTCCAATACTCAAATCCTTTTGCTATGAATGCTAACATACCACTCGCTTTCTTCACTGCCTGCTGCACCTGCATGCCTACTTTCAATGATTGGTGTACCATGACACCCAGGTCTCATTGTATCTCCCCTTTTCCTAATCGGCCACCATTCAGATAATAGTCTACTTTCCTGTTTTTGCCACCAAAGTGGATAACCTCACATTTATCCACATTATACTGCAATCTGCCATGCATTTGCCCACTCACCCAACCTATCCAAGTCACCTTGCAGCCTCCTAGCATCCTCCTCACAGCTAACACTGCCCCCCAGCTTCGTGTCATCCGCAAACTTGGAGATGTTGCATTCAATTCCCTCGTCCAAATCATTAATATATATTGTAAATAGCTGGGGTCCCAGCACCGAGCCTTGCGGTACCCCACTAGTCACCGCCTGCCATTATGAAAAGGGCCCGTTTACTCCTACTCCTTGCTTCCGGTCTGCCAGCCAGTTCTCTATCCACATCAATACTGAACCCCCTTAACATGTGCTTAAAGTTTGTATACTAATCTCTTATGTGCGACCTTGTCGAAAGCCTTCTGAAAGTTCAGATACACCACATCCACTGGTTCTCCCTTATCCACTCTACTAGTTACATCCTCGAAAAATTCTATAAGATTCGTCAGACATGATTTACCTTTCATAAATCCATGCTGACTTTGTCCAATTAATTCACCACTTTCCAAATGTGCTGCTATCCCATCTTTAATAACTGACTCTAGCAGTTTCCCCACTACCGTAGTTAGACTAACTGTTCTGTAATTCCCTGTTTTCTCTCTCCCTCCCTTTTTAAAAAGTGGGGTTACATTAGCTATCCTCCAATCCTCAGGAACTACTCCAGAATCTAAAGAGTTTTTAAAAATTACCACTAATGCATCCACTATTTCTGGAGCTACTTCCTTAAGTATTCTGGGATGCAGCCTATCTGGCCCTGGGGATTTATCGGCCTTTAATCCATTCAATTTACCTAACACCACTTCCCGGCTAACCTGGATTTAACTCAGTTCCTCCATCTCCTTTGACTCGCGGACCCCTGCTATTTCCGGCAGATTATTTAAGTCTTAGTGAATCAACTGAACACACTGAATGTCTACTGAACTGTGAGTGTGGTGTTTATGTGGTGTTTTACTTCGGAGTCACGTGAGTGACTATGTGAAGACCCCGTCCAGTACGCATGCGTGTAATATCGTCTACCGCATTGCGTGACGACTGGCAGGTTGAACGTGATTCTCCTGCCAGCAACAGACCTGAGGTAAATTTTTTTAAATACTTTCAGGTTTTTTAAAAATCTTCTTGCAGGAACCTCTACTTAGAGGTCCTGCTAAAAGTCCGGGGGCTAAGTCGGGGCGGAGGGGAAACCCCAGTCTCGAACTTCAGGGAACCCCGGTCACAGGGAATCCCGCCCACGGACCTAGGCGCTCGGAACCGCGGAATGCGGGTAGCGAGCGGCGGTAAATTCACCTTTGAGCCGCTGGCAGTAAAACCAGGGGCTTCATATTGGTGGAGAACCCGCTCGGGAAACGGGGAGCGGACGGCGGCAGATTCGCCCTCGAGCAGCTGGCTGTAGAGCCAGCAGCTTCATATTGGTGCCGGGGGCACCTGGACAGCCGCTCCGGAGACCGCGGGAAATGGGGAGCGGCTGGCGGCAGATTCGCCCTCGAGCCGCTGGCTGTGGAGCCAGCGGCTTCATATTGGTGCTGGGGGGAAAGAAAGCCCCAGCTGGAGAACACCGTGGAGAAGCCCTGTTATAAGGGACCGCGGAGGAAAAGCTGAGGGGAGAAATAACCCGCAATGGAGTGTTTCTACAAGGACCACAGAGGAACCCCACCAGTAACAAACCACGGCCACGAGACCAAGCTCTGGAGGAGTGTTGCCCCGCAGCAGATGGTAGTGTTGCCCCGCAGCAGCAGGTAAATTCCTTACTCGAAGGTCGTTGTGTGCTATATTGTGAGAATATGTTACAGGAATGGACCCCGGCGGGAGCAACTGTGATCGCATATCCCGCATGGAGCGGTTGATGGATCAGAAGATCCAATGTGTCATGCTCCGGTATATGGAGCCTAGTCACCAGGGGGTCCTGGGACGCCCATAGCAGCACCTTATTGAGGGCTGCATAATGCAACTCCCTCGACAAAGGGGTGCATTAGGAGTCACTTCTGGGCTGACTCTGAAGACAGAGGTTTGGCTGAAGAAACCACAAGTGTGCAGGGGGTGCAGGAACAACACTACCAGCAGCAGGAGCTCAACGAGTGGCCGTCAGGTTCAGGAAGGCCACATCATCACGCAAGACCTCACATCTTCGACGGCAGCAAACCATGATGAACTGAAGCTGGTGAAAGCTTGAAGGCCGTACAACCAGGACAAAGGTCTTTTTTAGGCCACAGCCCAGAACGGCCTTCCTGGAAGATGCGCCAACCTCGTACGCGAGCTCCTCTACCTCCAGGAACAGATGTAAAATCATGCACACATGTTTGAGGCAGCTCCTGGTCGGGTTGCATAAGTCCTCCCATTCAGATAAAGGTATGGAACCTCACCGATGATGTCTCCAGTCACGGATACAAGTTGGTAATATTAAACTGGTTTGAATATTTACACTGGTTTGGGATAACACTAGATTAGTTTATACTGCACACAGGTATGGTTGGAGTTGCCTTTCAAGACAAGGCTCACAAGAATGGGATGTGGACTGATCATTGTCAACAGCCTCAACCCGCCTGTGCAGTATAGACTTTTCTGAATAACTTCCACGTGATCATTTCCGCTCACAGGGTTGAAGATCTTTGAAATTTAACTGGATGAGGCAACGATTCACTCAGCAGCATTACAATGGGCTAACTCCAGTTTCCAGATTATTTACCAAATCACTACTATCAGTGCTTTGGCTGCACAGAGCTAACAAATAAGTAGCATGGCCAATCTGGATGATATTGAACATACTGTATTTTACTAAATTAGCCTTATCAGCCACATAGCTATATTTGAGGAATTGGTTCTCACCCGTCCAGTTAAATTTAAATTAAGTTGATACCAACTGAAACTATTGATTGTTGGGATACAATCATCCATTTATTGGTCTGTGACAATAAATTAGACCTCGGCTATTTTTAGCTGAAACAATCAAAGTCACTATGATGGACAGCTTTGCTCCACTAAAACCTCTTATCCGTAAATCTTCAGTCATTTCCAAACTGATGCTATTGCCCAAAAATGGGTAATTTACTAATACCATCTCTAGTTACGGAGGCAGATGGGACTAGCATGAGTTATCAAGTGTTCAGTCATGGTATTGATTGATTGATTATACCTTTAATAATCCTTTACAGGAAATTACAGTGCCACGACAGCTTCAAGACAGACATAACACCACACATTTCCTCAAATAGCTTCCATACTTAACAAGTTAAAATACAAGTTAAAATACAAGTTAAAATACAATGAATGAAAAAAAAGTGCAGTTATTTATGCGCATTATATAACCTTATAGCAGCTGGTATACAAGACTTCCTATGTCTCTCAGTTTTGCACATTGGTGCAATCAGTCTCTGACTGAAGATGCTGCTCTTGATCACCTTCAGGGCATGGAGTGGGTGAGTGGGGTTGGTCATTATTAAACCCAGTTTGTTCAGAGTTCTGGCATCTGCCACCTGCTGGACCGTTCGTTGCTCAGCCCCGACCACTGAGCCAGCCTTCCTGATCAGCTTGTCCAGTCTGTTTTTGTCCGCTATGCGGGCGCCTTCTCCCCAACAGGCCACAGCAAAAAACAGGGCACTGGCCACCACTGAATGGTAGACACTGCACAGCAGGGGTTGGCAGATGTTAAATAACCTCAGCCTCCTTAAAAAATACAGTCGGCTTTGTCCCTTCCTGTACACCGCCTCCATATGACCCTTCCAGTCCAGCTCACTGTCAAGCTGCACCCCAAGGTACCTGTGGTTGGCGACCACCTCCACCTCAGTGCCCTTAATGGTGATTGGTGTTGGTTGAGTCCTCCTCCTCCCCCTCCTGAAGTCCACAACTATCTCCTTGGTTTTTGTGGTGTTAAGATGGAGGTTCTTGTGTGCACTCCACTCCACGAAGTTGCTTATTATGTCTCTATACTCCTCCTCATTGCCCCCTTTAATGAGGCCGACAACAGCTGTGTCATCCGAAAATTTCTGCAAAAAGCAGCTGTTGGTGTTATATTGGAGATCAACTGCCAATGGACACCAGGTGCATTCTGGGCATTAAAGGGTGTGTAGATATGCATATACGACATACACAAGTCCAAGGTGATACACTTTGGTGGTGGTATATCTTAATCACAAAGGTACAATCAAATCAAAGTATCCAGTGATAGTTTTACCGAACCACATTTAGCACTGGTGTATTATTATGCAAAATCAATGACAACACAGAATGAATGTGTGATCACAAAGTATTTAATGACAATGTGGATTGATAGAACACTAACTATTGAGTTGCTTGCATCCAGTTTCAATCAACAGTGAACGAGGCATACAGTGGCGAAGGGTGCATTCTCGCTACACTAGGAAAATTCAACAAGATTCCCGCTTCCGGGTTTTCATAGTACCTGCCTGGGTTATACACCTATGGCTCCCGCTGAGGCGAAGAATGAACATAAACCTTACATGGTTAATTCTGGATAAAAAGATGCTGGTTCAGTTGTGATGTTGAAACCATCCTCTGCATGATATAATCAATCATAGACTTACAGACTCTGAGAGATCATTTCTGCGGCTCGGGTTGTCAAACCATGAGCGTTAAGAGTGCTCACTACAGATTGCAGGGATAGCACCAAATAGCAGCTATCTGCTTAGGAGATGGGAAGCATTGTTTATGCTTCCTTACGTTTAACTCGGCACGGATGACTGACACATTAAAATTCAGTTTTATGGGATTATAACATTAAGTTACTATTCCATTACTGTGCCTTAAGTACCTCCTAATCATTTGGCTGATGAGTACATAAACCACTCTGTCCGGTTCTCACCCTCTGATATCCAGAGAATGAAGGGATCGTCAGCTTAAAACCTCCCAGGTTTAGGGCCGCAGAGATATGGGTTGTTAACATTGTACTACATCACTTCACCGATGGGCATCAGCAACATCCCTGTCCATGGTCATACTCACCTACTAGTGATTACGCCATGGCACTGAGTACAGCGCTATGGGTCCAGTCATTGCAACACTGGATAGGATGATCATATCTGTGGGCTATAATAACATGTTTTGTTTATGATTAATCAAGCAGCTTAGACAGGGACACAAGACCAAACTAGAGTTGCATATCCCATGGACCTTGGGTTGCGTGTGATCACGCATTTACACCAGTATGTCAAGGTTCCTAAGAGCTTTATAGACTGACAACAATATTATTAGTTACATAAAATCTTGTTAGAATGAATCACTATGAACCTTCTCCAGATGGTTATATGGGTCTGGCATATACAGGAGTGTACATTGGCATTGACTCTCACTCCACCAGGACCGCTATACCTCAGCAGCAGGGATGGACCACATCCTAGGGGTTGCAGGATGGTCAAACTATTGATCTGTCCAAATATTCAGAATAATCCTATTGCCAGATCAGGGGTATTTGCCAACTCTATGTTAGGTATGGTTCATACTTCCTCCAGGTTGAGGGAGGTTACTATTGCCACTATTATTCATTAATAGCATCAACATGTCTATATCTATGTCATGTCTGAATGCATTCTTAATGTTCACTCATCATTGGCCTACTGATGCAGTGTATGACGACTGGACTCGGTTCCACGGCATGAAATCACAGAGCTTTAAAATCTTCATGTAGTCACTCATGTGACTCCGAAGTAAAATAGTAAGATTAAACGAGAACTTACCAGTTTGAAGTTTGATCTTTATTTTATGAAGAGTAACGTTGAGGGATTACGTGCCCTCCGCTTCCAGCCCTCTATCATAAAGTTCAACAGGTATTATGGTTCTCTTATCTTACTATGTTCAGTTCAACAACTGTTTTCTGTGATTTCACACCGCTGCTTTGAAGATTGAGACGCATGCGTACTGGACGGGGTCTTCACGTAATCCCTCAACGTTACTCCTCATAAAATAAAGATCAAACTTCAAACTGGTAAGTTCTCGTTTAATCTTACTATTTTGTGTGGTTTTATAGTGGTTTCACCCTGATTGAAATGGTATGAAACTGCATTTGAATGTGGTTGCTTTGCACCCTGCTTGAAATGGCATGAAACTGCACTAGCATTTGGTGGCCTTGCACCCTGCTTGAATTGACATGAAACTGCACTTGAATTTGGTGGCCTTGCACCCTGCTGGAAGTTGCATGAAACTGCGCTTGAATTTGGTGGCCTTGCACCCTGCTTGAAGTGGCATGAAACTGCAGTTGAATTTGGTGGCCTTGCACCCTGCTTGAAATGTCATGAAACTGCACTTGAATGTGGTGGCCTTGCACCCTGCTTGAAGTGGCATCAAAATGCACTTGAGTTTGGTGGCCCTGCTCCCTGCTTGAAGTGGTATGAAACTGCACTTGCAGCCTGATTATAACCATATAACATATAACCATATAACAATTACAGCACAGAAACAGGTCATCTCGGCCCTACAAGTCCGTGCCGAACACTTATTTTCCCCTAGTCCCATCTACCTGCACTCAGACCATAACCCTCCATTCCTTTCCCATCCATATACCTATCCAATTTATTTTTAAATGATAAAATCGAACCTGCCTCCACCACTTCCACTGGAAGCTCATTCCACACAGCTTCACCTCTCTGAGTAAAGAAGTTCCCCCTCATGTTACCCCTAAACTTCTGTCCCTTCATTCTGAAGTCATGTCCTCTTGTTTGAATCTTCCCTACTCTCAATGGGAAAAGCTTATCCACGTCAACTTTGTCTATCCCTCTCATCATTTTAAAGACCTCTATCAAGTCCCCCCTTAACCTTCTGCGCTCCAAAGAATAAAGACCTAACTTATTCAACCTTTCTCTGTAACTTAGTTGCTGCAACCCAGGCAACATTATAGTAAATCTCCTCTGTACTCTCTCTATTTTGTTGACATTCTTCCAATAATTGGGCGACCAAAATTGTACACCATACTCCAGAATTGGTCTCACCAATGCCTTGTACAATTTTAACATTACATCCCAACTTCTATATTCAATGCTCTGATTTATAAAAGCTAGCACACCAAAAGCTTTCTTTACCACCCTATCTACATGAGATTCCACCTTCAGGGAACTATGCACATTTATTCCTAGATCCCTCTGTTCAACTGCATTCCTCAATTCGCTACCATTTACCATGTACGTCCTATTTTGATTTGTCCTGCCAAGATGTAGCACCTCACACTTATCAGCATTAAACTCCATCTGCCATCTTTCAGCCCATTCTTCCAAATGGCCTAAATCTCTCTGTAGACTTTGGAAATCTACTTCATTATCCACAACACCACCTATCTTAGTATCATCTGCATACTTACTAATCCAATTTGAGTGACTGAGGTGCCACCCCAAGAATCCATTTGGTCCACAATGTCCATACTAACCAGCCCCTTCAGCCCACAGTACCCATGCGTCGGGGGACCAGTCCTCCCGTGTGAACATCTACCTGCACTGGAAACTATGAGGATCAAAGAAGAGGAAGTACTGACACTTTTGAGAAATATAAAAGTGGATAAGTCTCCAGGTCCGGACAGGATATTCCCTAGGACATTGAGGGAAGTTAGTGTAGAAATAGCAGGGGCTATGGCAGAAATATTTCAAATGTCATTAGAAACGGGAAAAGTGCCGGAGGATTGGCGTACTGCGCATGTTGTTCCATTGTTTAAAAAGGGGTCAAAGAGTAAACCTAGCAATTATAGACCTGTTAGTTTGACGTCAGTGGTGGGCAAATTAATGGAAAGAATACTTAGAGATAATATATATAAGCATCTGGATAAACAGGGTCTGATTAGGAACAGTCAACATGGATTTGTGCCTGGAAGGTCATGTTTAACCAATCTTCTTGAATTTTTTGAAGATGTTACTCGGGAAATTGATGAGGGTAAAGCAGTGGATGTTGTGTATATGGACTTCAGTAAGGCCTTTGACAAGGTTCCTCATGGAAGGTTGGTTAAGAAGGTTCAATGGTTGGGTATTAATGGTGGAGTAGCAAGATGGATTCAACAGTGGCTGAATGGGAGGTGCCAGAGAGTAATGGTGGATGGTTGTTTGTCAGGTTGGAGGCCAGTGACGAGTGGGGTGCCACAGGGATCTGTCTACAGGGATAAGTCTACAGAGAGATTTATGCCAGTTGGAAGAGTGGGCTGAAAGATGGCAGATGGAGTTTAATGCTGATAAGTGTGAGGTGCTACATCTTGGCAGGACAAATCAAAATAGGACGTACATGGTAAATGGTAGGGAATTGAAGAATGTAGGTGAACAGAGGGATCTGGGAATAACTGTGCACAGGTGCACAGGTTCGTTTTTATCATTTAAAGATAAATTGGATAGTTATATGGATGGGAAAGGAATGGAGGGTTATGGTCTGAGCGCAGGTATATGGGACTAGGGGAGATTATGTGTTCGGCACGGACTAGAAGGGTCGAGATGGCCTGTTTCCGTGCTGTAATTGTTATATGGTTATATGGTTAACATTGGACCCGACGGGTCACACTTAGTCTAGTCCCCTTTATATTTTACCCTTCTCATTTTAAACCTGTGTTCTTAATTTTTAGACACCCTCCCCCCCCCCCCCCCCCCCCCCCCCCCATCCTGGGAAAAAAGCAGTGACCTTATCCATGCAGCTGGTGATTTTTCACAACTCTAAAGGACAATTTACAGAATCCAATTAACCTGCAGACCAGCACATCTTTGGAATGTGGGAGGAAACTGGAACTAGGGAGAATATACAAACTCCATACAGACAGCACCCATATTCAGGATTGAACCCAGCTCTCTAGTTCTGTTTAGTTTAGAGATACAGCTTGGAAACAGGCCCTTCGGCCCACTGAGTCCGTGCCGACCAACGACCCCCGCAAATCAACACTAACCTACTAGGGACAATTTTTACATTTACTAAATCAAGTAACCTATAAACATCTACGGATTTGTGTAAATACGCTCTTCTCAAGCTTACCCCCCTAGTCTAGTTGAGTAAAAAACACTGACTCAAGCACTGGACCAACTAAACTTTATTTTTAGAATGAACAACAAATTCCCCAATTCGATACCTAAACCACCACGGGTTCAATCCTTGTTTCTACCTGGCCAAGCCACGTGCAAGCAGATACACTCCACAAGGTCACGCAGTCCCAAGCATCCCTACAGAAGATCGACACCGATCTAGGGTGGGGCTACATTTCATAGGTCCATGAACCTTGAGGGGCCGAACTACATAGGGGTGGTCTCTGTACAGTCCAATCAAGCATATTTATTACATTTATACATTATTGACAGTTCCCCCAACCAATTACAGAATCTCCCATACAATGTTTCTTGCAGAAGCTTCGGGAAGGAAGCTAACTAACTGAATAATGCAACATTTACCCTGGAACTCAAAACAATTAATACTTTGGCCAATCAACAAACAGCAGGGTAACTGTCTTGCAATATTATTTACATTATTTACAATTATTTTGCTGCAACCCAATCAAACTCATGCTTTTACAATACTTTGGAGGTTCTCTGCAAGAATCTCATTCATACTGACAATTGAAGAGATACCTACACATGTCTTATCTGAAACACTGATCTGGGACCTAGACTTCCTGGCACCAGCCAGAAGCTTATAGCTTTTTCTGCAGAATTGACCATCATGTCATGTGAACGCATGGATTCTGTACTTTATTTTGGCCCTCTTTTGGCTCTATTTTGGCCAGGATTAACATTTGGAGTGTGGGAGGAAACCGAAGATCTTGGCGAAAACCCATGCAGGTCACATGGAGAACGTACAAACTCTGTACAGACAGCACCTGTAGTCGGGATCGAACCCGGGTGTCCGGCGATGCATTCGCTGTAAGGCAGCAACTCTACCACTGTGCCACCACTGTGCCACAGCAACTCTCCCACTGAGCCACTGTGCCATCTCTCGAGACCTCGTAAAATCCTTGTGAATCTTTTTTACACTCTATTCAGTTTAATGATAGGTCAGACATCATTTATGGAGACAAACAAGTATTCAAATTTCACATCACTGTTCTTTCCTACTCTGTCTCCATAGGTGCTACCTGACCTGCTGGGTATTTCTAGCATTTTGCGATTTTCAGCAACTGTTTCGCTTAGCTTTTTAAAGTGGGCAGATTGTGCTCTTGGCTGTCAATTGGAAATGCTGTCGTTGAGCATTTGCATTTCTCTATCAGGAGAATATTTGGGCTCGACGATTAATCTGCCATTTTGTCATCAATAACCATATAACCATATAACAATTACAGCACGGAAACAGGCCATCTCGACCCTTCTAGTCCATGCCGAACACATAATCTCCCCTAGTCCCATATACCTGCGCTCAGACCATAACCCTCCATTCCTTTCCCATCCATATAACTATCCAATTTATTTTTAAATGATAAAAACGAACCTGCCTCCACCACCTTCACTGGAAGCTCATTCCACACAGCTACCACTCTCTGAGTAAAGAAGTTCCCCCTCATGTTACCCCTAAACTTCAGTCCCTTAATTCTCAAGTCATGTCCCCTTGTTTGAATCTTCCCTACTCTCAGTGGGAAAAGCTTTTCCACGTCAACTCTGTTTATCCCTCTCATCATTTTAAAAACCTCTATCAAGTCCCCCCTTAACCTTCTGCGCTCCAAAGAATAAAGCCCTAACTTGTTCAACCTTTCTCTGTAACTTAGTTGCTGAAACCCAGGCAACATTGTAGTAAATCTCCTCTGTACTCTCTCTATTTTGTTGACATCCTTCCTATAAATAGGCGACCAAAATTGTACACCATACTCCAGAATTGGCCTCACCAATGCCTTGTACAATTTTAACATTACATCCCAACTTCTATACTCAATGCTCTGATTTATAAAGGCCAGCACACCAAAAGCTTTCTTTACCACCCTATCTACATGAGATTCCACTTTCAGGGAACTGTGCACAGTTATTCCCAGATCCCTCTGTTCACCTACATTCTTCAATTCCCTACCATTTACCATGTACCATTTACCATCAATGCCAAAGAATCATTTTCATAAGCAGAACATCTGTGGTTCAAAGTGAGTTACTGCTTCAAATATTTCAAAAGTCTGTGGTCTCTTTCTCTTTGATTGAGAGTTTGGTAGTTCTTATTAACCCATAGAGCTCCTTAGTTCTGCTGATCATAAAGAGTGTAAAAATTAACTCATACTTGCCGCATTTGTAAGAAAGTTAATACAATCCAAATAACTAGTACTTTTTGGTCGATACAAAGGTGTTGGTACAACTTCAATAGACATATGTGTCACGTGTCTGTTAAACAAATTAATGACATTTAGCTTGAGAGAAGTGTTTCTGTTCTTCCTATCAATACATTTTCTAACATGACCTTCCACTTTTCATTTTTTTGCTCACTTGCCTAAACCTGTCTTTTGTCCTCAGTTGTAATTCTGTGTCCTCTTGATTTACTTTCTTACCTATCTTTGTAGCATCATTAAACCTCGCATCCTCAGTCCCTTCATTTAAAACTTAATTCCACCTCATTATCCCTTTAGAACATGTTTTTATTTCAAGTATACTTAGCTTGTCTTTTCTTGTCATAATGATGTGTGAACAGAAATTTAGGAGAGATTTGTTAAGCAACCAAGAGATTCAACAGATAGGCACAAACAGCTGGACAGACAGCATCTGTGGAGAGTCTAACTAATCTGAAGAAAGGTCTCGACCTGAAACATCACCTATTCCTTCTCTCCAGAGATTCTGTCTGACCTGTTGAGTTACTCAAGCTTTTTGTGTCTATCTTTGGTTTAAACCAGCATCTGCAATTCCTTCCTAAATATAAGAGATTCAACAGAGTGGATATGAAAATGTAGACTCTCCGTGAAAAGTGTATAAAAATGGGTTGGCTACTAACTGATCAAATAAAAAATGTAATACTGAATTCCCCCTATAGAGTGGTGAGAGCATTTAGCTCTGCCACGTGGAATATTTGAGATGGATAAACCGATTTAAGGAGAGGCTAAATTTGCACATTAAGGAGAATATTGGGAGCTGATAGTGTGGTGGAGGCTGATGTGGAACATAAACACTGGTGCTGGCCAACTGGATCTGAAGGCTGTTTCTGAGCTATGGATTCAATTTATTCTATACACACAGCAAGAATGCCACAGTTCTGACATCCCTGCCAGAGTTTTTTTTTTGAAGAAGGATGAAATGATGTCTTTTGTTCATAACTTAAGGTTGTGGAGGATTATTTGTTGTTTCTTATTGATTTAAAATCAATGTTAGTTTTGTCTTTTTTCATACCTAGATATTCTGTGTGGAGGAAAATATCAGCCCAGAAATTGCTATCTTTTTCATGTCATAACTGTACCTTGCAATTAAAATAACAGCCAGCGTCATTGGGACTGGAAATCCCATTACAAACGGAATCAATTGCAATGGGTCAAATCCAAATTCAATTTCCCAGCTAGAATGACAATACATTGAGTTTCTAATATCACTGCAGACGCAACAGGGACGAGGTTCCCACTTTCCCCTGCTGTTTCTTGGACTCTGCTACACACTCGTCAGGAACCCACCAGACTTATGAATTGGCATCTGTAAATGTTTGAAGCCTTTTTGGCATTAATGAATTAAAGCAGCACGGTGGAGCAGCAGTAGAGTTGCTGCCTTACAACGCTTACGGCGCAGGAGTCCCGGGTTCGATCCCGACTATGGGTGCTGTCTGTACGGAGTTTGTACGTTCTCCCTGTGACCGCGTGGGTTTTAGAAACATAGAAACATAGAAAATAGGTGCAGGTGGAGGCCATTGGCCCCTTTGAGCCAATTCATTGTGATTCATTGTGATTCATTGTGATCATGGCTGATCGTCCCCAATCAATAACCCGTGCCTGCCTTCGTCGAGATTTTCGGTTTCCTCCTACACTCCAAAGATGTACAGGTTTGTAAGTTACTGTAATTAGCTGGGTATAAATGTAAATTGCCCCTAGTGTGTGTAGGATAGTACTAATGTGCGGGGATCGCTGGTTAGTGCGGACTCCGTGGGCCGAAGGGCCTGTTTCTGCGCTGTATCTCTGAACTAAAACTAAACTAAATCATCGAAAGACACAAAATTCTGGAGTAACTCAGTGGGACAGGCAGCATCTCTGGAGAGACTGAAGAAGGTTCTCGACCTGAAACGTCACCCATTCCTTCTCACCAGAGATGCTACTGTACCTGGCTCGCTGAGTTACTACAGCATTTTGTGTTTATCTTTGGTTTAAATCATCATCCACAGTTTCTCCCTGAACTAAATCTTCAATACCAATACTTACCTTAGGCATTTCTTGTTTTCCTCGTGTGTGGAAGGTGTGCTTGACACATATTTCTGTGCATGCTGTATTTTTATCACTGGTTCGCTAACAACACAATCACTCTTGTTAACCTACACTGCAAGTGACTTGCAAATCAATACAACGCTATCTGGTTCATCACGGACAGGATGTGCTGTGGGACATCTGATACAAGAATCATTTAATACAAGGATGTCCTCAGTGTGATCAGATCTCAGGCCTCCTATTCCTCTGTGGTCACTGCCAGGAAAGCACTTGCTTACATTACAACTCACAATTGACAACATCATTGCCCAGACATCACTGAGGCAAAACGCAACTTTCATCAAGTAATATTTCAACTGAAATGCGATACCTTGATCAGTTATAAAGCTCCCAAATTGATGGATAAATGAGAGAGTTAGTTAAAAAATTATGTTGACAACTTGATTCATAACTCCAGTGAAGATCGCTTCCTTTTCTTTTACTGCTTTGTTTTACTTCCTGTAGAAACAAAGAACTGCCAAATGCTGGATTATACCAAAGATAGACACAAAGTGCTGGAGTAACTGCTAGAGTCAGCAGGTTGAGCAGCATCTCTGGAGGAGAAAGATGGGTGATGTTTCTGGTTGGGGCTCTTCTTCAGACTGAAAGTAGGGAGTGATGTTGGGGGGGGTGGGGGGGATGAGGAGGGGGGAGATCTAGGGGTGGGAAAAGACCAGGACAAAACAGGGCAGGGTGGTTCCCTGGCTGCCATTGAGGATACAATGTGGTGAACTGTGGAACTAGTTAAACAACTAGGGTGGAGGAAGGAACATAGGGGGAGGTGAGTGTTAGTAGAAGTTACTTAAAATTAGAGAATTCAACATTCATACCGCTGGGTTGTACGCTATCCAAACACAATGTTAGGGATGTTCCTACAATTTGTATGTGTCCTCACTCTGGCAATGGAGAAGGCCCAGGACAGAAAGATCTGTGTGGGATTGGGAAAGGGAGGTGAAATGGTTAGCAGCTGGTGATCACTTAGGCCTTGGCCAACACAGTGTCAGTGTTCAGTGAAGCCAAACGCTGTGTTTGGTCTCGCCGATGTACAGGAGGCCACATTGGGAATAGCGGATGCAGTAGATGATGTTTTAGGAGGTACATGTGAAACTCCGTCTCACCTGAAAGGACAGTCGGGGTCTCTGGACAAAGTCGAGGGGGGAGATATCGGGACAGGTGTTGCAGCACCTGGGTTGCAGAGGAAGGTACCTGGGGAGGGGGTTGTTTTGGTGCGAAAGGATGAGGGAACCAAGAGTTCCAGAGGGTAGACACAAAATGCTGGAGTAGAATCTGTGGAGAGAAGGAATGGGTGATGCAGCAATACATCGAATGGGAATTGGCCAACACGTTCCTCACCAGGGACACGTTGGCCAGGGTTTATAACGAACATCTGGCCAGAGCTGTGCCCGGGGCGGAGCACAGGGGTTGGGGAGAGCCGCCTAACAAAATAGGGATTTACCCGGTCTCCGTGGAGGAGGTCAAGCACAGGGTGGATAAACTGACACGTAAAATTCACCATCCCTCACACAGGATGAGCCAGACAAACAAGAGGACGCATTCGCAGGGTCCGGGCGCACCGACCTCCCAAGACGACAGCGCCGTCGAATGTCCCATGGGGGACCCGCCGATCATGAGGGGAAAGGTGCCGCGCAAGAGCGGGTGGACGGTTTAGGGTGGGTCAATGATATGTACGCAGACCAGAAAGATGACGTTTCAGAGTAGGGATGCCTTCAGACATCAGTACACGCCCACTAAGTCCAGATATCTGTTCACGCTCACCGATTGGCTTCACATAGACATCAACACCTGGCAGGAGTTCATGACACCCGCGGCCTCGCTGTTCATACTTCAGAATGCGTCCTCGTTCAGGGCGACCGAGGCCAAGATCATCATAGGGGAGTTTTGACCCATTGTCAAGACCCTTCTTCAGACTGATGTCAGATGCAGGACAAAGAAAGAATGTAAGCGGAGACAGTAAGGCTAGTGGGAGAACTGGGAAGGGGGAGGGGATGGAGATAGAAAGCAAGGGCTACCTGAGGTTAGAGAAGTCAATGTTCATACCGCTGAGGTGTAAACTAACTAAGCGAAATATGAGGTGCTGTTCCTCCAATTCGTGCTGGGACTCACTCTGACAATGGAGGAGGCCCAGAACAGGAAGGTCAGATTGGGAATGGGAGGGGAGTTGAAGTGTTGGGCCACCGGGAGATCAGCTAGGTTAAGACGGACTGAGCGGAGGTGTTCAGCGAAAAGATCAGCGAGCCTGCGCTTGGCCTTGCCGATGTAGAGAAGTTGACACCAGGAACAGCGGATACAATAGATGAGGTTGGAGGAGGTGCAAGTGAACTGATCAGCTGCTCCTTGAGGTACCAAGGTCAAAGCGGAAGCTCAGAGGGGATAGAGCCTTTTCTGTTGCTGCTCCGGCACTCTGGAACACCTTGCCGCTGCACATCAGACAGGCCCCCTCACTGCCTATCTTCAAATCCTCCCTAAAAACACATTTTTATTCTTTGGCTTTCGACACTGGCTGAGGCATTGCTCCTGTTTTTAGTGCTTTTAATGTCTTTTAATTTTTAGTGTGTTTTTTATAGTCCTTCGTTTTACGGTTTTTAATGGTTTTTAATTGTTTGTAATAGCTTTTTGTTCATGAGTTCTCATGTACAGCACTTTGTGGCAACTGCAGTTGTTTAAAGTGCTTTATAAATAAAGTTATTATTATTATTATTCTGCCTCACCTGGAAAGACTTTGGGTCCTTGGATGGAGTCGAGGGGGGAGGTCAAAGGACAGGTGTTGCATCTCCTGCATTCCAGAGAGAACAGTCTCTGCAGCCAACAGAAAGGGGTGGAGATGGGACTCTGAGGAAGCTGGAAAATATATCTATCCCTTGACTTTGTCCCCACAGATGAGCAGCAGGAATTATCTCCCAGACTGTTTCTGATATCATCACCTCTGGCGATCTGCCCTCCACAGCCTCCAACTGCATCGATCCCCAGCCCCGCATAGCCCGCATCTACCTCCTCCCCAAAATCCACAAGCACGATGGCCCAGGCAGGAACATTATTTCTGCTTGCTCTGGCCCCATTTAACTCATCTCCACATACCTCGATTCTACCCTATTCCCCCTGGTCCAATCCCTTCCCACCTACATCAACGAGACTAACACGCCCTTTAACTCTTTACTAACTTTCCGTTTCCAGACCCTCTCCCGTTTTATCATCTTCTCCATGGCCATTCACTCCCTCTATACCTCCATCCCACCACTAGAAAGGCCTTTAGGCCCTCCGTTTCTTCCTCAAACAAAGACCCAACCAATTTGCCTCTACTAACACTCTCCTCCACACTAGCAGAACTTGTCCTCACCCCACACAACTCTTTTGTAGCCATGGGCACTCACATGGGCTCCAGCAATGCCTGCCTCTTTGTTGGTTACGTCGAACATACCTTACTCCAAGCCTACTGGCCCTATCCTCCAGCTCTTTTTCCGCTACATCAACAGCTGCATCGGGGTTACCTCCTGCACCCGTGCAGAACTCATGAACCTCATTAACTTCACCACTAGCTTCCACCCTACTGATAAATTCACCTGCACCATCTTGCACACCTCTCTTCCCTTTCTTGATCTCTCTGTCTCCATTGCAGGAGACAGATTATCTACTGATGTCTATTATAAACCTACCGACTCCCACAGTTATCTGGACCACATTTCGTCCCATCCTGCCTCTTGCAAAGATGCATTCCATGCTCTCAATTCCTTCATCTCTGCTGCTTCTGCTCCCAAGATGAGATGTTCCAGACTAGGATATCCAAGATGTCCTCATTTTTCAGGAAAAGTGGGTTTCCCCCTTCTGTCGTAGATGAGACCCTCACTCGACTGTCCTGTGCTCTCGCTCCCCCTCCCCCAAGACGCAACAAGGACAGAGTTCCCCTGGTCCTTACCTTTCACTCCACCAATGTCTGCTTTCAACACATTATCCTCTGACATTTCGTCAGCTACTGCGAGATCCAACCACTAGCCCCATCACCCATCTCCACCTCTTTGCACCTTCCGCGGAGACCGCTCCCTCTGCAACTTCTTGGTTCTCTCATCCTTTCCCACCCAAACCAGGGTGGGACCAGCCGGGAGCACATTCCTTCAATGTCGGCCGCGGAGCAGCAGGTGAAGGAGTGCGGAGATTGGCTGAGGAATTTAATTAGCAAATTGGTAAATTGGCGAATTAGGCAATATCAGCCAATATAAGCAAGGTTTGCTCTAGGGGAGCAGCCTGTCGAGGGAAATGTCTTGAGAGAAAAGTGCGAGTCTTTGGCTTGAGAGTCTTCAGCGAGGAGGCTGAGGCAAGGAGGCTACACTTGTTGGAAATTTGTGATTTTTGTCCACTGAAGAAATGGCAGGCATGTTGGTGCAGTGTGTTTCCTGCGGGATGTGGGAAGTCAGGGACACGGCTGGTGCTTCTGGAGACCACACCTGCAGAAATTGTGTCCAGGTGCAGCTCCTGAATGAACGTGTTGGGGAACTGGAGAAGCAGTTGGATGACCTTAGGGCCATCCAGGAAAATGAGAGTTTCGTGGACAGGACCGTCAGTGAGGTTGTCACACCAAGGATACAGGAAGGGCAAAGGTGGGTGACTGGGAGAAAGGGGAGTAACCATGGAGTGCAGACCCCAGTGGCTGTGTCAAATAAAACCAGGCACACCCTTTTGGGAGCTGTCGCGGCAGACGACACTTCCAGCCCAAGCGACGGACAGGTCAGTGGCTCCAATCCTAGCGATGAGACTCGACTGGTGAGACCGACGTCGGGCAGAGTTACGCGGTACTGATTGTGGATGATCAGCCATGATCGCTGTGAATGGCAGTGTTGGCTCGAAGGGCCAAATGGCCTACTCCTGCACCTATTGTCTATTGTCTCCAGGTACCTTCTTCTGCAACCGCAGGAGGTGCAACATGTACCTCCTCTAATCTCATCTACTTCATCCTTTGCTCACAATGTGGGCTCCTGTATATTGGCGAGGCCAAATGTAGACTCAGCAACACTTACACTCAGTCAGCCAAGGCCTACGGGATCTCCCGGTTACAAATCATTTAAACTCTCCTTCCCATTCCCACACTGACCTTTCTATCCTGTGCCCCCTCCATTGCTAGAGTGAGGCCACACGCAACTTAGAGGAACACCATCTCGTATTTTGCATGGGTAGCTCTTGGGAGTTTTTTTCAGTGTTTCTTTTCAATAGCGGTTGGTTTAAAAACTGGGCGGAACCAGCCTAGAACACATACATTCAAGGTCGGAGGTGGGAGCAACTATTGAACGAGTGCAGGGATTGGCTGATGAATTTAATTCGCAAAATGGTAGATTGGCGAATTAGCCAATTAATCAGCCAATATCAGCAAGGTTTGCTCTAGGGGAGCGGCCTTGTCGAGGAGCAGCCTTGGTGAGGGAAGTGCCTTGAGAAAAAAGTGCGAGTCTTTGGCTCAAGAGTCTTGAGAGAAAAGTGCGAGTCTTTGGCTCAAGAGTCTTGAGAGAAAAGTGCGAGTCTTTGGCTCAAGAGTCTTGAGAGAAAAGTGCGAGTCTTTGGCTCAAGAGTCTTGAGAGAAAAGTGCGAGTCTTTGGCTCAAGAGTCTTGAGAGAAAAGTGCGAGTCTTTGGCTCAAATCTTCAACGAGGAGGCTGAGGAGAGGAGACAAAAGTTGGAGAGGATGAGACACGGTGAAGAGATGATGGATAAGCTGATTCAGTGTGAGGCTTGCAGGATGTGGGAGGTCAGGGACATTGATGGTTACTCTGGCTGCTGCATGTGTCCAGGTTCACCTCCTGAAGGACCGTGTTGGGGAACTGGAGATGGATGACCTCAGAGCCATCCGGGAAACCAAAAGTTTCCTGGACAGGAACTACAGTGAGGTTGTAACGCCAAGTGTACAGGAAGAGTGAAGGTGGGTGACTGGGACAAAGGGGAGTAACCATGCAGTGCAGGAGACCCCAGTGGCTGTGCCAAATGAAAACAGATACACCTTTTTGGAAGCTGTCTGGGCAGACGACACTACCAGTCCAAGCTTCGGACAGGTCGGTGGCACCAATGCAAGTGACTCGACTGGTCAGACCGACGTCGGGCAGAGCTATAGTGGTGGGTGACTCCATTTCCCGGGTGCGGTCTGGAGATTATGGCAGGCGAGACTCGAGGATGGTCTGTTGCCTCCCTGGAACCAGGGTTCAAGATACCACAAACTGACTTCAGAACATCCTCGAGAGGGAAGGTGAACAGCCGGCAGTAGTTGTGCACGTGGGCACAAACGGCGTTGGGTAGAAGAGGAAGGAGGTTCTGCAACGTGAGTTTAGAGAGTTGGGAAGAAGACTGAAAAGCAGGAATTCTAGGGTGGTTATCTCTGGATTGCTTCCAGTACCTCGTGCTGATGAGGGCAGGAACAGGGAGATAGGGGATCTGAATGTGTGGCTGGGGGGCTGGAGCAGGGAGCAGGGAGCAAGGATTTAGATTTATAGACCAATGGGATCTCTTCCAGGGGCTTAAACGTGTGCTCGTGTTTCTAGTGGAATCAAGGGATATGGGGAGAAGGCAGGCACGGGTTATTGATTGGGGACGATCAGCTATGATCACAATGAATGGCGGTGCTGGCTCGAAGGGCCGAATGGCCTCCTCCTCCACCTATTTTCTATGTTGCTATAAGGGCCAGTCCCACTTGGGCGACCTAATCTGCCAGTTTAGAAGAGTTTGCCCTAGACTCAAACTCGCAGCATGGTCGACACGTGGCCCTAGGAGGTCCTATGAGGTCATTGGAACTCTCCTTCATGCTCGAGGGAAGTTCCAGAATACTCATGGCCTCAGCTAGGTCGCAAATAATTTTTCAGCATGTTGAAAATTTTTCCGCGAGTACAATTTCGTCGACATGGGTCTTTTTGACTCCTAATGCAGTGGAGTGGGGTCGCTATTTAGTTACAGGCAGTCGAGGGCAGCCGTAGGCAATCTCCTTCGCTGACCGGGCATTTAGATTGGCTCATTGGAGTTTTCAGGACCAAGGAAGACCGACCGATAGGTAAAATGCCCGCTAAACTATATTATATTTCATAAAAGTCTCCACTCCTTCTCCCCCCAATCTCCCCCTCCCCTTTTCTACCCTTTTCACCCCTTCTCTCCCCTTCTCTCCACTCCTCTCCCCTCCTCTCCCCTCCTCTCCCCTTCTCTCCCCTTCTCTCCCCTTCTCTCCCCTTCTCTCCCCTTCTCTCCCCTTCTCTCCCCTTCTCCCCCCCCCCCCCCCCCCCCCCAGCACTCTCTAAAGGAGTTACAGTACACTTTGGCAGTCGTTTACCTTCCTCTTCAATGCGGGTGTGAATTTCAGTGCTCCCCCGCCTTTGCGGCGTGTGTGATTGTGTGTGTGTGTGTGTGTGTGTGTGCGAGGTCGGTCGATCCAGCTCGCGGTTTTAACGCGGACGTTCGATCCAACTCGAGGTTTTCCAGGTGAGTGCCCTCAAGCTTGAAGGGCGAAGACACTCTTCTTAACTCGCGGATTAGGTCGCCGCAGTGGGACAGCCCCTTTAGATAGCGTTCTTAAAGATAGCGGAGTCAGGGGATGTGGCGAGAAGTCAGGAACGGTGTTCTGATGGCGGTGCCGAATGGCCTACTCCTGCACCTATTGTCTATTGTCTAACCCAGTGGCATGAATGTTGAATTCTCTAATTTTAAGTAACTACTATTAACACTCCTGTCCTCTCCCTCCTTGCTCCTTTCCTCCACCCTAGTCATTGAACTAGTGCTATCCCCAATGAGATCTCTCCTTCCCGAGCCAACAATGGGCCCTCCAGGGCACCACTCTGATTTGTTGCCGGCCTTGATTTGTCCTGGTCTTTGCTCTCCTCCCACTCTCCCCCCCCTCCCCCTACTTTGGATTTACCTTGCACTAAACCTTATTTCCTTATCATGTACCTACACTGTATACATCTCAATTGTAATCATGTATTATCTTTCTGCTGACTGGTTAGCACGCAACAAAAGCTTTAAATTCCACCTCAGTACACGTGACAATAAACTAAACTAAACTAAAGTGAAGAAGGGTCCCTACCTGAACCTCACCTATTCTTTTTCTCCAGAGATGCTGCCTGACCTGTGAGTTAGTTACTCCAGCATTTTGAGTCTGTCTTCCTTTCATTTCCTTGTGCGTTTTCCAACATTTGTTGCTCTTGCTTTGTGAGTGATAAAGTGTCAATGCCATTTAACGGAAGCTGTCGGTTTAACAAAACCTGCAAAACCTTTTGTCTGGTAAACATTTGTGCTCCATGGTGGAATGAGCGACATTAAGCTCAAAACTTTGTAGTGATGATAGTGCTTTACAAGTAACCATAGCAACTCCAGGACTAGGAGGAAACAACAAGCCTGGGTTCCTGAAATGACCTCTGCTAGATAAGCACTCAATGATGAATGGCCTGTGCTAGATCAGGCATGGCCACAGTGCACCTGATATTGTTGCTTACCCACATTTATGTCTGTGTTCAGATACAAAGCAGAACTACCTGAGTGAATGAGCAGAGATTGTAGCTCTGGTGCAGATTTACCATTTGGACGACTTCTTGTCAGGAGATAACGGGTATTCTTTAACAAAAGAACTTTGGCAATTCTAATCAGAACCAAGGTCAAAGTGAATGACTTTGGAACTGCAGTGCAAGACTGCCTATTTAAAGTTCAATCTGAAGTATGACCAGAGAAACATTATTTACTCTGTGGAGAGCCTGTGCATTTACAGAATGTTCTGTTTTTATGTTTTAAATTCCTTTCCACAAGTTTGTTTTGCCAGACCAAGGATGTTAGCTTAGTTTTCTGATGTAAAATTGCTTGCATTAGAAAACGGGAACTTTGGATCTGCAAAGTGTGTTTCTCGAGTGTACCGAGAGGCAATCCGAACAATCTGTTGTCTGTAGCCCCTCATGGTAGATTAAAGTAAACTCTTTTAAAATATTTCTGGTTTCTCCCTGCAGGAGAAGAGCTGAATCACTGGCATCCTGAAATATTCCCATGTGTCAAAGAAATCCTGTTGGGTATGCAGATAGTTTATTCATCACTCCAGAGCAATTCCAGAGATCAGGCACCCGACCCCCTCCTACAGCGTTCACTAGCCTCCTTTAGCCATTCTTGGTTTGTCCATTCATTTAACTTAGTTTTAATGCAATTTGCTGGTGATTTCTTAGTCCTAAATATATTTCTTGTTAGTTTTAAGATGAATTCCCTCATAAATATTTTCTGTTTTGAACGATGCTCTAACAGGCACTTAGTATTGATCAGTGAACTGTCTAACTGGCCTCTGGGTGCTTGTTTCTCGTGCTCGCTTTGACTCCTTCACTGATATAAGACTTAGATCGAAATGTTGATCAGACTAATGTTACACTTTAGGACACCTTCTCAGGAACATAAGCATTGAGCACAATTGTATTACTAATAGTAAACATGTTCCAACAAAATAAGCACTATTGTGCATGTAACAATCAAATAACACATTATTACAAACAGTTCCCAGGCATCTAAAGTATCTGGGAAAATCAGCCATATGTTATAAAATATGTTACTTTCATGTTATAAAATATATTAAGTATATTTATATAATGTTATATTATATTATCTTTATGCATTATTTTTACTGGGATGGAGCTTGCTGTTTGTCTGAAGGGTCTCGACCCAAAACGTCACCTATTCCTTCTCTCCAGAGATGCTGTTTGACTCGCTGAGTTACTCAAGCATTTTATGTTTATCTTAATTATAGTAATCCAATTGTCCTCAATTTGGGAATCCGACCCTCCTGAAAGAAACATGTTGAATCTCTGTCACAATTCAGTTATGTTGGTTATTCTGTAACTTCTTGGAATCTACTCATTTTAAAGTTATACAGTTCACGACTGGAGATTGGTACATTTCAATCTTCATTTATATTAAAAATATTCATTCCTTTATTCCAGCAGAGTGATTACCTTACTTAATGTATTTGATTAGCTGACCACATCAATAGATACATGTTCCACAGCAGTCCATGGGAATCCATTTCGAACAGCAATAACGGGCAATTAGAAACATAGAAACATAGAAAATAGTTGCAGGAGTAGGCCATTCGGCCCTTCGAGCCTGCACCGCCATTCAATATGATCATGGCTGATCATCCAACTCAGTATCCTGTACCTGCCTTCTCTCCATACCCCCTGATCCCTTTAGCCACAAGGGCCACATCTAACTCCCTCTTAAATATAGCCAACAAACTGGCCTCAACTATCTTCTGTGGCAGAGAATTCCAGAGATTCACCACTCTCTGTGAGAAAAATGTTTTCCTCATCTAGGTCCTAAAAGATTTCCCCCTTATCCTTAAACTGTGACCCCTTGTTCTGGACTTCCCCAACATCGGAAACAATCTTCCTGCATCTAGCCTGTCCAACCCCTTAAGAATTTTTGACGACTGCTTTGGGGTCACCTCCTGCACCCACACACAACTGACTGACTTCATCCACTTCACCACCAACTTCCATCCGGCACTCCAATACACCTGGACCATTTCCGACACTTCCCTACCATTCCTTGACCTCACCATCTCCATTGCAGGGGACAGACTTCTGACCGACATACACTACAAACCAACTGACTCACATGGCTATCTGGACTACACGTCTTCCCACCCTTCCCCCTGTAAAAACTCCATCCCCTACTCCCAATTCCTCCGCCTACGCCGCATCTGTTCCCAGGATGAGACGTTCCACACCAGGGCATCGGAAATGTCCTCATTCTTCAGGGATCGGGGATTCCCCTCCGCCACCATAGATGAGGCTCGCACCAGGGTCTCATCCATACCCCGCAACACTGCTCTCTCTCCCCATCCCCGCACTCGCAACAAGGGCAGAGTCCCCCTAGTCCTCACCTTTCACCCCACCAGCCGGCAAATACAACACATAATCCTCCGCCATTTCCGCCACCTCCAACGTGACCCCACCACTCGCCACATCTTCCCATCTTCCCCCATGTCTGCCTTCCGCAAAGACCGCTCCCTCCGCAACTCCCTTGTCAATTCTTCCCTTCCCTCCCGTACCACCCCCTCCCCGGGCACTTTCCGTTGCAACCGCAAGAAATGCAACACCTGTCCCTTCACCTCCCCCCTCGACTCCATTCAAGGACCCAAGCAGTCGTTCCAGGTGCGACAAAGGTTCACCTGTATCTCCTCCAACCTCATCTACTGCATCCGCTGCTCTAGATGTCAGCTGATTTACATCGGTGAGACTAAGCAGAGGTTGGGCGATCGTTTCGCCGAACACCTCCGCTCAGTCCGCAATAACCTACCTGAACTCCCGGTGGTTCAGCACTTCAACTCCCCCTCCCATTCCCAATCCGACCTCTCTGTCCTGGGTCTCCTCCATTGCCAGAGTGAGCAACACCGGAAATTGGAGGAACAGCACCTCATATTCCGCCTGGGTTGCTTGCGTCCGGATGGCATGAACATTGAATTCTCCCAATTTTGCTAGCCCTTGCTGTCTCCTCCCCTTCCTTAACCCTCGAGCTGTCTCCTCCCACCTCCCCCCGCACCTCGGGCTCCTCCTCCTACCCTTTTTCCTTCCTTCTCCCCCCCCACCCCCCATCAGTCTGAAGAAGGGTTTCGGCCCGAAACGTCGCCTATTTCCTTCGCTCCATAGATGCTGCTGCACCCGCTGAGTTTCTCCAGCATTTTTGTGTACCTTCGATCTTCCAGCATCTGCAGTTCCTTCTTGAACCCTTAAGAATTTTGTAAGTTTCTATAAGATCCCCCCTCAATCTTCTAAATTCTAGCGAGTACAAACCGAGTCTATCCAGTCTTTCTTCATATGAAAGTCCTGACATCCCAGGAATCAGTCTGGTGAACCTTCTCTGTATTTATGGCAAGAATTTATTTCCTCAGATTAGGAGACCAAAACTGTACGCAATACTCCAGGTGTGGTCTCACCAAGACCCTGTACAACTGCAGTTGAACCTCCCTGCTCCTTTACTCAAATCCTTTTACAATTGTACATCTCCTCTTAAAACAACCCAAGGCATTTTATATTTGCATTGCAAAATAAAACTTAACACCAAGCCCCAGAAGGGCAGGCACCCAATAGGTATGTCAGAGATGACCGTTTTATGGAGCTACTGAAAGGAGCCATGAGGAATGAAGAAGTGAAGAGATTCAGAAAGAAAATTTGAAGACTTTGGGGGTCGAGTAATTGAGATTGTGAGCGGTGATCTTATGGAGATGTACAACCACATGAGAGGAATATATTGAATAAATGGACAGATTCTTTTACACAGTGCATGGGAATCGAGGATCAGAGGACATAGGTTAAGGTGATCTGGGGAAAGATTTAATTGGAGCCCGAGGGATAACTTTTTACCACGAAGAGCGGTGGGAGTACAGAACGTGTTGCCAGAAGAGGTAGTTGAGGCAGATACTATCGCAATGTTTATGATACGATACAATAAAACTTTATTCATCCTCGGAGGAAAATTGGTCTGCCGACAGTCACGACACACAAGATACACAAAAAAATGAAATTAAAGGTGAAAACAAAAGGAAAAAGACTAGTGACTGTTGGCTGGCTGCCATGTGCACAATGCCTTCACTGAAATAGACAAATGATCCCCTGGGCAGAAGATTCTAAACTAGAATGTCCCCCCCCCCTCCCCCCCGCCCACACTGGCTCCCTCATTGTCATCCCACCGTCCCTCACAGCGGTCCCCCCACGACAGCTCACCATTCTCTTCCCCTCATCATCGACCGCTGATCATGGGTCGATCACGAGGCTCCACCGCCACTGAGGCCCCCGCTGCCGCTGAGGCTCCTGTTGCCAGAGAGGCTCCCCAAAAACAAGGGGACAGATTATTATCTAAATGGGGTTAGGTTAGGTAAGGGGGAGGTGCAGCGAGACCTGGGTGTCCTTGTACACCAGTCACTGAAAGTTGGCGTGCAGGTACAGCAGGCAGTGAAGAAAGCTAATGGAATGTTGGCCTTAATAACAAGAGGATTTCAGTATAGGAGTAAAGAGGTTCTTCTGCAGTTGTATAGGGCTCTGGTGAGACCACAACTGGAGTATTGTGTACAGTTTTGGTCTCTTAATTTGAGGAAGGACATCCTTGTGATTGAGACAGTGCAGCGTTGGTTTACAAGATTGATCCCTGGGATGGCGGGACTGTCATATGAGGAAAGATTGAAAAGACTAGGCTTGTAGTCTCTGGAGTTTAGAAGGATGAGGGGGATCTTATAGAAACATATAAAATTATAAAAGGACAGGACAAGCTAGATGCAGGAAAATTTTTCCCAATATTGGGCAAGTCCAGAACCAGGGGCCACAGCCTTAGAATAAAAGGGAGGTAATTTAAGATTACCTGGGTAAAAAAACGTTTTCACCCAGAGAATTGTGAATTTGTGGAATTCGCTGCCACAGAGTGCAGTGGAGGCCAAATCACTGGGTGGATTTAAGAGAGAGTTAGATAGAGGTCTAGGGGCTAGTGGAGTCAAGGGATATGGGGAGAAGGCAAGCACGGGTTATTGATTGGGGACGATCAGCCATGATCACAATAAATGGCGGTGCTGGCTCGAAGGGCCGAATGGCCTCCTCCTGCACCTTTCTATGTTTCTATGACACAGAGGCCCCCGCCGCTACCAAGGCTCCCGTTGCCCCCTCGAGGCTCCCATTGCCAATGCCGCTGAGGCTTATTGGGCCCAAACAGGCCTCGCCGCCCAGCTTCAATGCAGGTCTCGCTGTCTGTCTTCACTGCAATCTCCTGGGAGGCCTGTGGGGTGAGTTGGGCCTACCGTGGCGTGTTCCGGTCATCGGTGCGGTTGTTCGGCGCAGCTCTCCAGGACATTCCCGCCACACGCGGCTCATAAGAAACATTTAGACAGGTACATGGATAGGGTAAATTTAGTGGGCCAAAAGGCAGGCAGGAGTGGGCTGAAGTGCCTGGGTCCACAATTTATAACTTGTGACATCAGCTGATAGTTACGAGGGTTGTCACGTGACCTCATGGGTTGAGGGGAGTCTCCTGCTATTTAAGCAGATCTCACCTTGGGAGCGAAGAGTGTACAGATAGCGGAGCTCGAAGCAGCACCCTCGCTCAGCACAGGGGCGGAAAACCCGGGGGGACCAGAGGGGACACGTCCCCCCCATGTTTTGAGAGGTGGGCGACATCCCTGCCAGGTTAACCTGCCTGGGCTTGCGGGAAATATGGCCAGCGCGGAGAAGCAGCACTGTTATCCCGTCAGTCCAGACAGGGCTGTTAGTTAACCCCGTGAGACAGGCAGTTGAGCTGCATTTAGCGCTGGATTGAGCCTCTGAAGCCTCACACGCGTGTGTGAGTGTGTGCATGCACGCGCGGCCGCCAGAAAATTGTGTCCCCCGTCCCCTCCATGTTTTGATAGTTCCGTTCTTGGCTCAGCAGCAGCAGCAATGACCTAGTATGTTAGAGGACCAAACTTCCATGTACACCAACCATGTAACGTCTGAATAAAGCAACAGTTTGTTCACCACCTTTGGTGCCGCTACATTGGTGTAAACGATCCAACCATCCAAATTGGGATTTGGATTTCTCCCGACGCCCGCAGCCTCGGGAGCCCTGATGTTTGCAGCCGACAGCCCAGCCTTACTAAACGACGCTGCTGCCAACCCGGCCCTACCGTAAGGTATGCCGCCACCGACCGCATCAACGCGCTCCTGTGACTGGTCTCAGCAGCCGCAGGCCGCCCGGGTCGATGGGCACTGTCCGGGCCTTGTTTGACGACCGTCAATCTCTCCCGCATGACCCGCCCGGAGCCAACCACCGGAGCAAAGACTCTATCCCCTACTCCCGATTCCTCTGTCTATGCTACATCTGCGCCCAAGATGAGGTGTTCCATACCAGGACATCCGAGATGTCCTCATTCTTTAGGGAACGGGGGTTCTTCCATCATAACTGAGGCTCTCACACATGTCTCCTTGATACCCTGCACCTCCGCCCTTGTTCCCCCTCCCCAGAGTAGCAACAGGGACAAAGTCCCCCTAGTCCTTCCCTTCCACCCCATCAGCTTTCGTATACAACACAATACACGCATACGGCCGCCAAAGTGGCGGAGTGGTTGAGTTGCTGCATTTTAGTGCTTGCAGCGGGGAGACCCGGGTTTGATCCCGACTACGGCTGCTATCTGTATGGAGTTTTACGTTCCACCCATGACTGCGTGGGTTTTCTCCGAGATCTTCGGTTTTCTTCCACGCTCCAAAGACGGACAATTGGCTGGGTGTATGTTTAAATTGTCCCTAGTGTTTGTAGGATAGTGTGGGGATCGCTGGTCGGTGCGGACTCGGTGGGCCAAAGGGCCTGTTTCCGTGCTGTATCTCTAAACTAAACTAAACTAAACAAATCAAATAATCCTCTGACATTTTTGTCACCTCCAGCTCCCACCACAAGTCACAACTTCCCATCTCCACCTCTTTCCGCCTTCCGCAGAGACCGTTCCCTCCTCAATTCCTTGGCTAACTCCACAACTCCCTGGTTAACCCATCCAATGTATCCGTTGTTCAAGGTGTGGACTCTTATACGTTGGAGAGACCAAACATCGACTTCACGATTGTTTGGCTGAACATTTTCACCCGGGCCTACCTGATCTCCCAGTTGCCAAACACTTTAATTCCCCTTCCCATTCCCACACTAATCTTTCAGTCCTGGGCCTCCTCCATTGTCAGAGTGAGGCCAAATGCAAATTGGAAGAACAGCATCTCATATTTCGCTTCGGCAGTTTACAACCCAGCGGTATGAATATTGATTTCCCTAATCTACCCCTGCATTCCCTCTCTCTCCATCCCTCCTCTACCCAAGTCGTAATATTATTTTCAGTCATCTTGTTTAGTCTCATTGTCTGTAACTCATTTTCATCTAGCCCACATCTAACAATGGCCTATTTCCTTTATCATTGTTACTGTTTAGCATTTTTCATTCATTTGTTATCTCTCTACATCACCGTCTATATCTCACATTTCCTTTTCCCCAACTCTCAGTCTGAAGAAGGGTCTCGACCAGAAACATCATCTATTCCTTTTCTTCATAGCAAAAGGATTTGAGTATAGGAGCAGGGAAGTTCTACTGCAGTTGTACAGGGTCTTGGTGAGACCACACCTGGAGTATTGCGTACAGTTTTGGTCTCCTAATCTGAGGAAAGATATTCTTGCCATAGAGGGTGTACAGAGAAGGTTCACTAGACTGATTCCTGGGATGTCAGGACTTTCATATGAAGAAAGACTGGATAGACTCGGCTTGTACTCGTTAGAATTTAGAAGATTGTGGGGGGATCTTATAGAAACTTACAATATTCTTAAGGGGTTGGACAGGCTAGATGCAGGAAGATTGTTCCCGATGTTGGGGAAGTCCAGAACAAGGGGTCACAGTTTAAAGATAAGGGGGAAATCTTTTAGGACCGAGATGAGAAAAACATTTTTCACACAGAGAGTGGTGAATCTGTGGAATTCTCTGCCACAGAAGGTAGTTGAGGCCAGTTCATTGGCTATATTTAAGAGGGAGTTAGATGTGGCCCTTGTGGCTAAAGGGATCAGGGGGTATGGAGAGAAGGCAGGTACAGGATACTGAGTTGGATGATCAGCCATGATCATATTGAATGGCGGTGCAGGCTCGAAGGGCCGAATGGCCTACTCCTGCACCTATTTTCTATGTTTCTATACTGTCTATCCGCTGAGTTACTTCAGCTTTTTGTGTCTATTTTCTGCAATTCCTTTCTACAGATTTGCAATCTAACAATCTATCTTGAAGCTTCAGAGATTTGGAAATACAATCATTCCTGTCTAATAACTTTCATTCATTCTTCCTTGGATTTGTTCAGAATAATTAATGTTAAAAATAGCTGTATACTGTACCGTTCTGGCATTTGCAAGCTCACATCACAGAAAAATGAGGGTAGCAGGCCAACAATAACACCTAAGGAGTCACATGAGACTGCAGTTGCTGGAATCTTGAGCAAAAAAAACAAGGGCTGGAGGAACTCAGCGGGTCAGGATTTCTGTGCAATGAGTGGATTGATGACATGTCAGGTTGGGATTAGTTTAGTTTAGTTTCATTTAAAGATACAGCACAGAAACAAGCCCTTCAGCCCACCGAGTCCGCGCTTGCCAGCGATCTCAGCACACAAGCACTATCCTACACACACACTAAGGGCAATTTACAATTTACCAAGTCAATTAGCCTACAAACCTGTACGTCTTTGGAGTGTTGGAATAAACTGGAGCACCCGGAGAAAACCCACGCAGGTCACGGGGAGAATGTACAAACTCCGTACAGACAGCACCTGTAGTTAGGATCGAACCTAGGTCTCTGGTGCTGTAAGGCAGCAACTCTATCGCTGCGCCACCGTGCCGCATAACTTTCTTCTTCAAGAAGCTGCCTGACCCACGGAGTTCCTCCAACACTTTGTTTTTTGCTCAGAAACATCTAAGGTTTTAACTTGATGAAAATCCTAATAGATTCATTGTGTAACCAGGCTGGGTTTTGTTTTCTCCTGTTTCTGGAGTTATGGAAAGGAAATTCATCCTTGGCTTACAGATGCTAAACACATGATACGTAAGCACACATGCCTTGCAATCTGAAATGGAGGCTCGTTGAATTCAGTGCAATGATATTTTTTATATTGTATTACTACCTGGTCTGATTCTTAAAATCTGTTAATTTTATTTGTGTGTTATACTTATCTGACCATTTCAAAATACATTGGAATATAACACAGAATGTGCTTTTCCACTTTATTAAGGTTTATGATATTTCAACTGCTACTTTAACCATCTCAACTTCAGTTTCTACTTTTACTTTCAGTCTCCCTAGCACCCATATAATGTTCAAAACATTAGTTCAAAAGATGTAAGTTTTGCAATTTGTGAAAAAATTGCAAAAAACCTTCAATGCTTCAGTCAGCTTCATGACATTATGGTTACTGAGCTCATGGGATTCCTGTGTATTTCAGCCCAATAACATCCTGTAAAAGCTGGCGTTTCTCTGGATAGTGTCCTATCTCAGTCATGTTCAGCAAATTCATCAATGACCTACCTTCCATGGTCGGCAGCGGGGAACATCTCAGTAATTGAAGTGATCTACACTTGCATGCAGCGTCCAGCCAACATGATCAAGAAGTGGCAAGTATTAAGTCCATCACAAAATGGCCAGTAAATGATCATTTCTATCATTCTGCACTTGGTCTCATCGATAAAAAAGGAGTCCATACCTGGAACAGTAGATGAGGTTGGTGGAGGTGCAAGTAAACCTCTGCCTCACCTGAAAAGAATGTTAGGGTCCTTAGACAGAGTCGAGGGAGGAGGTAGAGGGACAGGTGTTGCATCTCCTGCATTTGCAGGTACCTGGGGAGGGGGTGGTTTGGGTGGGAAGGGTTGAGTTAACCAGGGAGTTGCGGAGGGAACGGTCTCTGTGGAAAGCGGAAAGGGATGGAGATGGGAAGAAGTGGTGGGATCCCATTGGAGGTGGTGAAAATGTTGGAGGATTATGTGCTGTATTTGAAAGCTGATAGGATAAAGAGGGCTAAGGGGACTCTGTCCCTCTTGTGATTGGGGGGAGGGGGAGCAAGGGCGGAGCTGCAGGGTCTCCTCGATATCCCGCAGCTCCGCTCTTGCTGATCATTTCTATCATGCAAAATCTAAACACCTACTCTTGATACTCAATGGCATTTCTATTGGCAAGTCACCCACCCTCAATGTCCTGGGGGGTCACCACTGACAGAACTCAAATGCACTTGCTGCCATGAAAAACTCAAGAAGCTTGACATCATCTGGAACGAAATAATTTGCTTGATACCCATCGTCTCCAACAACGGGTTTATGTGTGGTTCCGCAAGAGATTGCCAAGATCCATAATGACAATTTCTCCTTTGCTTTTACCATGGAGAAAGATGTGAAGACCAGGAATCTTGGAACAGTTGATGGTGATGTCTTGAGGACAGTCTGTATTAGAGTCAAGGATGTGCTGGAAATCCTAAGCCATATACAGTTAGATACATCTTCTGGGCCTAATCAGATATATATCCAAGGACACGGTGGGAAGCCAGTATAAACTCCAGTGAATACAAGCCTAGTCTTTACAAGAATCACCATGTTTTAACTCTATTCCATAGAGTCCAGGGTAATCAGTCATGCTGTAGTTACTAAGTTCAGGTAAATAGTCCCTTAAAGCATCTGCTTCATGGTACCTCAGGGAGTGTGTGCCATTGAAGACCAGGTGAGATGAGTGGGCTCTCTTTTGCACAAGGTGGTCATTACCTGGTAATTAATTTGACATAAATATCACTTGTTATTCAGCCAGCCAAATATGGGTAATATTCAAATATACGCAATGGAGAGGAATTACTAATTAATTAGCGCAGTAGCAATCATGCACAAATGGCCTTGTGACCATGTGTGACCATGTGTGACCATGTGTGACCCTGTCATTGTCTAGTTCCATATCTTGCTCCACTCCTGTAACCCTTTGGGATTACTCCAGACTTTGCCCAGACCTGGCCACAAGTGGTGAACTAACTTGCTGTAAGTCCCACCCTAAGACTCTTCATCTCTTGCCGCTTTACTGGGGTTGTATAGTAGTTATTAGGATATTTGTAACATAGGTGTTTGAAGATTTTGTAACATGGTGGTGGGTATGTCATCATGGTTTTGGTTTTATTGGTTCTTAATTCGTGTTGACATTAAACAAATTATTTTTTGATACAAAAAAAAGACTCTTCATCTCTCCTCCTTTAGGGTGTTGCTTGAGATCCAATTCCGTGACCATTTGTTCTCACATTCCCTGAGGTTCCTGAGCGTGACATGGAAAGCATGGTACAACAACATGGTATTGCTGTTGGATGCAAGGACTGACGACCAAACCATTGTTGCCTTTGTCTGAAGAAGGGTTTCGGCCTGAAACGTTGCCTATTTCCTTCGCTCCATAGATGCTGCTGCACCCGCTGAGTTTCTCCAGCTTTTTTGTGTACCTTCCATTGTTGCCTTTAATGTATTTCTTCAATATTACATCCAGGAATAATTAGAAAGTTGAAGTCCAGAGAGGTCAATGGACTCCCTCCATTGAGCAGAGTCTTGCTAATTATTATAACATTAGTGTTCAGTTTGGTTTAGTTTATTGTCATGTGTACCGAGGTACAATGAAAAGCTTTTGTTGAGTGCTATCCAGTCAGACAGGGGATTGGCTGAAGACACCGGGTGTGTGCTAGGGGTGCAGGATCCACAAAAGCTGCTCGGGGTGGTCTCAAAGTTTGCGATGCCATCACAAATGGGACAGCTGTTACAGCCAAAGCTGGCAGCAAGCATAGATTACCTTACATTCAACCAGCTGCAGGAACAAGTGTTGAATGAAACAACAGCCAAATATATGGCACCAGAGAACTGTGTCTCACTGAATGTTCCTGCAGTAAACAGTTCTATCTGGGGGTAAATCGGTGCAGGCATCCGAACCCAAGAGGTGAAGATGCAGAAAATACTAAAATTGTTGGCTTCGAGAATAACGGCGTTTGCTCGGTCGGTGGATGGAACAGAGATAACCATATAACCATATAACCATATAACAATTACAGCACGGAAACAGGCCATCTCGACCCTTCTAGTCCGTGCCGAACACATAATCTCCCCTAGTCCCATATACCTGCGCTCAGACCATAACCCTCCATTCCTTTCCCATCCATATAACTATCCAATTTATTTTTAAATGATAAAAACGAACCTGCCTCCACCACCTTCACTGGAAGCTCATTCCACACAGCTACCACTCTCTGAGTAAAGAAGTTCCCCCTCATGTTACCCCTAAACTTCAGTCCCTTAATAAAGATGACAGAGATACAACAGGATGCACTGGCACTTCTCTGCAACACGCAATTTGAAATTAATTGCCTAAGGAAAAACGCCATTCGACCTGCTTTGAACCCCAAATTTGCAGGATTGTGTAAAACTACCAGTACACAACCACCAATACTGCTATTTGGGGGCAACCTATCTAAGCAGGTTAAAGAGCTCGACGAGGAAGCTAAAGCCGTCGGGCTCATGAAGGCGTCAACTTCGAGCAAGACCTTACATCTCCGGCGGCAGCACCCCTACGCATCCACCAGCACGCAACGACACCAGGACGCTGGGGAACGCATACATTAATCATATGGGTGGAATCAAATTGATATCATGTGACAATCTGGCTAATACAATTTGGCAATGGTGCATCAATAGAAATATTTGGATATCAGCTACTTACCTACCAGGTAAACTCAATACAGTGGCAGACACCAGGTCACGAAAATTTAATGACAACACCGAATGGATGTTGGACCACAAAGTATTTGCTGATATTGTAACGCAATATGGAACACCAGATATCGATCTATTTGCATCTAGACTGAATCACCAGTTGCCAACATATGTCGCTTGGGAACCAGACCCTGGGGCAGCAGCGATGGACGCTTTCTCGCTGGACTGGGGAAAATTGTTTTTCTATGCTTTTCCCCCCTTCTGCCTCATCAGTCGGATCTTACACAAAATACAACAAGACTCTGCGTCAGGTATTTTGGTGGTACCCGATTAGCCTACATGGTTCCCTGTGGTTCTCGACATGGTCTCTGAACCATGTATATCCGTCCCCAAATGACCAGATTTGTTGGCCCATCCTGTGACAAGGGAGAGTCACCCATACCATGACAGGATCAATCTGTTAATTTGCAGAATTTAAAAAGACCACCTGGACCTGGGGCTGACGGACAGAACAATGAATATGATCACGGAGGCATACCGAGAATCCACCAAGAAGCAATATCTCTCATACATCAGGAAATGGGAGATATATTGTACAAGGACTAATATTTCGTACAATACAGCTTCTGTAACCAATGTTCTGGAATTTCTGGCCAGCCTTCATTTTGATGAAGGTCTCAGCTACAGTGCCTTTAACTGCGCCAGGAGTGCCCTATCAGCATACTTGTGGCAGGGATTAGGACAGCACACTGTGGGATCTCACCCTCTAGTTTCCAAGCTTATGAGGGTTATCTACAACACGAACCCTCCAAGAGCGAGGTATTCCCAGATTTGGGATGTCAGCGTTGTTCTTACGGTGCTCAGGGGTTGGTCACCAGCAACGTCCCTGTCCTTGGAGAAACTGACACTAAAAACAGTCATGCTGATGGCACTAGTCTCGGCACAACGGGTCCAGTTCTTACATAAATTAAGACTGGACACTATGGTTATTTCAACCAACAAGACAAATTTTCACCTTGGAATTGGTAAAACAAAACAGGCCAGGGTCATCAGGCCTTAAACTAGAATTCCGAGCATACCCAACAGATACCCGCCTATGTATTGTGACTCATCAGTTACAATATATAGAGACCACTAAAAACCTTAGAGGCAATGAAATGGGGTTATTAATTAGCCATAAACAGCCTCATAATAGGGTATCGGCGCAAACCATATCTAGGTGGCTCAGACAGGTTTTGGGAGCTGCAGGGGTGGATACTGACACTTTCAAATCTCATTGCACCAGGTCTGCAGCGACATCGGCAGCAAGGGAAATGGAAGTGCCAATGGACCACATCCTCGCTACAGCAGGATGGTCTAGGGAGAGGACCTTCCAGCAATTTTATAATAAGCCGATTACCAAACCTGCGGTATTTGCAGAATCAATTTTAAGTTCTGTATTATGATTTATCCCGAATGGAAGGGATCATTATTATTCTTTGTTAAAGTAAATTCACTATTGTTTTGAATTTCTGATTCATGTTTGAATACGATAACATACTTCCTCCTTTGGTCAACTACGGCAGTGAGTGAAGGCATGAAATCACAGATCTTTAAAATCTTCACGTAGTCACTCACGTGACTCCGAAGTAAAATAGTAGTTTGATCTTTATTTTATGGGGAGTTACGTCGAAGGATTACGTGCCCTCCACGCCCACCCTCTATCATAAAGGTCAACTGGTATTCTAGTGTCTCTTATCTTACTATGTTTATTTCATCTACTGTTGTCTGTGATTTCACACCGCTGCTTTGAAGAATGACGCGCATGCGTGCTGGCTCACGTAATCCCTCAATGTAACTCCTCATAAAATAAAGATCAAACTTCAAACTGGTAAGTTCTCGTTTAATCTTACTATTTAACTCCATTGCAATATTTGAATATTATCCATGCTTGGCTGGCTGAGTGACAAATGATATTTGCTTCAAATTAATTACCAGCAGATGACATTCTTGAGCAAAAGAGCCTGGCCATATCTCCTGATCTTCAATGCACACACTCCCTGAGCTGCCACAAATGAGTTACCAGCACATGGTAGCAAGTACAGCGTGGACAAATTAATGAACCTTTTGTAGTGTTATTATTCTTCTGGTATGTTATGACATCCCCTTTTTAAGAATACTGTGAGCATCTCCTCATTATTAGTTCTGATCATGCACAATTGGGCGTAGTGTTTGAAAGGCCACCCAGAATTTAGAGCTGTACAAGTTAAGAAGCATTTGTTTCATAAAGTGTGTGTAGGGGCGATCCGGTGGAATGATTTCCCCAAACTCAAATACATTCAGTTCTATATTTTGAGATAAAATGATGGCACGTGACAAATCATTGATAACCCATCAAATGGGACCATGACCGTTTTTGGTGAGTCTTTGTGGTCAAGTCACCGTCTGCAACTGTCCAAGGTTCTATATTTTTGGCCAAGCCTCCCAGAATGCCTCATGGTCATGTCATAATTGCTCTTGCCAAATGTTGATCAAATGTACATGTTGAGGAATCCCAATCATTGTCTATATAAATGCAATGATCAATTTCTAGGCCTCTCATAGTCATGGAGTGTTACAGTGCGCATACAGGCCCTTCGGCCCAACTTGCCTGTACTGGCCAACATGTCCCAGCTACACTAGTCCCACCTGCCTGCGTTTGGTCTATATTCCTCCAAACTTGTCCTATCCTACTTGATCACTGCCTAACATGATGTGTGTTGTTTTAATGGGCAGCATCCTTCATGTACATAGTTGCACTTTGTGATTTCAACATTTATCTGTATCACTACCTACAATAGAAATAGTTTGAAGGCTGGTTCTTGCTTACATGAACAGTTCCTACATTAATTATATATCTGACAATGGGTCTCTTTTTCCTTACACTGGAACGACAATACGTGGGCTAACATGTTTGGCAGCAATGACTTTTGTCTAATAAATTATTATTATTAAATTAGCACATATTAAGGATTTATCATGCACATTTTACTGCAGATCCCTTCAGTGCTCTCTCTCCACCATCCCGAGGGCTGGCACGATGGATCAGCGGTAGTGCTGCTGCTTTACAGTGCCAGAGACCCGGGTTTGATCATGACCACAAGTGCTGTCTTTATGGATTTTGTGCCTTCTCCACGTGACCTGCGTGGGCATATTCTGGGACCTCCACTCACATTACAAAGGTGTTAATCGGCTTGGGTAAAAATAGTAAATTGTCCACGGTGTGTAGGATTGTGCTAGTTTAAGGGGATCGCTGCTCGGCACGGATTCAGTAGGCCAAAGGGCCTGTTTCCCCGCTGTATATCTAATCTCTACTGTGAAGGTTTCAGCAAACATGTGTGTGGATGCTGTTGCAACAATATTCAATCAGCTCAACATCATAGAAACATAGAAACATAGAAATTAGGTGCAGGAGTAGGCCATTCGGCCCTTCGAGCCTGCACCGCCATTCAATATGATCATGGCTGATCATCCAACTCAGTATCCCGTACCTGCCTTCTCTCCATACCCTCTGATCCCCTTAGCCACAAGGGCCACATCTAACTCCCTCTTAAATATAGCCAATGAACTGGCCTCGACTACCCTCTGTGGCAGAGAGTTCCAGAGATTCACCACTCTCTGTGTGAAAAAAGTTCTTCTCATCTCGGTTTTAAAGGATTTCCCCCTTATCCTTAAGCTGTGACCCCTTGTCCTGGACTTCCCCAACATCGGGAGCAATCTTCCTGCATCTAGCCTGTCCAACCCCTTAAGAATTTTGTAAGATTCTATAAGAACCCCTCTCAATCTCCTAAATTCTAGAGAGTATAAACCAAGTCTATCCAGTCTTTCTTCATAAGACAGTCCTGACATCCCAGAAATCAGTCTGGTGAACCTTCTCTGCACTCTCTCTATGGCAATAATGTCCTTCCTCAGATTTGGAGACCAAAACTGTACGCAATACTCCAGGTGTGGTCTTACCAAGACCCTGTACAACTGCAGTAGAACTTCCTTGCTCCTATACTCAAATCCTTTTGCTATGAAAGCTAACATACCAATCGCTTGCTTCACTGCCTGCTGCACCTGCATGCCTACTTTCAATGACTGGTGTACCATGACACCCAGGTCTCGCTGCATCTCCCCTTTTCCTAGTCGGCCACCATTTAGATAATAGTCTGCTTTCCTGTTTTTGCCACCAAAATGGATAACCTCACATTTATCCACATTATACTGCATCTGCCAAACATTTGCCCACTCACCCAGCCTATCCAAGTCACCTTGCAGTCTCCTAGCATCCTCCTCACAGCTAACACTGCCCCCCAGCTTAGTGTCATCCGCGAACTTGGAGATATTGCCTTCAATTCCCTCATCCAGATCATTAATATATATTGTAAATAGCTGGGGTCCCAGCACTGAGCCTTGCGGTACCCCACTAGTCACTGCCTGCCATTGTGAAAAGGACCCGTTTACTCCTACTCTTTGCTTCCTGTTTGCCAGCCAGTTCTCTATCCACATCAATACTGAACCCCCAATGCCGTGTGCTTTAAGTTTGTATACTAATCTCTTATGTGGGACCTTGTCGAAAGCCTTCTGGAAGTCCAGATACACCACATCCACTGGTTCTCCCCTATCCACGCTACTAGTTACATCCTCGAAAAATTCTATAAGATTCGTCAGACATGATTTACCTTTTGTAAATCCATGCTGACTTTGTCCAATGATTTCACCACTTTCCAAATGTGCTGCTATCCCATCTTTAATAACTGACTCTAGCAGTTTCCCCACTACCGATGTTAGACTAACTGGTCTGTAATTCCCCGTTTTCTCTCTCCCTCCCTTCTTAAAAAGTGTGGTTACGTTTGCTGCCCACCAATCCTCAGGAACTACTCCAGAATCTAAAGAGTTTTGAAAGATTATTACTAATGCATCCACTATTTCTGGAGCTACTTCCTTAAGTACTCTGGGATGCAGCCTATCTGGCCCTGGGGATTTATCGGCCTTTAATCCATTCAATTTACCCAACACCACTTCCCGGCTAACCTGGATTTCACTCAATTCCTCCAACTCCTTTGACCCGCGGTCCCCTGCTATTTCCGGCAGATTATTTATGTCTTCCTTAGTGAAGACGGAACCAAAGTAGTTGTTCAATTGGTCCGCCATATCCTTGTTCCCCATGATCAACTCCCCTGTTTCTGACTGCAAGGGACCTACATTTGTTTTAACTAATCTCTTTCTTTTCACATATTTATAAAAACTTTTGTAGTCAGTTTTTATGTTCCCTGCCAGTTTTCTTTCATAATCTATTTTTCCTTTCCTAATTAAGCCCTTTGTCCTCCTCTGCTGGTCTCTGAATTTCTCCCAGTCCCAGTATGCTGCTTTTTCTGGCTAATTTGTACGCATCATCCTTCGCTTTGATACTATCCCTGATTTCCCTTGTTATCCACGGATGCACTACCTTCCCTGATTTATTCTTTTGCCAAACTTTGATGAACAATTTTTGTAGTTCATCCATGCAGTCTTTAAATGTCTTCCATTGCATATCCACCGTCAACCCTTTTAGAATTAATTGCCAGTCAATCTTGGCCAATTCACGTCTCATACCCTCAAAGTTACCTTTCTTTAAGTTCAGAATCATTGTTTCTGAATTAACAATGTCACTCTCCATCCTAATGAAGAACTCAACCATATTATGGTCACTCTTGCCCAAGGGGGCACGTACAACAAGACTGCTAACTAACCCTTCCTCATTACTCAATACCCAGTCTAAAATAGCCTGCTCTCTCGTTGGTTCCTCTACATGTTGATTTAGATAACTATCCCGCATACATTCCAAGAAATCCTCTTCCTCAGCACCCCTGCCAATTTGATTCACCCAATCTATATGTAGATTGAAGTCACCCATTATAACTGTTTTGCCTTTGTCGCACGCATTTCTAATTTCCTGTTTGATACCATCTCCAACTTCACTACTACTGTTAGGTGGCCTGTACACAACACCCACCAGCATTTTCTGCCCCTTAGTGTTTCGCAGCTCTACCCATACCGATTCCACATCCTCCAAACTAATGTCCTTCCTTTCCATTGCGTTAATCTCCTCTCTAATCAGCAACGCTACCCCACCTCCTTTTCCTTTCTCTCTATCCCTCCTGAATATTGAATATCCCTGGATGTTCAGCTCCCAGCCTTGGTCACCCTGGAGCCATGTCTCCGTGATCCCAACTATATCATAGTCATTAATAGCTATCTGCACATTCAACTCATCCACCTTATTACGAATGCTCCTTGCATTGAGACACAAAGCCTTCAGGCTTGTTTTTACAACACTCTTACCCCTTATACAATTATGTTGAAAAGTGGCCCTTTTTGATTTTTGCCCTGGTTTTGTCTTCCTGCCACTTTTACTTTTCACCTTGCTACCTATTGCTTCTACCCTCATTTTACACCCCTCTGTCTCTACGCTCACACATTTAAGAAACCCTTTCCCTTTAACTCCATCCTCCACTATCCCATTCGACACCCCACCCCCCTTATTCAGTTTAAAACCACCCGTGTAGCAGTGGCAAACCTGCCTGCCAGAATGCTGGTCCCACACCTGTTAAGATGCAATCCGTCCCTTTTGTACAGTTCCCCCTTACCCCAAAACAGATCCCAGTGATCTAAGAAACTAAATCCCTGCCCCGTGCACCAGTTCCTCAGCCACACGTTCAGGTCCCGTATCTCCCTGTTCCTGCTCTCGCCAGCACGAGGAACTGGAAGCAAACCGGAGATAACAACCCTGGAGGTCCTGCATTTCAGCATTTTTCCGAGCTCTCTAAAGTCACGCTGCAGAATATTCATCCCCTTCTTTCCGACATCGTTTGTGCCGACATGCACTAACACTTCCGGATGTTCACCTTCGCCCTTGAGGATTTTCTGCACTCTGTCCATGACATCCTGGATCCTGGCACCAGGAAGGCAGCACACCATCCTCGCATCCCGTCTGTTGCCGCAGAAACCCCTGTCCGTACCTCTCACAATGGAGTCTCCCACTACAATGGCGTTGTCTGCCTTAGGCCTTTTTGGTTTTGGCTCAACAGCCCTATTCGCATCACAAGCCAGTCCGCCGCCCAGTGTAAACACCTCTTCTGTCCCGACAGCTTCTAAGTGGGTGAACCTGTTCACAGGAGGTACAACACCCGGGGACGTTTGCATTCCATGCTTCCCTCCCGTTCTCACTGTCTCCCACCTTCTCTCTTCCAGTACCTTAGGTGTAACAATCATACTGTAGGACTTGTCGAGGAACGACTCAGTTTCTCGGACGAACCGGAGGTCATCCACTTGCTTCTCCAGTTCCCCAACACGGTCCTTCAGGAGCTCTACCTGGATGCACTTCTCGCATTTGTAGCAGCCAGAGGCACCAGCAGTGTCCTTGACCTCCCACATACTGCAAGCATCACACTGAATCAGCTTGCCTGACATCTCCTTCTTTCGTCTCTACCTCTCAAGCGTATTGCGTGGTCTCCTCTCCTCAGCCTCCTCGCCGAAGACTCTCGAGCCAAAGACTCACACTTTACTCACAGGGCACTTCCCTCACAAGGCTGCCTCCTCACTGCCGCTCGCTAAGAGCCGTCTTGCTTAAATTGACTGATAAATTGCCTGATTTACCAATTTCTCAGTTTTCAACTGTTTTCCCGGCACTGACTCACTTCTCTCCTCCCACTTGGGCTAGAGCCAATCAGTCGTATCTCTTGCTTAACTCCTGCTGCTGTTGCTCCCAAATCTACAGCAGTTCTGAGTAAAGTCTGCCTGTCCTTGGCCTCTACTTTTCAACTGTTTTCACCCCTCTGACTCACTTCTCTCCTCCCACTTGGGCTAGAGCCAATCAGTCGTATCTCTTGCTAAACTCCTGCTGCTGTTGCTCCCAAAAATCTACAGCAGTTCTGAGTGGGGAATGTAGCGTTCACTTGATCAGCGCCCCACTGCTACATGTAATGTTGACCCAGTCGCATACTACAGCTTATGTACTGTCGAAAGAATGCCCTGCAGCAATTCATCAAACTCAGTTTGAAAGCTCCTGCACCCTCTGTGACATAGATCTTCCTTCATTGGAGCTAGTTGAATGGCTTGGAGTTCCCCAAGATGCTGTAACTATAAAATCAGCACCATAGCAGAATCTGTAGTTGTCAAAGCAGAATGCCAAACACTGGCAGCCTGGAATGTATAATAAATGTAACCTCTTCATCATCAACCACTCGTTGAGAGCAAGAAAGTAAAAACATGATTTATTCAAGAAACAGCCTGACAGTTTGTATCATCACCCTTTGTTGGCAGTTTTATAAAATCAATGCCCAGACTTCACTCATCACCCACCACGTCACCCATCCCCACCCCCATCCCCACCCCCACCCCCATCACCATCCCCATCCCCATCCCCACCCCCATCCCCACCCCCATCCCCACCCCCATCCCCACCCCCACCCCCCCCCCCCCCATCCCCACACCCATCCCCACACCCATCCCCACCCCTTTTCCCCTTCACCTAAAACCTATGTCCTCTGGTCCTCGATTCCCCTACTTTGGGCAAGAGACTCTGCATCTACATGATCTATTCCTCTCATGAATGTATACACCTCTATAAGATCACCCTTCCTCCTCCTGCGCTCCGATCAAGAGGCTGCTTTGTCCTTGATGGTATCGAGCTTCTTGAATGCTAATTAAAAAATTGACCATTCTGCAATCATCAGCGGACCATCCCAGGGCATATGACAGTAGGAAGACACATTTTCTCTTGGAATCATAGTATCATATAATGCAGAAACAGGTCTTCTGTCCCACCATGTCTGTGCCAACAATCACACACCTATTTATGCTATTCCCAATCATTGTCTCCGCACGTATCGATCACTTTGTTCAGAATCTGCCTGTCGAAGCCGTTATGCTTCTCTGCCGGTGGAATAGCAGTAGTTGAGAGTGTTTGACCCCGTGCTGCTGCATGGGGCATGCTGATGGTATGGGGGTGCTTTGGAGGTGTCTTCTTCAAGCTGACCTTGTTGAAGTTCCCGGCACTGATGGAGAGGCTGCCCGCTATGATATGTGGTGTTAGATTTCCACAGTGGAAACAGGCCCTTTGGCCCAACTTGCCCACACCAGCCAACATGTCCCAGCTACACAAGTCCCACTTGCCTGCACTTGGACCATATCCCGCCAAACCTATCCATCTACCTGTCTAACTGTCTATTAAACGATGGGATAATCCCAGCCTCAACTACCTCCTCTGGCAGCTTGTTGCATGCACCCACCATCCTTTGTGTGAAAAAGTTACCTCTCGGTTTCCTATTAAATCATTTCCCCTTCACCTTGAACCTATGTCCTCTGGTCCTCGATTTCCCTACTCTGGGCATGAGAGTCTTTGCATCTATCCGATCTATTCCTCTCATGATTTTCAAGGTTTCAAAGTTTCAAGGTCAGTTTAATCTCACATGTATCAGTTAAGGTACAGTGAAATTTGAGTTACTGTACAGCCATACTAAGTGAAAAGCAACAAGACACACCAACACATAAAAGTTAACATAAACATCCACAGTTGATTCCACATTCCTCACAGTGATGGAAAAATAAAGTTCAATCTTCTTCCTCTTTGTTCTCCCGTGGTCAGGCCAGTCAAACCATCCGCAATCGGGGCGATCAAAGCCCCCGCAGCCGGCGGTCAAAGCCCCCGTCGGGGTGATCGGGCGGTTTTGTACACCTCTATAAGATCCCCCTCATCCTCCTGCGCTCCATGGAATAGAGACCCAGCCAACTCAACCTCTCCCTAAAGCTCTAGTCCTGGCAACATCCTCGTAAATCTTTTCTGAACCCTTTCAAGCTTGACAATATCTTTCCTATTACATGTCCAGAACTGAACACAATATTCTTAATGCGGTCTCACCAACATCTTATAGAACTGCAACATGACCTCCCAACTTCTATACTCAATATGTTTAAGAAGGAACTGCAGATGCTGGCAAATCGAAGGTACACAAAAATGCTGGAGAAATTCAGCGGGTGCAGCAGCATCTATGGAGCGAAGGAAATAGGCAACGTTTCGGGCCGAAACCCTTCTTCAGACTGATGGGGGGTAGGGGGGGGAGGGGGGGGGGGGGGGCGGGGAGATGAAAGGAGCCCGAGGGCTGAGGGAGAGATAGGAAGGGGAGGAGGTGTTTGCTCGATCCGCATTAACCAACCTGACCTCCCAGTGGCTCAGCGCTTCAACTCCCCCTCCCATTCCGTATACGACCTCTCTGTCCTGGGTCTCCTCCATGGCCAGAGCGAGCAACACCGGAAATTGGATGAACAGCACCTCATATTCCACTTGGGAAGTCTGCATCCTGGGGGCATGAACATTGAATTCTCCCAATTTTGTTAGCCCTTGCTGTCTCCTCCCCTTCCTATCTCTCCCTCAGCCCTCGGGCTCCATCTCCTTTTTCCTTTCTTCTCCCTGCCCCCACCCCCCTACCCCCCATCAGTCTGAAGAAGGGTTTCGGCCCGAAATGTTGCTTATTTCCTTCGCTCCATAGATGCTGCTGCACCTGCTGAGTTTCTCCAGCATTTTTGTGTACCTTCTGTACTCAATACTCTGACTGATGAAGGTCAAAATGCCAAAACCCTTTTTGACCACCTTATCTACCGGTGACTCCACCTTCAAGGTGCACCTGTACTCCAAGATCCCTCTACACTACAACACTACCCAGCGGCCTACCATTTACTGTGTAGGTCCTGCCCTTGTTCGACGTCGCAAAATGCAACACCTCCCACTTATCTGTATTAAATTCCATCAACCATTCCTCCGCCCACCTGGTCAATCGATCCACATCCTGCTGCAATCTTTCACAACCATCTTCACTATCTGCAAAACCACTCACTTTTATATCATCAGCAAACGTGCTAATCTTGCCCTGTATGTTCTCATCCAAATCATTAATGTAGATGACAAACAGTAACGGGCCCAGCACCGAACCCTGAGGCACACCACAAGTCACAAGCCTCTGCTTCCCTTCCATGGAGCCAATTTGCTATCCATTCAGCTATCTCTCCTTCAATCCCATGCGATCTAAACTTCCAGAGCAGCCTACCATGCGGAACCTTGTCAAATGCCTTACTGAAATCCATGTACACAACATCTACAGCTCTGCAACATCTACAGCATCTACGGATCTTTTCGGTCAGGTCTTCAACAAAATCAATCAAATTTGTAGGACATGACCTCCCACGTACAAAACCATGCTGACTATCCCTAATCAGCCCTTGCCCATCTAAATGCCTGTATAATCTATTCCTCAGAATACTCTCTAGTAACTTTCCAACTATAGATGTTAAGCTCACCGGCGTATATTTCCCAACATTTTCCCTGCAGCTCTTCTTGAAAAGAGGCACAACATTTGTCACCATCCAGTCTTCGAGCACCTCTCCTGTATTTAAGGATGACTCGTAAATTTCAACCGGGGCTTCCGCAATTTCCTCTCTAGTTTCCCGGAATGTAATCGGATATATCTGATCAGGCCCTGGAGATTTGTCTACCTTCATACATGACAGTACCTTCAGTATTTCTTCGACGGTAACACTGACTGCTCCAGTGACTGCTCCAGTTTCCTCCATCCTACTGTCCTTCTCCTCAGTAAATACAGAGGAGAAATACTCATTGAGGACCTTGCCCATCTCCTGTGGCTCCACACAGAGGTGACCGCTTTGATTCCTTCAGAATTTTGTGTCTATTTTCAGTGTAAACCAGCATCTGCAGTTCCTTCATTAATTAATTAATTAGTGAAGCAGAAAATCAAGTGAAACAATTATACACATGTTTTTTGGAAATTAATACCAGTTATTCAAAGTTCATATGTTCTAGGAGCAGAATTAGGCCACTTTGACCATCGTCAACTCTGCCATTCAATCATGGCTGATCTATCTCTCCCTCCCAAACCCATTCTCCTGCCTTCTCCCCATAACCCACGACACTCGTACTAACCAAGAATCTATCAATCTCCAACTTTAAAATATCCACTGACGGCCTCCAGAGCCATCGGTGGCAATGAATTCCACAGATTCACCACCCTCTGGCTAAAGGAATCAGACTAAAGTTATTATTATATAACATAGAAAAGAACAAGTTCTTCTGCCCACATGTCTGTGCCGAACATGATGCCAAGCTAAATTAATCTCATCTGTCTGCACGTGATCCATATCCATCCATTCCTATATGCCCATCTAAAAGCCTCTTAAACACAACTAACATATTGGCAACCACCACTATCCCTGGCAGTGCATTCCGGGTACCCACTGTGTAAAAAACTTGCACCGCGCATACACTTTAAACATTGCCCCTTTCTTCATACTTCATGATGGCAGCAGAGGCAGGCAGAGGAAGAGTACAATGCTGGGAAAGGGCTGTGAGCTTACTACCCGCACTCGGAGGCACCATGGATCTGCTGTGGGTGGTGCTCCAGGGCACAGCGGCTGAGCGAGGGCTAATGGTGGTGAAGGATGGCGCGTTCATGGGCCGATGTTGGGAAGGCATCAGAGTAGCATTCTAGCTGGAGGCCCTGAAGCAGCCTTGGACTGCATTAGATCAGGCGTCTCTCCAAGTAGCAATGTTACAAAATTTTGAGATTTTAAAAATCAAGTCTGTAATTTATCCCATCCGATAAAGCATAAAAAGCAGTTTAGTTTGACACCTAATTCACTTTCATATCTTCAGTATTAAAAAAGTTATGGCCATTTTCATACTTCGAAATAAGCATCTTGTTCCCTATTGCTTTTCCATTGACTGAACACAAAAGCTGTGATCGAGGACAATCAAAAGCCTATAACTTTATTAAAAATTAAGAGAACTGAAATAAATTTTCACTTATTTTAGATTGAAGCATTCTGAAACAAATATGAAATAATCTTACTTGGATGACTTGAAATTAAAGCATATAATTAGTTAGTTACCTAATTGTAGCTAATTACAAAATTCAATTACTAGATCTAAACATCTATCAATTTCTTAAGAATAGATTAAATTTGGTACTTGAACTAGCAATGTTACAACATTTTGAGATTTTAAAAATCAAGTCTGTAATTTATCCCATCAGATAAAGCATAAAACGAAGTTTAATTTGACACCTAATTCACTTTCATATCTTCAGTATTAAAAATGTTATGGCCATTTTCATACTCAGAAATTAGCATCTTGTTCCCTATTGCTTTTTCATTCACCTAACACAAAAGCTGTGATCAAGAACAGTCAAAAGCCCATAACTTTCATAAAAAATTAAGAGAACTGAGAGACATTTTCAGTTATTATAGATTGAAGCATTCTGAAACAAATATGAAACAATCTTACTTAGATGACTTGAAATTAAAGCATATAATTAGTTAGTTACCTAATTGTAGCTAATTACAAAATTCAATTACTAGATCTAAACATCTATACATTTCTTAAGAATAGATTAACATTTTTAAATAGCCTAAGTGTCCAAATAACATTCACACAAGAATTCACAATATAACATAATTTTTAAATCTCATTGTCATGGGTTTATAGGCCAAATGGAAGGAATTTAATGTTTAATACCTGTAAATTAATGGCCATTTAAATCAGCTTGCGAGTGGTTTTTCTGGCATGCTATCAATTGGAATGTTGTGGTCGAGGTGGATTTAAACCCGTATCGGCAGCAAATACACTGCCGGTTCATTCGGGGGGGAAAATCACCGTTTCGCTACTTAAAATGTGAATTGAATGCATCTTAAGAAAGACTTTTATAAGTAAACATAAACTACTTTCTTTTATCTGTCCCCTACGTAAAATCCGTCCCCGTTGTCAGCGTTGACGGCTTCAGAAGCTGATTTTAAAATCACTCCAGCGAATAACTTGTCGGGCGAATTTAAAAAAAAAACACATAGAACCGCCATCGGAACGATTCCTCCGCCAAAACCTGCACTCCAACAAAATATAATCCAGGACCAGGAGTGAGAAAACTGCATTTTCACCCCACCACCCCCCCCCCTCCCCCACCCCCCTCAAACGCGCCAAAATCGCGCACACGGCCAGTGGCAGAATTGCAGCGCCGCTGAAGGTAAGTATTGTAACATACCTACTTGGAGCATACTGGAGAGGGCTTAAAACGTGGTGACTCTTGTGTACAAACTCAGTATTGTCTACTATCTTATGCTCTTATACTTAATATTATTGTACCAAATGTATAGTAGAATTGTTTAGTTTCATGTAGTGTAGACATACAGCGCAGAAACAGGCCCTTCGGCCCACCGAGTCCTCACCGACCAACGATCCCCGCACAATAACACTATCCAATACACCAGGGACAGTTTTTATATTTATACCAAGCGAATGAACTACAAACCTGTATATCATTGGTGTACAGGTGTGGTGTGAAACCGAAGTTCTTTGAGAAAACCCACACAGGTCACAGGAAGAACATACACATTCAGTACAGACAAGCACCCTTAGCCAGGATTAAACCCAGGTCACTGGCGCTGTAAGCACTGTACGGCAGCAACTCTCCTGCTGTGCCACCCTGCTGGCCCCACTGTCACTGAATCGGATGCAAAAAATAATTTCACTGTATTTAGAAACAGGTAAAATTATAATACCATTGAATCATTCACCTTAAAGCTATGCCTTCTAATCTTTGATATTTCCTCCCTGGGAAAAAGGTTCTGACTGTCTGCACTATCAATGCCTCAAATGCCTATGCAGTCCTTTCGGTATAGCATTTTTATCTGATCTAGCTATTTTTGTGGAATGCTACAATCATTTAATGTCATTTAATCATTGAATGTAACAACAAATACTTCTAGGTTGGGCACTTTGTCCTGCCAGCGAATGCCCATGTAGGAACTTCTCAAGTTGACGGATGTGATTCCTATACAAGCAGGGCCGGATTTACGTATAAGCTAGACAAGCTTAAGCTTAGGGTCTCGAGACCTAGGGGGGCCTCTGCTCGCTGCACAAAGGTGTATAAAACTTTTGACCTAGTGTCGTTGGTACAAACCCACCATCGGTGGCGCGGTGCTTGCGATTCCGGAGGCTTTGGTGATGTGGGGAGGGGGGGGAATTAGAAACATAGAAACATAGAAATTAGGTGCAGGAGGAGGCCATTCAGCCCTTCGAGCCTGCTCCACCATTCAATATGATCATGGCTGATCATCCAACTCAGTATCCTGTACCTGCCTTCTCTCCATACCCCCTGATCCCTTTAGCCACAAGGGCCACATCTAACTCCCTCTTAAATATAACCAACGAACTGGCCTCAACTACCTTCTGTGGCAGAGAATTCCAGAGATTCACCACTCTCTGGGTGAAAAATGTTTTTCTCATCTCGGTCCTAAAAGATTTCCCCCTTATCCTTAAACTGTGACCCCTTGTTCTGGACTTCCCCAACATCGGGAACAATCTTGCTGCATCTAGCCTGTCCAACCCCTTAAGAATTTTGTAAGTTTCTTTAAGATCCCCCCTCAATCTTCTAAATTCTAGTGAGTACAAGCCGAGTCTATCCAGTCTTTCTTCATATGAAAGTCCTGAAATCCCAGGAATCAGTCTAGTGAACCTTATCTGTACTCCCTCTATGGCAAGAATGTCTTTTCTCAGATTAGGAGACCAAAACTGTACGCAATACTCCAGGTGTTGTCTCACCAAGACCCTGTACAACTGCAGTAGAACCTCCCTGCTCCTATACTCAAATCCTTTTGATATGAATGCTAACATACCATTCGCTTTCTTCACTGCCTGCTGCACCTGCATGCCTACTTTCAATGACTGGTGTACCATGAAATCCAGGTCTCGTTGCATCTCCCCTTTTCCTAATCGGCCACCATTCAGATAATAGTCTGCTTTCCTGTTTTTGCCACCAAAGTGGATAACCTCACATTTATCCACATTATACTGCATCTGCCATGCATTTGCTCACTCACCCAGCCTATCCAAGTCACCTTGAAGCCTCTTAGCATCCTCCTCACAGCTAACGCTGCCCCCCAGCTTCGTGTCATCCGCAAACTTGGAGATGTTACATTCACTTCCCTCGTCCAAATCATTAATATATATTGTAAATAGCTGTGGTCCCAGCACTGAGCCTTGCGGTACCCCACTAGTCACTGCTTGCCATTGTGAAAAGGACCGTTTACTCCTACTCATTGCTTCCTGTCTGCCAGCCAGTTCTCTATCCTCATCAATACTGAACCCCCAATACCATATAACCATATAACCATATAACAATTACAACACATCTCGACCCTTCTAGTCCGTGCCGAACACGTATTCTCCCCTAGTCCCATATACCTGCGCTCAGACCATAACCCTCCATTCCTTTCCCGTCCATATAACTATCCAATTTATTTTTAAATGATAAAAACGAACCTGCCTCCACCACCTTCTCTGGAAGCTCATTCCACACAGCCACCACTCTCTGAGTAAAGAAGTTCCCCCTCATGTTACCCCTAAACTTCTGTCCCTTAATTATCAAGTCATGTCCCCTTGTTTGAATCTTCCCTACTCTCAGTGGGAAAAGCTTATCCATGTCAAATCTGTCTATCCCTCTCATCATTTTAAAGACCTCTATCTAGTCCCCCCTTAACCTTCTGCGCTCCAAAGAATAAAGCCCTAACTTGTTCAACCTCTCTCTGTAACTTAGTTGCTGAAACCCAGGCAACATTCTAGTAAATCTCCTCTGTACTCTCTCTATTTTGTTGACATCCTTCCTATAATTAGGCGACCAAAATTGTACACCATACTCCAGAATTGGCCTCACCAATGCCTTGTACAATTTTAACATTACATCCCAACTTCTATACTCAATGCTCTGATTTATAAAGGCCAGCACACCAAAAGCTTTCTTTACCACCCTATCTACATGAGATTCCACTTTCAGGGAACTGTGCACAGTTATTCCCAGATCCCTCTGTTCACCTGCATTCTTCAATTCCCTACCATTTACCATGTACGTCCTATTTTGATTTGTCCTGCCAAGATGTAGCACCTCACACTTATCAGCATTAAACTCCATCTGCCATCTTTCAGTCCACTCTTCCAACTGGCATAAATCTCTCTGTAGACTTTGAAACTCTACTTCATTATCCACAACCCCACCTATCTTAGTATCATCTGCATACTTACTTATCCAATTTACCACACCATCATCCAGATCATTGATGTACATGACAAACAACAGTGGACCCAACACAGATCCCTGTGGCACCCCACTAGTCACTGGCCTCCAACCTGACAAACAACCATCCACCATTACTCTCTGGCATCTCCCATTCAGCCACTGTTGAATCCATCCTGCTACTCCACCATTAATACCCAACCATTGAACCTTCTTAACCAACCTTCCATGAGGAACCTTGTCAAAGGCCTTACTGAAGTCCATATATACAACATCCACTGCTTTACCCTCATCAATTTCCCGAGTAACCTCTTCAAAAAATTCAAGAAGATTAGTCAAACATGACCTTCCAGGCACAAATCCATGTTGACTGTTCCTAATCAGACCCTGTTTATCCAGATGCTTATATATATTATCTCTAAGTATCCTTTCCATTAATTTGCCCACCACTGACGTCAAACTAACAGGTCTATAATTGCTAGGTTTACTCTTAGACCTCTTTTTAAACAATGGAACAACATGCGCAGTACGCCAATCCTCCGGCACTATTCCCGTTTCTAATGACATTTGAAATATTTCTGTCATAGCCCCTGCTATTTCTACACTAACTTCCCTCAATGTCCTAGGGAATATCCTGTCCGGACCTGGAGTCTTATCCACTTTTATATTTCTCAAACCCATACCGTGTGCTTTAAGTTTGTATACTAATCTCTTATGTGGGAACTTGTCGAAAGCCTTCTGAAAGTCTGATGGTTAAAATGCAGGTGAGGTTTATATTCGTTGTGGAGAGGAATTTGCTCCAAAGATCCTTGGATCTTTGATTTGCTGGGACTGCTACTGAGACCTGATGCTGAAAATCCGTTCTACGCGAATAAATACGCCTTCAACATCACGGATCGCAAGTGCAGGACAAAGCAAAAGTATGCAGTTTATTGAACCCTTTTTCCCCACTGAACCTCCCCGCCGCACCGGGGGCCTACCCACCTCCCCACAGCACTTGAGCCTACCCACCTCCCCGCCGCACCGGGCCTACCCACCTCCTCGCCACACCGGGCCTACCCACTTCTCCATTGCACTGTAGCCTACCCACCTCCCCGCTGCACCGGGCCTACCCACCTCCCCGCCGCACTGGAGCCTACCCACCTCCCTGCCGCACCAGAGGCCTACACACCTCCCCGCTGCACCGGGCCTACCCACCTCCCCGCCATACTTGAGTCTACCCACCTCCCCGCCGCACCGAGGGCCTACCCACCTTCCCGCTGCACCGGGCCTACCAACCTCCACGCCGCACCAGGAGCCTACCCACCTCGCCGCCGCACCGGGCCTACCCACCTCCCTGCCACACCGGGGGCCTACCCACCTCCCCGCTGCACCGGGCCTACCCACCTCCCCGCTGCACCGGGCCTACCCACCTCCCCGCCGCACTTGAGCCTACCCACCTCCTCGCTGCACCGGGGGCCTACCCACGTCCCCGCTGCACCGGGCCTACCAACCTCCACGACGCACCGGGGGCCTACCCACCTCCCTGCTGCACCGTGGGCCTACCCACCTCCCCGCTGCACCGGGCCTACCCACCTCCCCACCGCACTTGAGCCTACCCACCTCCCCGCCGCACCGGGGGCCTACCCACCTCCCCGCTGCACCGGGCTTATCCACCTCCCCATCGCACTTGAGCCGACCCACCTCCCCGCCGCACCGGGGGCCTATCCACCTCCCCGCTGCACCGGGCCTACCCACCTCGCCGCCGCACCGGGCTTACCCACCTCCCTGCCGCACCGGGGGCCTACCCACCTCCCCGCCGCATCGGAGGCCCACGCACCTCTCCACCACACTGGAGCCTACCCACCTCCCTGCCGCACTGGGGGCCTACCAACCTCCCCGCCACACCGGGCCTACCCACTTCCGCGCCGCACCGGGGCCTACTCACCTCGCTGCCTCACAGGACCTATTGAACCTCGCTACCCCACCGACCATCAGCCCACCGGGACCTCCCATGCTTTGCCCTCTGACCTTCGCCACTCACCGCCCTCCAGCAACCCGCAGTCGTCGCCTTACCAGCAGCCTGGACTCAGCATCGGGCCTGAAGTTTCCATGCTGCAGACTCCAACTCCCCTGTGTTTGACTGCACTGAGTCCTAGTGCTAGCCACCCTCCCCCCTCCAACCGTGGTAACCTCAGTGGCTGTTCCACAGGGTCTTCCCCTCAACCCATGTGATCCCAGCTCTTCCCCACCCACACCACTGCCTTCATACCCCCCTACCCCCTGACCACCACTCCACCAGACATCGCCTTGGCCTCAGTCCACTCACCTGCCTTCCTCCAGCCCCAACCCCCATCCCTGCCATGTGTTTACCATCCCCCCTGACCTCCCCCTCTCAGATACCAAATGGTCAGTCCTCAGCAGAGGCCTCACCTTTGTCCCCCTCCATCCCCACCTCAATGAGTTCCGCGCCCGACGCGATTTGGAGCTCTTCTTCTGTCATCTCCGCCTCACACCATTCTTCCATGGGAACAAGTCCTTGTCCCCATGATGATCCCTTTTCCCGTCTCCAATGGACCCCCTCCTCTTGGACCCCCCGAGGCTGGGAGCTCCGTAAACCACAGCTCCATGATGTTGAAGCAGCAGGCCCAACATTCCAGAGCTTCAAACGGCGATCCACATATCTATATTACTAAAAGTCTGATCTTGACCACTTCCTGTTCTGTATATTCATTTTAGAAAAAATGCTGCCACTTACGGCTGTGATTTTGGGCCATCTTACTCAGAGTTCCCCTCCGCTGCGCAGGACAAGAGGATTTTTCCCATCGATTAAAAATAAAAGAGTTATTAGTGTTTAAACGATGTTGAGATTCTCTCTCCTAAAAGCCACACCCTTTCCGGAGGGACTACAAAACCCAGAAGTGTTGAGTGCCTCAGTCAGTCTCTGCAAGATGGGGGAGCGAGAGGGTAACGTCTCTCAGTCTGAACCGTGAATAACACTGAACATGTCTACTAAACTGTGAGTGTGGTTTTACTGACCTAGAGTGCCCTTAATGTAGTTTGAAAATGAAAATGTGGTTGGTTTGAAATAAACCACAGCAAATGGTTGGTGGTGGTTGGTTTGAAATAAAGCAAAGCAAATGGTTGGTGGTGGTTGGTTTGAAATGGCTAAACTTGACACCTTCCTGTTTGCACTGCATATTGATTTTAGGTAAAATGCTACCACTTACGGCTGTGATTTTGGCCATCTTACTCAGTCCCCCTCCGCTCATCAGGTGCAGAGGATTCTTCCCATCAATTAAAAATAAAAGTGTTGTTAGTGTTAATTTTTGAGAATCTCTCTCCTGTCAATCACACCATGAAGTCCATGCCCCTTCTGGTGGGAGGGGGAGGGATTATTAAACCCAGAAGTGTGGGTATGGCTCAGTCTCTGCAAGATGGGGGAGGGAGAGGTCACGACTCTGTCTGAGCTGTGAATCAACTGAACACACTGAATGTCTACTGAACTGTGAATGTGGTGTTGTGGCGTTTTGTGTTGTTTTATGGTGGTTTTATGGTGGATTCACCCTGCTTGAAATGGTATGAAACTGCATTTGAATGTGGTGGCCTTGCACCCTGCATGAAATGGTATGAAACTGCATTTGAATTTGGTGGCCTTGCACCCTGCTTGAAGTAGTATGAAACTGCACTTGAATCTGGTGGCCTTGCACCCTGCTTGAAGTGGTTTGAAACTGCACTTGAATTCAGTGGCCTTGCACCCTGCTTGAAGTGGTATGAAACTGCACTTGAATTTGGTGGCCTTGCACCATGCTTGAAGTGGTATGAAACTGCACTTGAATTTGGTGGCCTTGCACCCTGCTTGAAATGGCATGAAACTGCACTTGCATTTGATGGCCTTGCACCCTGCTTGAAGTGGCATGAAACTGCACTTGAATTTGGTGGCCTTGCACCCTGCTCGAAGTGGCATGAAACTGCACTTGAATTTGGTGGCCTTGCACCCTGCCTGGTGGCATGAAACTGCACTTGAATTTGGTGGCCTTGCACCCTGCTTGAAATGGTAAGAAACTGCTTTTGAATTTGGTGGCCTTGCACCCTGCATGAAATGGTATGAAACTGCATTTGAATTTGGTGGCCTTTCACCCTGCTTGAAGTAGTATGAAACTGCACTTGAATTTGGTGGCCTTGCACCCTGCTTGAAGTGGTTTGAAACTGCACTTGAATTTAGTGGCCTTGCACCCTGCTTGAAGTGGTATGAAACTGCACTTGAATTTGGTGGCCTTGCACCATGCTTGAAGTGGTATGAAACTGCACTTGAATTTGGTGGCCTTGCACCCTGCTTGAAGTGGCATGAAACTGCACTTGCATTTGATGGCCTTGCACCCTGCTCGAAGTGGCATGAAACTGCACTTGAATTTGGTGGCCTTGCACCCTGCCTGGTGGCATGAAATTGCACTTGAATTTGGTGGCCTTGCGCCCTGCTTGAAATGGTAAGAAACTGCTTTTGAATTTGGTGGCCTTGCCCCCAGCTTGAAATGGAATTTCAAGGAATAGCTGTGAGACAACTGCCAGCCCACCATCCGTGAGTGAGCTGCCAGCACATCAGGCTTGAGTGACTGAGCTGCCACCTCAAGAATCCATTTGGCCCACAATGTCCATTCTAGCCCTCTGGAAACTAATCCCTTCAGCTAACAACACCCATACTTGCGCTCCCCCCCCCCCCCCCCCCCCCCCCACTGGCCACCAATATTGGAATTGGTGGAGAGTTGGAGTATTGCGTTGGGGGACCAGCCTTCCAATGGGTCCCACTTAGTCTCGTGTATTTTAAAACCAACTGTTTAATGACAACATACAGTAGGATCTAAAAGTATCACACTGTCACTGTCGGGTCATGGTCCTCTAGTCGTGGGGGGGATTGGGAGGTGGGGGGGGGGGGCTCACAAGTGAAATAGCTTAGGGCCTCGCTTCATCTAAATCCGGCCCTGCATACAAGGTCCACGTTTCACAGCCATAGAGAAGGCTGTAAAGCTTGTAGACTTTGACTTTACTTGACAGCTTGATGTTGTGGTGGTTCAACACTCATGTACGCAGTCGTCCAAATGCTTGACTGGCTTTGCTGATTCTCGTAGAGATTTCCTTCTCCAGGGAGCCATCAGATGATGTTACACTTCCCAACTATTTGAGGGAGTCAACAGCTTTCAGCAGTGTGCTGTCAATGTGCACTCTTGGGGCGAATGGAAAGATCCAGCTTCACAAGCTTCGAGGCAATGATCATCAAAGCACAGCGATGGACTGGGCACGTCCGTCATCAGGATGGATGAAACTTGCATGCCTCGACAGGTCTTCTACGGCGTGCTCTCCCAGGGACAAAGGAACCGTTGGTAATCCCAGGAAGCGGTACAAAGATTGTGTCAAGGACCATGTCCACTATTGTGTTCTTACAACTGGAAGCCATCGCCAGCGACAGAACACACTGGTGCGCAGCAGTTCGAACAACAGCCAGCAGCTTTGAGGAGCGCTGCCTAGAGTGACTTACCAAAGCCAGGGAGGTGAGGAAGGCTTGTGCCCAGAACCCACCAGCGATGACCTTCATCTGCCCCCACTGCCCTCAAGTGTGCGCTTCATGAATTGGACTCGTGAGCCATGTGAGAACTCACCAGAATTGAGACTGCACAACCCACCATCGACGTTACTGACGGGCCATCACCAGTAACACCAACCTTTCCTCATCGCTGAGATTTGCTATCTCACCAGTTGGTCCAAATCATCACTTACAGTAGAACCAACTTTTATAATATTAACCTAATTTAAAGGGTCTGAAGCAAATCTCCTGCATTTCCAGGCAGGATGCCTGCCAGCTCTTTGCTAAAGTAGACTTCAATTAAACTGCCCCCCAATCGGCTTGGCTCCATCACCGCACCACTGATGGTTTCAGGCAGCCACAACTGCTAAAGCAATCCTGCAAATTATAAATGAGTAAAACGTAGAGAAACACAGCTGGCAGAAAAGATGCATTTTTCCATGTGATCCGTACTTGCAGCAGAAACAAGATCTGTGCAGACTACCCTTCCACAGGCTCAACCCCACTCTCATCTGTGACCCTAAACACCTCTGCTCTCAGGGTCAAAGTCAGGGTCACCTTGCCTGTGTCATACCTGTCCTCTGATTAGGTTCAGGCTCTCTCTGCAGGTAATGTCATGTATGGCGCGTTGCTGTTCGCTGGTGCATTGTAGAAGTCCAAACAGCCCCTCTGGCAAGGTAAGGAAACCATGTTTTTTTGTCTTATTTGACTGTGGCATTCAGAGCTGGCAGGGCATTTAGTGTATTCCCCAGACCAGAGAGGGTATTCCGACACTTACAGACACACCCCCTGCCCACGTCCTGGCACGAGTGCCTCTTGCAACAAGATGCAAGTAGTCTGTGCAGGATTCCTGCTCTCCCTCAGAAGGACTCATTTCCCATTATTGGAGTTCAGGATATAACTCCAACTATAAACAGCTTCCTAAATGATTTGTGGCTCTTTGAGATGAGTAATGCTGAAGAAAAAGAGGAGCAGAAACGAGCCATATCTGAGTTTGGACAATGTTCAGTCATTGAAGCACACTTAAAGAGTGCAGCTTTCCGTGACATGTGGTAATCTCAATGAATTGAATACATAATGTTTTACAGATGTGATTTTTGACTTGAATAAGATAAATTAAATTCATATTTTTTAACTGCCTAGGTACTGACTGCGATTTTTGAACATTTGAAAAAATATTGCTTCTGAATAAAGTTAGGTAAATCTGGAACAAATGAAATTGGCATTACTATTTATAAAGGCAGAGTTAAAAATGGAGTTGCTGTTAAAAGTCCAGGTGCATTCATTTACTGCTTCAGGGTTCTTCAAAAGGTGTGCATGTTTATAGACATGGGAAATTATTTTCTTTTCCTCTCCTGGTACAATAGCCAAAAGCTATCCAGAAACCCAGCAGAACTACTGAAGTACTTCAGGGATTCACATGGTCCACGATGTTCATTATTTCCAGGAACCGGTGGCAGGGTCTGGAAGTGGTCTAACCTCCAGCTGTTCCATATAACCATATAACCATATAACAATTACAGCACGGACTGCCAGGCACGTGTTGTTGGAGGTGGAGACACATAGAGGGATTCCATTTCCTGACCGTCCCACTGGACTGACACTGTGGGGACCGACCACTTCACTGGAAACTTGTGTGCGGCCAGTGAGATGAGGAATGCTGAAATCCAGAAATAGGCAAGTGACCCAAGCCCCAATGATTCATTGTCCAGAAATTCAACCTTCCTTGTTAATCTTTAAACACAGAAAGGCAGCAATGAAATCAGTCTGTCAGCAAAGGTGGACGTGGTTTGCAGCAGGTTGGGACTAGAATAGAGTCCGCCATAGCGTACATGATCTTGCCGATGGTTTGGCTTTGTGGCTTCCAACTGTTGAAGGTGAAATGAGTTTTGAACACACATGCTGTGAAATGGATCCTCCTCGATAACCATCAGCTACGGAGTACCTCCGTACTGAGCTCAGTACCATGCTCTACTCACTCTAGACACATGGCTGTGTAGCCAGTCACACTTCCATTGCTATATTTAAATTTGTCAACAGTACAACCAGTGTTGCACAAATAACAGAGAATGATGCATCAGAGTAAAGGAGGAAGCTTCAATTCTGCCAAATCAACAATGTTTCTCTCAGCATCAGCAAGACTGAGCTGATTGTTGACTTTAGATGGGGTAAGATGAAGATCCTCAAAGCTGTCTTCATCTACAGGTTGGCAATAGAGAGAGTCAACAACTTGAAGCTGCCGGCCATGCATATCTCTGTGCAGGACCCAGCACATTAATGCAATCATAAAGAAAGCTTATCAACGCCACCCATTCATTCTCTCCAGAGATGCTGCCTGTCCTTGCTCCAGCATGTTGTGTCTTTTCATTGCATGGTTATGTTGTGAAACTCAACAACATTTTCTCCCCTCTTCATAGTTTTACATGTTTGCCTTTTGCAGAACATTGCCTCTAGGCACACAAATGTGAATGCACATAGCATGAGTATTTACTGTTTGTGATGATTCAGGTCGAGACCCTTCTTCAGACTGAGGGTAAGAGGAGAGGGCGACTAGGTGTGAAAACAACAGATCAAAGCAGACAATGTTCAAGGAAATGTAGAATGGTTGATCAAGGAAATGCAGAGAAGACAGATTTGATGTGAGGTTGGGCTAAGCTGACTAGGCCTATACTCTTGAGCCAGCCCAGTTTGCTCAACACTAGAGGGAGCAACAAATTCCAATGCAGCAAGGCTTTATTTTCACATAGTTCTGCAGGTTGCAGGTAAGGAGTCTGGGGATGGTGGGCTATAGCAACCTTCCTAATGTAATCTGTCAGCTCTTGAGCTCCTGTCTGCTCAAGTCTGAAGAAGGGTCTTCACCCAAAACATCACCCATTCCTTCTCTGGGGGAAGATGAGGCCTGTCCAGCTGATTTACTCCAGCATTTTGTGTCTATCTTCGGTGTAAACCAGCATCTGCAGTTCCTTCCCACACAAAACAATTGGTTTCCGTTAACCGAACAATCTGGTGTTGTCTGATCCTGCAGGAAAGGCACTGGAGGGGCAGGCAGATTTTGTTATAAGGGAGAGAACTGTGAACTGAACAAGATGAGTCCTTGCACCAGAACAGGAGGGCCAGACTCCAAATTAACAGCACACTGCTGAGAGTGCTCTTCACTTGACATTGCCTTGCGGCTGTGGGGAAAGAATGAATTATAGTTCATGTCTCTTACCAAGATGGCTGAAGGGATAGCTAGCTCCAAAAAGGCCACTGTTCCTCCCAGCTGAGTAGATTCCTGCAGCAAAGTGGTTTGGAAAACAATTACCCGAGTCTGTACTAGCAGCGGATCCAATCTTGGCAATTTTTGAACTAATTAGGGCAGACTATGTACCCTGGTCTCTCAAGACCATTCAATCAGATCATGGCTGCTTCAATCATAACCTACAACTTTGCATTTCATCATTCTATTGTAACTTTTCATCGCACGTGACTTCAGTGACTTTATTGGAAGAGAATTCCAAAGGCTTACAATCCTCTGAGAAAAAAGAATTGCTTCAACTCTGACTTCTTCTTAATTAGCATCCCCTAGTTCAAGATTCTACCACAAGAAAAAAAAACATGCTTTCCCCATCTGTCCTCTCAAGCAAACGTATTTTGTCACTCAGTCCTGGGTGGTGTTCCTGACTTTGAGGACCTGTCTTCACATGCTTCCTGACACTGTGAGGAATGTGGCAAAAAGGATGGTGCTTCTATAATAACCCCTCGTGTGTGCCTTTCACACCTGATAGGAGGAGAGATGAAAATCAGCCTGAGGTCACGCACGTTTGCCCTTTCAACATTGTTGCCTTATTCATGTAGAAAAATGAGTAGCAACTCTTTGAAAAGAGAGCAAAGGATAACATTAGGTGAGCTGAATCCTATGCATAAATTATTAAAATGATCATAAATAATATTTATACAGTATTATCATGTTTTCTTATGTGCCTAAAATGCTGACTTGCATTTTAGCAGTAGCGTGTAAATGAGCTTACTTAGGGATGAAGCAGGAAATGGCGTAAATATTCAGCAGATCAGGCAGCATTATGGGAAGAGCGACAGACACTGGTATGTTCAAAGTCAAAGACTGAAGAGATAAACAAATTCTGAGGAGCAGATAAATGGAAGAATGGGTTGGAGAGAACTAAAAGGAAGATGCAAGCAACAGCATATGTGGCATCTTATGCAAAAACACAAAGTGCTGGAGTAACTCGACAGATCAGGCAACACGGGTGAGGAGGGAATGGATGGGTGACATTTGTGGTCAGATCCTTCTGCGGATTCACATGCGACTTTTCGGGTCAGAACACTTCTCGAGACTCACAGGTGACATTTCTGGTAGGCGCCCTTCTACAGACTCGGAGGTGATGTTTCAGGTCGGGACTATTCTTTAGATAAAGTCTTTGTGTTAAGAAGGCCTGTAATAGGGTGCAGAGCAGGGAAGACCAAATGGCAAAAGATTTGATGGAGCAGATTGAGAGAGAATGGTAGCGGTATCTGAGAATAACAAAGGGGTGGTGTAAAGAGATGAAGGTATATCAAATCCTCAGGGATACATTATCACACCTTGTAGCTCCAGTGTAATATAGGCAAGAAGTACTTGGTTTGGAAAGAAGAGGGAAGAGAAAGAGTTTCAGTTAGTTCTGTCCCTTTAAGAACATTTTAAGCCTTGGCCTAGACTTAAAGAGTACTGGCAAACATTTTTGAGGAATAGAGTTTAAATTTATGGTTGGCTTGAGGTGATAAAGTTTACGAAAATGTTGTGTTCTGATTACTACCTTAAATTTCACCCTACAAAGTCTCATAATTCATACAAAGATCTTCATACAAGCCTTCTTGTTGATCATTTCTGTGAAGTACACAGTTCTCTGCAACACTTTGCATTGCATGGTTGCCAGGATGATTGATGAGTAAATTACATTTTCCAAAATGGAGAGACAAGAAACTCCAGATGCTGGAATCCTGAGCCAAACACAAAACGCTGCAGTAACAGTGAGTCCAACAACATCTGGGGACGGATTGGACAGACGACATTTTGGGTCAGGGCTCTTCTGCAGCCTTAGATATTTAAACATTTCAATAGAATTACCTCGAGCTTTTAAGCTGTAGAAATGTGATGTTTTTAAAACCTGTGGAAGATCAGGACAACACAGTTGGAATTAAGGGACAAATGTACAACTGTCATGAGTACAGATATGACAAATCAAAAGGAATGTGTGTATTATCTGAGAAATACATTGATGGGTGTCAGCAACTGTGATTGCTCTCACATATCTTCACGAGGTTAAACACTCCTAGTTAAACCACACTGACCTCCTCAAAGCCGAGAACAGATGGACATTAAACATCAGCCGAGTCACTGGTGGCGACATACTGGGTGCTGATAGCACGTGCACAAAGATGTCTTTGTGTGTTCAGCATGAATATAAAGGCAGTAAAACACGATTGGCCCCTGTTGGTTGCTGCAAATGCAGTGGGACAGAACACCTGTGTGCGGTCACTTAAAGGGAAAGCCCCTTCTGCACACTTGGCTGGTAGGTTTGCACAACCAGGGCTGACCACTGGTATGTTCACAAGCACGTCATTGAGGATACACCAGCACAACAGTGGTCTGGTCTGGACAGAAGGACATATCTGTTGTGCCCAACAGAGAAAGCTGCTGTATGAAAGCACATGATGCACAATAGAATCCAAACTATATTCCAAACTATTAAAATGAGACAAGGTATCTGGGCAGGTTGTTTTGCAGCCTGGAATGGCAATTCCAATGCAGAGGGTGGAGAGAGTGGTGGACACAGCTTAGGTCACCACAGGCACAGTCCTCCTCACCGGTCGGCTGTGGGAGGCGGCCCCCAGATGAACAAGGGCTGAAGAGGGCCAGGCTTATGGAGGGACATCGAATCACAGGACGACTGGAATGGCGGCAATGACTTTGTGACTAACTGCAGATGGGAAAGTAAAATGACACCAAGTTCTTTAGTAACTTGTCAGTTTCTTTGTTGAACTAAATTAAGCCGCATGTTGCAATCAAAAGCGCTTGAACAATTGGTTGGGAAGAAAGTCAAACTGTAAGAAAGAGGACTGCGCAGATGGGAAAGTAAAATGGCACCTCACATATGGGCTCAGCGAGCTGTTCTGTGCACACTGTACTGACTGGCGTGATTGTGCTTATGTACGGGGGTAGTCTTGCTGAGCTTTCTGCAAAACATGGATTTCACTGTACCTGGTACACGTGACAATAAAGAAAAAATTGATCGTCAAAAGCATCTACATGGACTCTATGATCAAGAAACCCCACCATCGGGCCTCTCAGTTATCATCAGGCAGGAGGTACACAAGCCTGAAGCACACCAGATTCAGGAACAGCTATTTATCTATAACTCATTTTTTTAATCAATTCATACAACCCTAATTGATCCTCAGCAATGGAACATTAATGACCTTCTCTTGCAGTATCATGGACTTACTTTCTCATCTTGGATCATGGGTTCCAAGTCCAAAACTCACTGAAAGTAGCAGCAAAAAATCGATCAAGTGGAAAAGAAGGCATATGGTGTGTTTGCCTTCAATGATCATGGCATTGAGTAGGAGTCAGAAAGTCATGATGCTGCTTTATAGGATTTTGGTTAGGCCGCATTTGGAATATTGCATGCAAATCTGGTCATCCCATTACAGGAAGGATGTGGAGGCTTTGGAAATGGTACAGAGGAAGTTTCCTTGAATGATGCCTGGATTAGGGGGCATTACCTACAAGGAAAGGTTGGATTGTTTTCCTTGGAGCACAGGAAGTTGAGGAAAGATCTGATTGAAGTATTATAAGATTATGTGAGGCAGCAATACTGTAGACAGTCAGAACCTTTTTCCCAGGATGGAATTATCAAATACTCGAGGGCATAGCTTTAAGGTGAGAGGGGCAAAGATTAAAGGAGACGTACGGGGTCAATTTTTTACACAGAGGACAGAGTGTGCCTAGAATGTGCTGCCAGGGGTCATGGAGGAAGCAGATATGATTGTGGCATTTAAGAATCTTTTGGATAGGCTCATGGATATGCAGGACATGTAGAGATATGGATTATGTGCAGGCAGATAAGAATTCATCTTGGCATGGTTTTTGGCACAGACATTGTTGGCTAAAGGGCCTTTTCCTGTGCTGTATTGTTCTATGTTCTATTTTCCAATTTTGTATTTCTGCACTCATATCTTGTTTATTTGCATTGTATTTTCTTTACACTGTCCTAGTGCGTGAACTAAGTCGACGTGTCTGTAATGTTGCTGTGAGGCTTTCATTGGACCTCTACCTCATCGTACTTGTGCATGAGATAATAACCTGACCTGAATTGGCATGAGATGGTGATGTGTATGATGATCTATAAATTGGTGGAATCAATTGGTGGAATTGGTATAACCAGGACCTAGAAGAGTACGCTGCAGCAGTACTCTTCTACATCAGATGTTGTGTAGAATGTGTCACCATCAACAAGTGCATCCGTGTCTTTCCGAACAGGAAACCATGGATGACTACGGAGGTCCAGCGTCTTCTGAAGGAGCGGGACTTGGCCCACAAATCTGGCAACAAAGAACTGTACAGCGTTGCCAGACACAACCTTAAGCGGGGCATTAAATCAGCTAAAATGTCCTACAAGGAGAAGATCGAGGACCATTTCACCTCCAGGGATACTGCACGCATGTGGCAGGGAATACATCACCTAACAAACCTCAGGGGCAGCAGGGACCCACCGACAGCTGCAAATACATCGCTGGCAGAGGAGCTCAACCACTTTTTTGCCCGTTTCGAGAGAGGTCCAAATGAAAGAACCTCTCTCCAACTGGACCCTGCTGACCAGCCACTTACCCTCCAGTTAGAGGAGGTAAAGCGGGCCCTGAGAACTGTTAATGCTAGTAAGGCTGCTGGCCCGGATGAGATCCCAGGCAGGGTGCTCCGGGACTGTGCTCACCAGCTCGCTGGGGTATTCACAGACATTTTTAACCTTTCCCTAGCGCACTCCTCCGTGCCAGCGTGCCTGAAAACCACCACTATCATCCCGGTGCCCAAGCAGACAAACATCAACTCCCTCAATGACTACAGGCCCGTTGCTCTTACATCTGTAGCCTCCAAGTGCTTTGAAAGGCTGGTCCTAGGTCACCTCAAATTATCTCTCCCCCCCTCACTCGACCCACACCAGTATGCATATAGGGCTAATAGATCTACAGAGGATGCCATAAACACTGTCCTCCATGCTGCACTACAACACCTAGAGGAGAAGGGGTCATATGTCAGGATGCTTTTTGTTGATTACAGCTCAGCTTTTAATACAATCATACCCAGCAAGCTGATCACAAAAATGCTAGACCTTGGCCTCAGCAGTCAACTGTGTCGGTGGATATTGGACTTTCTCAGTGAACGCCCACAGACGGTGAGACTTGGACCCTACACCTCGACATCCCTGACCCTCAGCACAGGAGCACCGCAGGGCTGTGTGCTCAGTCCGCTCCTCTACGCCCTATACACACATGACTGCTTGCCCCATCACCCCGCAAATAGGATCATAAAATTTGCGGACGATACAACTGTGGTGGGGCTCATCTCAAATGGGAACGAGGTCGCCTATAGAGAGGAGGTGCACAGACTTTCTGAGTGGTGCGCTCACAACAATCTCTCTCTGAACACTAAAAAGACAAAGGAGATCATCACTGATTTCAGACGACATAGAGCGGAGCTGAGGCCACTGGGGATAGGGGGCGAGGAGGTGGAGAGGGTGCCTAGTTTTTAATTTCTGGGGATCAACATCAGTGAGGATCTTAAATGGTCTGTGAACTCTGCTGTAGTTGTAAAAAAAGGCGCAACAGAGACTTTACTTCCTCAGAACACTGAGGAAGGCCCATCTGTCTGCTAAACTGCTGGAGTCTTTCTACCGCTGTTCGGTAGAAAGCATACTGACTTACTGCATAACTGCCTGGTTTGGGAACTGTTCAGCAGCTGACAGAGCAGCTCTCCAGAGGGTGATAAAAACTGCCCAGGGTATCATTGGACTCCCCCTGCCCCCTCTGGAAGACATTTACCACTCCAGATGCCGCAGCAGGACCTGTAATATCGTGAAAGACATTACACATCCTTGTCACCACCTTTTCACACTGCTGCCCTCAGGAAAAAGGTACAGGTCGCTAAAGTCACGCACTGCCAGACTCAAGAACAGCTTTTACCCATCAGCAATCTTGGAACTGAACTCTGTCTCGGGAGCAGGTTATAACCATATAACCATATAACCATATAACAATTTACAGCACGGAAACAGGCCATCTCGACCCTTCTAGTCCGTGCCGAACACATAATCTCCCCTAGTCCCATATACCTGCGCTCAGACCATAACCCTCCATTCCTTTCCCATCCATATAACTATCCAATTTATTTTTAAATGATAAAAACGAACCTGCCTCCACCACCTTCACTGGAAGCTCATTCCACACAGCTACCACTCTCTGAGTAAAGAAGTTCCCCCTCATGTTACCCCTAAACTTCAGTCCCTTAATTCTCAAGTCATGTCCCCTTGTTTGAATCTTTCCTACACTCAGTGGGAAAAGCTTTTCCACGTCAACTCTGTCTATCCCTCTCATCATTTTAAAAACCTCTATCAAGTCCCCCCTTAACCTTCTGTGCTCCAAAGAATAAAGCCCTAACTTGTTCAACCTTTCTCTGTAACTTAGTTGCTGAAACCCAGGCAACATTCTAGTAAATCTCCTCTGTACTCTCTCTATTTTGTTGACATCCTTCCTATAATTAGGCGACCAAAATTGTACACCATTGTTACGACTCCCGAATGCAAGTACTTCAGAGCCACGTAACACAAGTCAAAAACCAGGTTCAGGTTCAAAAAACAGTTTTAATTATTCATTGGAACACAAAACTCAAACCTGATTTAAACAACCCAGTCAGGGATATGGATAAACCGACAAACAATTTAACAATGCTCCAGCCAGCCACGCCATGGGCCGTCGAACCGGAGATTCCAAAACCTGCCCAAAGAGATACAACCCTGAAACCAAAATACACGAAAACTCTAAGGTCAGCCCTTATCCGTCCCAATTCAATATCTGTTAACAAGGAATGGTGAAAATACACAAAGTTCTATGCCATGTGGTCAGGCTTCCTCGGCCCCACACCAGCAGTCTGCTCATCAGTCAGGGTCGACGACGAAGAGAAGAGAATCCTGGGAAGCTCTGGTATTTATACTTCAGATGAGTCACCCGTCACCTGACGCAGCTTGGCCAATCGGGTACAGGAGCCTTTAACCCCTCGATTCCAGACTCACAGCCACGAGGCCTGTGCTTGGGAGAGAAACAGAGAGGTAAGTACATAGCATTCACCAGGGGGGGGGGGGAGCGCCTAACACCCCCACCCAAAGATACTGAATAAGTTTCTGAAAATGAACTAAAAAAAACACCACCAAATTTCAGCAACTATTCAGTAACACAGACATCACTGGCGCGACAATGCATCAGCCAATACATCATCCTTGCCACGGATATGCCAGTCAAATGAGACAACCGCAAGGGAAGCGTCTCCAAAGCCTCAGAGTTACTCAGCTTTCCCTGCGTTACTGCCACAGACAACCGTGCCTCCCCCACCTCACCACCCGTGTCAGGGGGCAGCACCACTGCAGCCAAAACAAGCTTAGAAGGACATAGCTCCGACCCATCAACCTCCACAGGCTCCTGCTCATGGTACTGTTTCATCATGTTAACATGACAGAGCTGAGTCTTACGCCTCCGATCAGGGGTACCAATAACGTAATCCCTCTCACCAACCTTCTTAACCACCTGATAGGGACCGAGCCTGCAGACTGGAACCAGGAATAGGCAACAACACCAGGACCTTGTCACCTGGAGAAAAATTCCTACTAGAAGCCTTCCTGTCGAACCAGTCCTTCATCCTAGACTGAGCAGAGGCAAGATTACCCATTGCCAGTTCGCCTGCCCTCCTCAGTCTAGAGCGAAAAGTACAGACGTGGTCTAAAATACTACGTTTTGTATCCTCCTGCAACCATTTCTCCTTCAGGACCCTCAACGGACCACGTACAGTATGCGCGAACACCAGGTCAGCAGGACTGAACCCTAAAGACTCCTGCACGACCTCACGCACCGCAAACATAACTAGATGAACCCCCTCATCCCAGTCTTTTTCAAACTCCAGGCAGTAAGTCCTCAACATAGATTTCAAAGTCTGGTGAAACCTCTCGAGAGCTCCCTGGCTCTCAGGATGATACGCACTGGAGTAACAATGCTTAATATCTAACAACTTCATTACCTGACTAAAAACCTTCGACATGAAGTTGGTACCTTGGTCACTCTGCACAACCTTGGGCAAACCGAACAACGAAAAAAACTTAGTGAGAGACTTAACAATTGCAGGGGCAGTAATTCTACGCAAAGGGACCACCTCCGGAAAGCGGGTAGTCGCACACATAATTGTTAATAAAAACTTGTTGCCCACCCTTGTCCGAGGTAGAGGGCCCACACAATCAACTAGAATCCGCTCAAACGGCTCACCGACCACAGGGATTGGATATAAAGGCGCAGGAACAATCGATTGGTTCGGCTTTCCTGCCACCTGGCAAATGTGACAACACCTGCAGTGCTGTTTCACGTCCTTTTTCAACCCTGGCCAAAATAAATTCCGTAAGATGCGGTCATACGTCTTATTGACCCCCAAATGTCCACCCAGAGGACCATCATGAGCCAAACAGAGTATCTCGTCCCTATACCGACGAGGCATCACAATCTGATCAACCACGCTCCAATCATCATGCCCAGATATATCCAAGGGAGACCACTTTCGCATCAGTAAACCATCCCTTAGAAAATACCCCTTTGCTGTGGAATCCATATCCCCCTCAGGCACTGCGCAGTCGCACAGATCAGATAAACCTGGATCACTCTTTTGCTCCTCAACCAGCCGGTCACGTGACAGTGACACCGGCACATTTCCAGACACTATCCCATCTTGAGATGGAGAAACACCCTTCACCACACAGGATCTATCATCCTGATCCCCAAAAATGCTCTCACTCAGGTCCACCACATCCTCAAACTTCGCCTGGCTCTTAGCCATAGCCCTCGTGACAGCACAAGCTGCGAAGACCTTTGGATGCTGCATAGCCAATCTATCAGGACTCTGCACCATCGGAACAGCCGTCACCTCAGGAGTGACTAAAACTCTACCTCCTGCCAAGTCATTCCCCAAAATCACAGAAACTCCCCCAACGGGAAAACACGGCCGTAACCCAACAGTTACCCGGCCTGAAACCAACTCGGACTCGAGACGCACGGTATGCAAAGGCACTACCATGTCATCCATCCCGAATCCTACCACTGGGACACTTGACCCAACCGATGATTCCCCAGAAAACGGCAGTACACCATCCAATATAAAGGACTGAGTAGCACCAGTATCACGCAAGATGGATACTGGAACTCTATCACCCCCATCCTCTAGAGAAACAAAATCATTCATGATGAACGCAGAATAATTCCTACACTCATCAGACTCAGGCACCTCAGGTACGACAGGTGCCTTCTGTGCACCCACCAAAGCCACAGGCTTTGCATTTTTCTGCTTCAGAACGGGACACGACTTTAACATGTGCCCTCTCCCTCTACAATAGTAGCACACAGGACCTTCATTAGTCCTCACATTTCCGTCAACCTTATCAGCTCGGACCTCCCCCTGTATCAACGTGCTGCCATTTGCAGGCACAGAAACAGCTTTGACACTGCCACCGGCGACACCACCACGATCAACCGGCCGTGCACCAAAACTATAGGATCGCCCAACAAAATCAGATTTATGAGTCAATACATACTCATCTGCCAACACCGCAGCCTTAGACACCTCATTCACCTTCTGCTCATTAAGGTAAGTAGTAACCCTCTCAGGGAGACAGTTCTTAAAGTCTTCCATAATCATCAAGGCCCGCAGTAGCTCAAAATCCTTCACTCCTTGAGAAGCGCACCACCTGTCAAAAAGTGCCTCCTTCTCCCTAGCAAACTCCACATAAGTCTGACTATCAAACTTCCTAAAGTGCCGGAACTTCTGCCGGTACGCCTCTGGAACTAATTCATAAGCCCTTAATACTGTAGACTTCACACACTCATAGTCCAGACTGCTTTCAACAGATAAAGACGGGTACACCTCCCGTGCTTTACCCACAAGGACACACTGCAATAGCAAGGTCCACACGTCCCTAGGCCACTTCAAGGACAAAGCCACCCGTTCAAACACTGTGAAATACTTGTCCACATCCTCCTCACGAAATGGGGGAACCAGGCGGATGTTCTTGCTCATATCAAACTCCCGTTCCCTAGAAGAAACCCGGGAATTATCTATTTCTTTTTCCCGCAGCTGAAATTCAGCCCTTTTGGTTTTCTCCTCAAGCTCAAGCCGTTTCATTTCAAGAACATGCATGAGCTCTTTCTCTTTTAACAAAGAGGCAATTCTCTGTGACTCAAGCTCCATCTCCTTCAGTTTAATGATGGCCTCCATGTTCTGAACTGGCTGAACAGAAGGTGGGGGACTGTCTGCACCACCAGGCAAAACCCCAGCCTTCACCAACGCAGCCCACAACTCCGATTTAATGGAGTGTTTCTTTGAATGCTTGTCAATAGTCACGGCATAGTTCTCAGCCAGCAAAATCAAATGCTCCTTCGTACATCTATCAAACAACTCCCGACTAGGAGCCTCAACAAATTCTTTCACCTTAAATTCCATTTCTAATGTAGCCCCAAACCACCAGCTAAAACTTGGGCACTAATGCTACCACAAACAGGGAAGAAAAAACTCCCTTTACAACACACAGACTTCCTCAGTCCAGAAGCCTACCAAAAAAAACCCCCCTAAAACGTCTAGGGTCCTCAAAACTTAGGACGAGCCCCCATTTTGTTACGACTCCCGAATGCAAGTACTTCAGAGCCACGTAACACAAGTCAAAAACCAGGTTCAGGTTCAAAAAACAGTTTTAATTATTCATTGGAACACAAAACTCAAACCTGATTTAAACAACCCAGTCAGGGATATGGATAAACCGACAAACAATTTAACAATGCTCCAGCCAGCCACGCCATGGGCCGTCGAACCGGAGATTCCAAAACCTGCCCAAAGAGATACAACCCTGAAACCAAAATACACGAAAACTCTAAGGTCAGCCCTTATCCGTCCCAATTCAATATCTGTTAACAAGGAATGGTGAAAATACACAAAGTTCTATGCCATGTGGTCAGGCTTCCTCGGCCCCACACCAGCAGTCTGCTCATCAGTCAGAGTCTACGACGAAGAGAAGAGAATCCTGGGAAGCTCTGGTATTTATACTTCAGATGAGTCACCCGTCACCTGACGCAGCTTGGCCAATCGGGTACAGGAGCCTTTAACCCCTCGATTCCAGACTCACAGCCACGAGGCCTGTGCTTGGGAGAGAAACAGAGAGGTAAGTACATAGCATTCACCAGGGGGGGGGGGGGAGCGCCTAACAACCATACTCCAGAATTGGCCTCACCAATGCCTTGTACAATTTTAACATTACATCCCAACTTCTATACTCAATGCTCTGATTTATAAAGGCCAGCACACCAAAAGCTTTCTTTACCACCCTATCTACATGAGATTCCACTTTCAGGGAACTGTGCACAGTTATTCCCAGATCCCTCTGTTCACCTACATTCTTCAATTCCCTACCATTTACCATGTACGTCCTATTTTGATTTGTCCTGCCAAGATGTAGCACCTCACACTTATCAGCATTAAACTCCATCTGCCATCTTTCAGCCCACTCTTCCAACTGGCATAAATCTCTCTGTAGACTTTGAAACTCTACTTCATTACCCGCAACCCCACCTATCTTAGTATCATCTGCATACTTACTAATCCAATTTACCACACCATCGTCCAGATCATTGATGTACATGACAAACAACAGTGGACCCAACACAGATCCCTGTGGCACCCCACTCGTCACTGGCCTCCAACCTGACAAACAACCATCCACCATTACTCTCTGGCATCTCCCATTCAGCCACTGTTGAATCCATCTTGCTACTCCACCATTAATACCCAACCATTGAACCTTCTTAACCAACCTTCCATGAGGAACCTTGTCAAAGGCCTTACTGAAGTCCATATACACAACATCCACTGCTTTACCCTCATCAATTTCCCGAGTAACATCTTCAAAAAATTCAAGAAGATTAGTTAAACATGACCTTCCAGGCACAATGGGGAAGGAGGGGGGTGGGAGACAGTAATTTATGTAAATGTGAATCCATGGGTGGGTTTGGGGAGGGAGGGAGTGTAAAAAGTATGAGTATGTGAATGTTTGAAGTTCTTTTAAATGGAGAGACACAGTAATCTTGTTGTATGTGAGATAAAGCATTCTGATTCTGATTCTGAATCAACGTTGCCTCGAATTCTGTCTTTACGTGAACTGTGCAAGCACATTTTATTCTAAGTTATATATAAAATCAAAATTGAATAGAAGCTTCAATTAGTGACATGAGAAGATAATTACATGGATGGAGAGCAATAAGGTCGTAAGGTCAAAAGTGATTGGAGCAGAATTTGGCCATTCGGCCCTTCAAGTCTACTCTGCCATTCAATCATGGCTGATCTAACTCTTTTCCTCATCCCCATTCTCCTGCCTTCTCCCCATAGCCCCTGACACCTGTACTAATCAAGAATCAATCTATCTCTGCCTGAAAAATATCCATTAACTTGGCATCCACAGCATTTTGTGGCAATGAATTCCACAGATTCACCCCCCTCTGACTAAAGAAATTCCTCCTCATCTCCTTCCTAAAGGAATGTCCTTTTATTCTGAGGCTATGACCTTTAGTCCTAGACTCTCCCACTAGTGGAAACATCCTCTCCACATACACGCTATCCAAGCCTTTCACTATCCGGTGAGTTTCCATCAATAGCCTGATTTTCTGAGGCCTTCAGCAGCATCCTAAACCACGTGTGAACATTGACGGCACATAGTCCCAGCTCACCAGCATCCCTCCTGAATCACTCACTCTGGAAGGTTACACTTCTACTTTGACAACCAGCAAACTATTGACACAAATGTTGCCCACTAAACATTGCAAAGATTGAAGGCATTGTCTTTTGTTTCAGTCACAGGCTTTACTCCCATGCCATCAACTCTATTCCTTTCCTCCCCTTCTGCATGTTGAGCCCTGAGCAAGAAATGTCTTTGGCAATCTTGCAAGAAAATGTTCGACAGTCGGGGGCACGTTTAAGGGAAGGCATTTCATACTATGTAACACTATTGCATGTGTTATAAGAGAGCAATGATTAATTTGAAGTATATAATATAATAGGGTATCAAACTGCATTATACTACACATCAGGAATCAGGAAAAATCTGGTAATGTAATAATTTCTTATATTTTTATTATTTTAAGAAGAGGTGAGGATTTAATTTTGTTTTTAATATGGAAGCATCCTAATAGTATATCTCGCAAATGCTTTGTGATTACGATTTATTTTCCAGCTTTACTTTGTGGCCCGTCTTCATGCCACAAATGATAATGTCTGTGGCTGTGACCATGGCCACGTTCCTTCCCTGTCCTCCGAGATATTTGGACCACTCAACACTCATCATCTCCTGGTGCCTCAGTCCCACTCCCCGCCTCTGTGGGGTAGCTTTTACTGGCTTCTATCTTATACGTTCAACTTCTAGCAACTCCTCCTTCCTCCATTCAATACTCCATCATCCCCATGTTGGCGTCTGTCCTTCTGCAGGAGGTGCTGAAGCGGCTTTGACATTGTCCTGCTTGGAGCGGGGACTGTTTCATCTGTGGTTGCATTTCCTGCTGTGGTTGACCAGGCCTATTGGTAACAGACAGACCCTCCCACAGCATCCACAGGCGAGGTTGTCTCTGGCTGTTGGATTGGAGTGCGTTGCTGTTGCCGTTGACCATTATGTAGTGTTGCCGCCTGCCCTCCAGGGTCTTGAACCTCATGCTGTCGTGGTGATTCATATCTGCCTGGAGGTCCTTTCTCCACCTTCCACCGGTGGAGGTGAAGAAAGGACCTCCCCGCACACATGAATAATCCTGCAACCTCCAAAAACACATCCGGCACCCTCCCCAACCCAAAACCACCCTACTTCCTCCTCTCTTTGTAGGAAGGATGTGGAGACCTCCGAGCGATCGCAGGAAAGAATGTCGCCTGCACTGGAGGGTAATCGCCGCAAGGTGAGACCAACACCAACTTACGTCGTTTTATCTGAAGTGTTGGAGGCTGAGAGACAATCTAATAAAATAAATAGCATTTTAAGAGATATTGATAGGTTAGATGAGTCAGTTTCTATTTCCCAGGGTAGAAGTGCCAAATGCAGGAGTGAAGAGGTCTAAGCTGAGGGGGAGAATGTTAAAAGGAGATGTGTACTTAGAAGTTCATGATAAAATAGGCCAAAGTCAACATGGGTTTGTGAAGGGGAGGTCTTGCTTGACAAATGTGTTGGAATTCTTTGAAGAAGTAAATAGCAGGACAGACAAAGAAGAGTCAGTGTTTACTTAGTTTAGGATGTTGTTTACTTAGTTTTTCAGAAAGCCTTTGATAAGGTGCCACATCTGAGGCTGCTAAGGAAGATGAGAGCCCACGGTATCAAAGGGCAGATGTTAGCATGGATAGCAGGTTGGTTGGATGGTAGAGTACAAAGAGTAACAATAAAGGGGGCTTTTTCTAGTTCCGGATGAATTTCACAAGGGTTGGTGTTGGGGCCACTACTCTTCACGTTGTATATTAATGATTTGGGCGAGGGGATTGAAGGCTTTGTTGCCGTTTGTGGATAATACGGAAATAGGTGGAGGAGCAGGTAATGTAGAGAAAGCAGGGACTCTGCTGAAGGACTTGGATAGGTTTGGAGAGTGGGCAGAGAAGTGGCAGATGGCAGTGGAGCAAAGTGCGGAGTCATGCATTATGGTCATAGGAATAAAGGTGTAGACCATTTTCTAAATGGGGAGAGAATCCAGAAATCGGAGGTGCAAAGGGACTTGGGAGTGCTGGTGCAGGATTCCCAAAAAGCTAATCTGCAAGTTGAATCAGTAGTGAAGAAAGCAAACTCAATGCTAGCATTTATTTCAAGAGGGCTTGTATACAAAAACAGCAGTGTAATGTTGAGGCTCTTTAAGGTGCTGGTAAGGCCACATTTGGAATACTGTGAGCAATTTTGGGCACCATATCTGAGGAAGGATGTGTTGGCTCTGGAGAGGGTCCAGAGGAGGTTTACGGGAATGATCCCAGGAATGAGTGGGTTAACCTATTATGAGTATTTGTCGGCACTGGGCCTGTACTCGCTGGAGTTTAGAAGAATGAGAGGGGACTTAATTGAGACTTACAGAGCAGTGAAAGGCTTGGATAGAGTGGATGTGGAGAGGATGTTTCCATTAGTGAGAGAGTCTAGAACTAGAGGTCATAGCCTCAGAATTAAAGGATGTTCTTTTAGGAAGGAGATGAGGAAACATTTATTTAGTCAGGGAGTGGTGAATCTATGGAATTCTTTGCCACAGAAGGCTGTGGAGGCAAGTCAGTGGATAATTTTAAGGCATAGATAGATAGTTTCTTGATTAGTACGGGAGTCAGGGGTTATGGGGCAAAGGCAGGAGAATGGGGATTGGAGGGAGAGATGTCCACCACTTGATGGGCCAAATGGCCTAATTCTACTATCACTTTTGACCTTATGTGTGATACATTTCTGCACAGAGCTTTGATCCCAAGAACTCAGATCCTCCTGTGAGCTGGTAGAAGCAGCAAATATTTAAGTAGTTAAGTAATATTTAAGTATTATAACAATATTTAAGTGGCTTTTGGACAGGCACATGAATCGCCAGGGAATAGAGGAATTGGGATCTTGTGCAGGCAGATCAAAATAATTTGGAATAACATCATGGTTGACACAAGCAAGGTGGGCCGAAGGGATTATTTCTGTGCAGTACTACACTAGCAGTCTGAAGAAGAACCCCAGCTCGAAATGTTGCCTGTCTATTCCCTCCACAGAAGCTGCCGGACCTACTAAATTCCTTCAGCACATTGTGTTTTGCTCAAGATTCCAGCATCTGCAGGCTATTACGTCTGCAGTACCATTTGATGTTTTATGTTGTAAGTAATCATCCAAGAAAATGAATTGAGTGTCATTGTGTATCAATAACAACTTTATCCTCCATTTCCTCTCTCCATCCCACCATTGGGGATGACACAGTGGAGCAGCAGTAGAGTTGCTAAACTCAAATGCGTGAGACCCGGGTTTGAAGTTTTGAAAACATAGTTTGTACGTTCTCCCTGTGACTGCGTGGGTTTTCTCCGGGAGCTCCGGTTTTCTCACACTTCTAAAGATGTGCAGGTTTGTAGGTTATTTGGTTTCTGTAAATTGTCGCTATTGTGGGGATAGAACTAGTGTACGGATGATTGTTTGTTGGCGTGGACCTGGTGGGCTAAAGTGCGTACTGTATCTCTAACACGGTGTACTGTCCAATAGCTCCATAACGTTTTGTCTTGTCCCACGTGAAGAATTGCTCTCAGCAAACCACTGCCTAAAGTCTGTCGCAAATTCAGAATTACAGGGCACTCTTTTAGAAAGGATGTGAGGAAGAATTTATTTATCCAGAGGATAGTTAATCTGTGGAACTCATTGCCACAGAAGGCTGTGGAGGCCAAGTCAGTGGATATTTTTAAGGTAGAGATAGATAAATTATTGATTAGTACGGGTGTACGATTGAATGGCCTAATTCTACTCGTATAACTTGTGAACTTGTGAATAAATTCTGCTCCTCTTCTCTGTAGACCAACTGCGATCTTGGCATCGAGGTTTGACTTCAAACTGAATCCAAGCTTACAGTATGATCCCACATTCCTTCCAACACAAAGAAAGCCTGTAGGAACTATGGAGAATGAAGAACTGAGTGTACAGTGTGGTATGACTGTTGACACATTGTTGTAGCAACCTCTGCTGTTGACCACCCTTGGTAACAGGCTCTCTGTTCACAACCATGCCTTTGCTTCTTGCCCCAGTAGGCAGCACCATTAAGGCAGTAAGCAGCCTGCAGGCACAATATTAGTCATCGCAATGGGAAGTGGGATGCTTGCGAGTGGAAGGGCAGTGATCCAGTGTGAAGGGTGGGTTCTACAGGGTAGAAGCATCATCAAGGCAAGCAATCAAGGAGATGATGTATCCTCAAACTCAAGATTCAAGAAACATAGAAAACTCAAGAAACAAAAGTAGCCCCAGCCATTTATCCAGCAAGTGCAGATGTTACTGACAGCAAAAGATGTTGTTAAGGTTCAGTGTGGGGACACAGAACAGCAATGTGGGCTTGTGAAGGAGAGAAGAGTGATATGATTGCTGGTGTGGGAGCAGTGATACATGAGATATGGGAGAGTCTACTCATGACACAACCCACAGGTGAGGTCCTATACAAGAACACTCTTCAAGCTCTGCATGGTCATTTTACTCCAGTACCTTCATAGACTGTTAACAAGTGCAACAGATCCGGTGAACTCGTAAATACACCAGCGAAGAGCTGTAATTTCCAAACTTTTCTAAATTGGTCGATGTGGGGCTGCTTAGCGTGTTGTGTGGTGGATCAGAATTCAGGCAACCCTATTTGCTGTGCTTTGTTGAATGTTCCCATGGGTGGGGTGTGCGGTGCAGTGCCAGTCTGGACACAGTGCTTCATAAGGAGAGGCAGCTTTGCTCAGGACACAAACATGAGGGTCAGCCTGTGGACAGGTCCACAGAAACAGCTGTGGTCTTCTTCATGGCCGACGCACTTCAATGGGAAAATAGTAGGTTCCGTGAGTACTAAAGGAAGGAAGGTTTCACAAGTTCACAAGTTGTAGGAGTAGAATTAGGCCATTCGGCCCATCTAACCCATTCAGCCCACTCTACCATTCAATCATTGCTGATCTCTGCCTCCTAATCCCATTTTCCTGCCTTCTCCCCATAACCCTTGACACCCGGTCTAATCAAGAATCTGTCTATCTCTGCCTTAAATATTTATCCACTGACTTGGCCTCCACAGCCCTCTGTAGCAATAAGTTCCACAGAATAATTACCCTCTGACTAAAGAAGATCCTCCTAGACCTTGAGATCAAACGGGTGTGAAAAGTTGGAGTCCTTACCATGGATATTACAGTATGAGATGAATCTTAAAATGATATATAAAGTGCACTAACCCTCATATTTAATACAATACCAAAAAGGGTGGCACAGCGGCACAGCTGGTAGAGCTGCTGCCTTATAATGGTAGCGACCCAGGTTTGATCCCAACCTTGCATGCTGTCTGTCTGTGTGGACATTCTCCCTGTGACCGCATGGGTTTCCTTCGGGTTCCTCCCACATCCGAAAAGACGTTCAGGTTTGTAGGTTAATTGGCCCAATGAATTGCCTCTAGTGGGTGAGAGTGGGATAACATAGAACTAGTGTGAATGGATACTGTCTGTCTGTGTGGACATTCTCCCTGTGACCGGATGGTTGGTCTCTGTGTGGACATTCTCCCTGTGACCGGATGGTTGGTTTGGTCTCGATGTGCTGAAGGGCCTATTCCATGCTGTATCTATAAAGCTAAAACTAAATTTCAGAACAGGTTTGAAGGGCTCAGGGGTCCACGCCGGCTTTTAATGTATATGTTTATGTACATACAGTCCTTTTAAGGTTGCCTTGTAGATTGAGAGAATGCCAAGTTGAAGAACATGGAATGTATGACATTTTATCAGGTCCTTCGGCCCACAATGTCTGTGTTGAATGGGATGCCAAGCTAAACTAATCACATCTCTCCATGCATACCCCTCCATTCCATGTATATTGATCTGCCTATCGAAAAGCATCTTAAATGCCATTATCATTACCTTAGCATTACAATATCTGCCTCCATCATTGGTGGAGTCTCCATCACTGGCAGCATGTCCCAGGCTCCCACCAAACGCAAATGTGTAAAACAGCTTGCCTAGTACATCACCTTTATACTTTGCCACTTTCACATTAAAGCCATGCCCTCTCATCTACCCTAACTATGTCTCTTCTAAGTTTATGAACCTCTATCGGTTCTCCCCTCAAGCTCTGCCATTCCAGAAAAAAACAATCCAAATCTGTCCTACCCCTCCTCAAACTCATACCCTTCTAAGTGAGTTTGTTGTAAGTCAGAATGCATCTCCAAAATACCTCATTAGTTTCCACTGAGGCAAAGCAAGTTGGGCAGATATGCGTTGGAAGGAACTGCAGATGCTGGTTTAAACTGAAGATAGACAGAAAAGGCTGGATTAACTCAGTGGGACAGACAGCATCTCTGGAGAAAAGGAATAGGTGATGTTTCAGGTCGAGACCCTTCTTCAGACTCAGAGTCAGGGGAAAGGGAAACGAAAATTCAGTACAAACATTAATGACACTAGGCAATACCTCACCTATCCTCTTGACCCCACACCATCTCTGAAGAGAGTTCAATAATCGACAGTTAATGAGCAGTACTTTGCTCCAGTCACTAACATCAATTGCATGCCGTCAACTCACACCCATTTCCTTGCCATTTGAACATTCAATTTGCAGTAACACTGCCTCTGGCAACAGCACAAGAAAGTGCTGTACAGCCAGGGGTACGTTACAGGGAGGTTGCCTCATGCTGCCTAATACTATCAGTTAACGGCGATGATGAATTTGAAGTCTACAGTAATAAGATGCCAAGGTACATGAACCACTTTAATATGTCATTCACTTGGTGATATGTAATCTTTAAGTTGCAATTGTTGTGCCATAAAGTAGATTAGTTTGAAATCTTTTTTAAAAATCCAAAAAGCTGAATTTTGGATGATCAGCCATCGGCCTCAAAGGGCCAAATGGCCTACGCTGCACCTATTTGTCTATGTTTTTTCTATGTTTCTACCCATCATCCCCAGTGGGTCCCACTGTAGATATATGTAGAGAGATATACAATGCATTAATGAATGAGATGCAAAAAAGTAATGATGAGAAAGGAAACAGGCCATTGTTAACTGTGTGTTAAGTGAGAACGAGTTACAGACAATGAGAGTCAACAAATGCTGGCGAAACTCAGCGGGTGAGGCAGCATCTATGGAGAGAAGGAAATAGGCGACGTTTCAGCCTGAAGAAGAGACTGCTCTCGCTTGGATCTTCTACATCCAACCATCTCAAGTCAAGTCAAGTCAAGTCAAGTTTATTTGTCACATACACATACGAGATGTGCAGTGAAATGAAAGTGGCAATGTTCGCGGACTTTTGTGCAAAAAGACCAAACAACCAAACAAACTATATACACAATCATAAACACACATATTCTTTTACATAATAAATAATGGAAGGAAAAACGTTCAGTAGAGTTAGTCCCTGGTGAGATAGGCGTTTACAGTCCGAATGGCCTCTGGGAAGAAACTCCTTCTCAACCTCTCTGTTCTCACCGCATGGCAACGGAGGCGTTTGCCTGACCGTAGCAGCTGGAACAGTCCGTTGCAGGGGTGGAAGGGGTCTCTCATGATATTGTTGGCTCTGGAGTTACACCTCCTGATGTATAGTTCCTGCAGGGGAGCAAGTGAAGTTCCCATAGAGTGTTCGGCCGAACGCACTACTCTCTGCAGAGCCTTCTTGTCCTTGGCAGAGCAATTCCCAAACCAGATGGTAATGTTCCCGGACAAGATGCTTTCCACCGCCGCTGCGTAGAAGCACTGGAGGATCCTCGGAGACACTCTGAATTTCCTCAATTGCCTGAGGTGGTAAAGGCGCTGCCTTGCCTTACTCACGAGGCGTGTGATGCCCATGTCATATCCTCAGAGATGTGGACTCCCAGATATTTAAAACAGTTCACCCTATCCACAGGATCCCCATTTATCCTCAATGGAGTGTACGTCCTCGGATGATGTGCCCTCCTAAAGTCCATGATCAGCTCCTTCGTTTTTTTGATGTTCAAGAGGAGGCTGTTATCCTGGCACCAGAGTGCTAGATCAGCCACCTCCTCCCGGTAGGCCTTCTCGTCGTTGTCTGAGATCAGGCCCACCACCACAGTGTCATCAGCAAACTTAATTATTGAGTTGGAGCTGAACCTAGCCACACAGTCATGTGTGTACAGGGAGTACAATAGGGGGCTGAGGACGCAACCCTGGGGCGATCCTGTGCTCAGGGTGAGGGACTTTGATGTATTCCCTCCCATCTTGACTACCTGGGGCCTGGCGGTGAGAAAGTCCAGGACCCAGGCACACAGGGAGGTGTTGAGCCCCAATTCCATTAGCTTCCCGGCCAGTCTGGTGGGGACTATCGTGTTGAAGGCTGAACTGAAATCTATGAACAGCATCCTCACGTAGCCCCCCTTCTGGCTGTCCAGATGGGAGAGAGAGGTGTGCAAGACCTGGGAGACCGCATCGTCCGTGGATCTGTTCGGACAGTATGCAAACTGCAACGGGTCCATGTTCCGAGGGAGGAAGGCGCAGATGTGTTTCTTCACCAGCCTCTCAAAGCATTTCATGACTACCGAGGTAAGGGCCACCGGACGGTAGTCATTCAGACAGGCTGGGGAGGCATTTTTTGGTACCGGTACAATGATGGATTTTTTGAAGCAGGCAGGGACCACGGACTTGTCCAGGGAGAGGTTGAATAATGTAGTGAGCACTGGAGCTAGCTGCGTAGCACAGGACTTGAGTACTTGCCCCGAGATGCCATCGGGGCCTGCAGCTTTTCTCGTGTTCACCCGTGTCAGAGCCCTCCTCACGTCGTGCTCGGACAGCGAGAATGTGTGCACATTCCTCCCTTCAGCTTCGGTAGCCAGCCCGCTGGCGGTATTGTCGATAGTCGGCAGACTTGGGGTGGTGTTGGTTCTCTCGAAACGAGCGTAAAAGGAGTTCAGGTCATCAGCTAGGGAGGTGCCGGCACTTGCGGATGAGGGAGGGGTGCTCCGGTAATTGGTTACAATCCGTAGCCCCTGCCACAGGCTTCTGGTGTCCTGCTGCTTCATCTGTAACTCCATCTTGTCTCTGTACCTTCTCTTTGCGTCCTTCACCGCCCTTCGCAGTCGGTAGGACTCTGCCTTGTAGACGTCCATGTTTCCTGATGCTAGGCCCGAGTTGTAGGCAGCGGTGCGAGCATTCAAGGCCACACGAATAGACCTGTCTACCCAGGGTTTCTGGTTCGGAAAGGTGCTTACCCTTACCGTGGGGACGATGTTGTCGGTTACTGTTGCGATGAAGTCCGTGACTGCTTCTGCGAACTCACTGACGTCACTGGAACTTGCTTCGAACATATTCCAGTCGACATCACTCAGTGCATCTTGCAGCATGACCTCTGACTGGTCGGACCACCGCTTTACGTCCCTCGTCTCCACCGCTTCCCGAACTATCCTCTGTTTATACTCCGGCAACAGGAAAATGGCAGCGTGGTCAGATTTTCCTAGGGGAGGGAGTGAAACGGCCTTGTAGCCCTTCCTGAACGCTGTGTAGCAGTGGTCCAAGGTTCTCTCCATGTGATGTGTTGGTAGATGTTCGGCATGACCTTCTTGAGATTTGATTTATTAAAATCTCCAGCCACCACCATAGCCGCATCCGGGTACTTGTTTTGATGTCGACATAGCACATCGTGCAGGGCCGATAGTGCCACGTCGGTGTCCGCATGCGGTGGAATGTAGATGGCTGTGACGATCACTGAGCCGAACTCCCGGGGAAGGTAGAATGGGCGGTATGAGATCGTCAGGTGCTCCAGGTCCGGCGAGCAGGAACGGGAAAGCATCTTGATATTTCCAGGGTTGCACCAGTTGTTATTGGTCATGAAGCAGACTCCTCCACCCTTGGATTTCCCAGATGCTTCTGTCTGTCAGCACGGTGGAGAGTGAAGGACTCGGTTGGGCAGATTACCTGATCCAGATTACCTGATCTCCGTCCTCCATCCAACAGCAGCACCATCCTCATGAACACTGATGTTCCTGCAGCCTCCCAAAAAACACATTAATCCTCCACACTTTTGTCTTCATGGGGTTGAGAGGGAAAGATAGGACAGCCATGATTGAATGGCAGAGTAGACTTGATGGGCCGAATGGCCTCATTCTTCTCCTAGAAGTTATGAACTTGTGAACTTCATCCACGAAAATGTAATCAACTGAAATGCTGTTCCATTGTTTCACTTGCCACACCCTCATTCATCCCATCCCTGTCTCTGCACTGTTCCAATATCCTGACGGGTGAGGAGTAATTACCTCCAAATCTCTAGTTACAGTCAGTATAAAACTCTGATCCCCTTCTCAGGCCTCTGGTGTCGACTGTTTGCGATCTTGGCATCCTGGCCTGTCTCCAACTCACTGAGTTTGTGATCCCATGCTCCCTTCAGCATAAAGGCAGCTGTGTCCACTGCAGTGAATGCAATGGTTAGTGCATCTTTATGAAGTGGGGGCACTGAGTGGGCCATGACTTTTTTTACATTGTCAAACAACCACTGATGAATGTCTTCAATACAGGATGCTTTCTAAAGGATCTACCTTTTTAATTTGCCTTGAAAACAGCAGCACTCAAGATGCCATAGATTGTACAGACGCTGTCAGAACATTGTCCATCTTCATTCCTTCCGCTGCTGAAATTCTCCATGTGGGCCGTTATTATCTGACAGATCAATTACTTAAACGACCATTCATCATTTCCCCACACAGACTTCAATGCTCATTCAAAACTCTGCCCACCCTGTCTGCTCCAGCCCAGAACCCATATCTGTGCATATTGTCACTTCCTTGTCCAGACATGGCTTCGAACTTGATGCATTACCACATCTCCAAGTGCCATCCGTCAATGGAACAGTCATTGGCACACCCTGCTGCAACTTCTCAACAAACTTGCAAGTGCAGTGGCACAGCTGGTAGACCTGCAGCCTCACAACTTCAGTTACCCAGGTTCAACCAGTCCCCTGCTATCTGTGAGTTCTCCAAGTTACAATGTGGGCTCTCTCTAGGTACCCCTGCTTCCCTCCTGTTTCTCAAAGACAAATAGGTCAAAGATTAAAGTTGAAGGATCTCGACCCGAACGTCACCCATTCCTTCTCTCCAGAGATGCTGAGTTACTCAAGCATTTTGTGTTTATCTTCAGTGTAAGACAGCATCTGCAGTTCCTTCCTGCACAATGGGTTGGCATGTTATTTGGCAAGTGTAGCTTGCCCCACTGTGTAGCTGAGTACTGGAAGCTGAGGGATATTGATGGGAATGTGTGGAGAATAGATTACAGGAAGAATTAAAGAATGGGATCACTCTGTGAGCAGGAAAAGACTTGGTGTACTGAAACGGCCTCCTTCCATGTCATAAGGAGAAAAGGAATGGGAGTAGAATTAGGCCATTCAGACCATCAAGTCTACTCCAACATTCAATCATGCTGATCTATCTCTCCCTCCTAACCCCATTCTCCTGCCTTCACCCCATAACCTCTGACACCTGTACTAATAAAGAATCCATCTACCTCTGCCTTAAAAATATCCACTGACCTGGCCTCTACAGCCTTCTGTGGCAAAGAATTCCACAGATTCACCGTCCTCTGACTAAATAAATATCACCTCATCTTCTTCCTGAAAGAATGTCCTTTAATTCTAAGGCTATGACCTCGAGTTCTGGACCCTCCCACTAATGGAAACATCCTCTCCACATCCACTCTATCCAAGCCTTTCATTATTCTGTATGTTTCAATGAAGTCCCCCCTCATTCTTCTAAACTCCAGCGAGTACAGGCCCAGTGCCAACAAACGCTCATCAAAGGTTAACCCACTCATTCCTGGGATCATTCTTGTAAACCTCCTCTGGACCCTCTCCAGAGCCAACTCATCCTTCCTCAGATATGGTGCCCAAAATTGTTCACAATATTCCAAATGTGGCCTTAAAAGCACCTTATAGAGCCTCAGCATTACATCCCTATTTTTGTATACAAGCATTCTTGAAATAAATGCTAGCATTGAGTTTGCTTTATTTACTACTGATTTGACTTGCAGATTAACTTTTTGGGAATCCTGCAACAGCACTCCCAAGTCCATTTACACCTCCGATTTCTGGATACTCTCCCCATTTAGAAAATAGTCTATGCCTTTATTCCAGCTATCAAAATGCATGACTCCACACTTTGCTACACTATATTCCAGATTATGTGTTCGGCACGGACTAGAGGGGTCGAGATGGCCTGTTTCCGTGCTGTAATTGTTATATGGTTATATGGTTATATGGTTATCTGCCACTCCTCTGCTCACTCTCCCAGCCTGTCCAAGTCCTTCTGCAGATTCCCTGCTTTCTCTACACTACCTGCCCCATCACCTATTTTCGTATCATCCTCAAGCTTGGTCACAAAGGCTTTAATCCCTTCGTCCAAATCATTATTATACAACATGGAGTTGCGACTTAAACACTGACCCATGCGGAACTCCGCTAGTCACTGGCAGCCAACCAGAAAAAGCCCCCTTTATTGCCACTCTTTGTCTTCTGCCGTCCAGCCAACCTTTTGTCCATGCTAGTAGCTTCTACCCCCTGACTCTTTTGAATTTCAGGCACGTTGCTGGTGTCACAAGGAAGTACATGCTTACCTGTAGATGGGACAAAGCTACAAGGTTGAAATGCAGCCCAGAGATTGTGTTCTTAGACTATATAGCTAAGCAGGAGGTCGTCTGCTAATACATTGCAGTCCCAGGACATGCAGTGTTGCTCACTGAGGGGCTATGCAAGCCTGATCCCCATTTCTATCTGTGGCCCTGGTGCCTCACACAGGGCACTTAACATATAACATATAACAATTACAGCACGGAAACAGGCCATCTCGGCCCTACAAGCCGTGCCGAACAACTTTTTTCCCTTAGTCCCACCTGCCTGCACTCATACCATAACCCTCCATTCCCTTCTCATCCATATGCCTATCCAATTTATTTTTAAATGATACCAACGAACCTGCCGCCACCACTTCCACTGGAAGCTCATTCCACACCGCTACCACTCTCTGAGTAAAGAAGTTCCCCCTCATGTTACCCCTAAACTTCTGTCCCTTAATTCTGAAGTCATGTCCTCTTGTTTGAAACTTCCCTATTCTCAAAGGGAAAAGCTTGATCACTTAAGCAGAACTGGGCTGCAGGTCATGAACCCTGCCCAGAGACTCACACTGGTACTTGGAGGTGCCCGTTAAAATTGCCAGGCTTTCTAGGACTACTCTTCCCCATCCTAACTCACAGTAAAAAGATTGTGCACCAATATTTGGCACTGCGTGATCCAATTTCTAAGCAAGATGTTTCCCTAGTTCTGGTCCTTAGTACATCCCTACTTCCACTTGAGAACATTGAGCATAGCACAGGAACAAGTCCTTCAGCCCACAATGTTTGTGCCGAACATGATGCCAAGTTGAACTGATCTCATCGCCCTGTACATGATCAATTTCCCTCTATTCCCTGCACTGCCATGTGCCTATCTAAAAACCTCTTAAACACCGTTATTTAGTTTAGTTTAGAGATACAGTACAGAAACAGGCCCTTTCGGCCCACCGAGTCTGCACCGACCAATGAGTGCTGCACACTAACACTATCCTACACACACTAGGGACAATTTACAAACTTACCAAGCCAATGAACCTACAAATCTATACGCCTTTGTGACACATGTGACAATGAAGCATTCAATTCAATCCAATCCAATATACAACATGGAGTGTGTCAATACAGTCCTTGGAGTGTGGGAGGAAACTAGAGCTCCTGTAGAAAATCCACGCCAGTCACGGTGAGAATGTACAAACTCTGTACAGACAGCACCCATGGACAGCATTGAACCTTGGTCCATGGCATAAGGCAGCAACTCTACTGTGCACCACCATGCTGCCCTATTGTATCTGCCACCTCCGTCACCCCTGGCGTTGTGTTCCAGGCCCCCTCTACTCTTCATGTAAAAGACTTGCTCCACAGATCTCCATTACACTTTCCCTCTCACGTTATAGCTATTCCCCTCCAGTGTTGGACATTTCCATGCTGGGAAAAAGATTCTGACAGTCTACCCTCTCATATTTTTATATACTTCCATAAAGTGTCCCCTCAACATCCGACATTCCAGTGAAACTTTGTTCCATCAATGGCAGTTGAGTCTTGAGCTTGATGATGTCCAGCATTAGAATTGCTTTCTCTAAATCCCACACTCCTCACTCATCCTGAAATGTAACTCCACGCGCTCTTTATGAAGACGAGGTCTTTGTTCTTGTGAAGATCCTTTTGCTGCATTGGAGAGGTAACAGCATAATCCGATTTCTGAGGGCATCCATCACCAAAGTGGTATTTATTGATATTCACTCACTCTGAAAACCTACTTGAGTGAGATTTGAAGTGTCTTTACAAACAAGGTCAGTTTTAATTTGAAAATAGAAAGAAAGACTTGTTTGTGTCTCATGCTTTTCATGACCTCAGGACAGCCCAAAGTGTTTTACAGCTGATGCAATGAAAATACTGCTGTTTTACAGCTGAAATGCAACGTCAGAAATGCAAGTGAAATTGCAAACAGCAAGAACCCACAAACAGTTATATATCAATGACCAGATAATCTGTTCCAGTGACCTTGGTTAAGAGATAAATATTGGCCGCAACAACTCCCTGCTCTTCTTTGAAATCGTGGAGTGCAATCATTTACGGTCAGACTGGTGCTCAGTTTAATTATTAATCTCTTATCTGAAAGACAGGGCGTTTGACACAGCAGCAGTACCCAAGCCCTGCCATCGCATTTCAGCCTGGATCATCAGGCCTCCAGAGCAGACATGGACCACTTAACCCTCCGACTCTGAGGTTGACCCACAGCCACTGAATCAGCTGACAGGTTTGTGATTCAACATAGAAAGTTACCTGCTTCAGCTTCAGGTCCTCGCAGGGCTGCCAACTCTCACGCATTGAGCATGAGAATCAAGCATTTCGCCAAATTCTCACGCTCTCACGCTGATCACAAATTTCTCACGCTCTGTCGTGAGAAATTCTGTGATCAACGAGAATTTCAAAACTCATATCAACTGCATGAGCCACGGGTGTTGGAGAGCCGGGGCTGAGGGAGGGATGGAAGCAGAAGCAGCGGCGGGGACAGATGCAGATGGAGAGCCGGGGCTGGCGAGTGTTTGCCAGGCTGGCGAGTGTTTGCCGGGGTTGACGAGTGCTTTCCGGGCTGGCGAGTGTTTGCCGGGCTGTTGAGTCGCTTGCTACAGCTCCGCCATGGAGCAGCTTCAGTGTAAGAGTCCCGGGCCATCGGAAGCATCGGAAGCATTGCGCCACTGCCGTGAGAGATTCTGTGGGGAATTCGCCCAGGTGACCAGCATGGATCAGCTGCGGCTCGGTGCACCCTGGAGGACAACCAGTGGGCGCTGGAAGTAAGTACCAAGCACTGGGTAGAAATAGTAGAAGATAGTGGTTGGAGAAAGCTAGATTTTGACTTATTGTAAATGCAGGAAAAATGTTCCTGATGTTGGGGGAATTCAGAACCAGGGGTCACAGTTTAAGAATAAAGAGTAGGACAGTTAGGACTGAGATGAGGACAAACTTTCTTCACGCAGAGAGTTGTGAATCTGTGGAATTCTCTGCCACAGAAGACAGTGGAAGCCAATTCACTGGATGTTTTCAAGAGATAGTTACATTTAGGGGGGAAGGGGGAAACTACCTTTCAGGGTCCCTACCTGGTCAGAGAGGCAGCTTTTCTCCGGGCTGCAGCTTCGACCCGTCCTCGCGGCCTACCAGCGGGCCTGGAGCGGCGTTTCCTGTCGGGGACCGCCCAGAACCTCGGCTTCGGCGGTGGCACAGCGCTGGAGCGCTATCGCGGAGCGGGCGATGCCTTGCCCGGGTCGCTGCGCTGGAGCTCCGGTGAGCTGAAGATTGCTGAGGAAAACATCGCGGAGCTGCGGGTCTGTGGAGTGGCCAGCTGCGGGCGGCGGCGCTGAACTTTACACCGGGAGCCTGGGATCTCTAGATGAGATCGTCAGTTGTGGAGCACCAACAAGCTCCAGCCTTGTTGGCTTTGGAAGCCGCGGCCTCCAGTACGGAAGCGGCCATTCCAGGGTTCCCAAGCCGCTGAGAGGACTCTCCCGACGCCGGAGCAACATCACCCGGCGAGAACGGCCTGGAACATCGGGCCTCCGTAGAGGCAACTGTGGAGGCCTCAATGGGCCCGACTATGGGTGAACTGGGGTTGGGGACTGGACTTTGTGCCTTCCCTCATAATGGGAACCATTGTGGGGGGATGTTCTTTATGTTTAAAACTCTTATTAATGTTATGTCTGTATTCCTTCTTTATGCGCTGCAAAATGGCAAGAAGCATTTCACTTCACTACACCTAGGTGTATGTGAATGTGACCAATAAAATACCTTTGATACCTTTGATACCTTTGATAGCTCTTGGGGCTAGCAAAATCAAGGTATATGGGGGAAAACAGGAAAGAGGTACTGTTTTTCCCTTGTGGCTTAGGGGATCAGAGGGTAGGGAGAGAAGGCAGGTACGGGATACTGAGTTGGATGATCAGCCATGATCATATTGAATGGCGATGCAGGCTCGAAGGGCCGAATGGCCTACTCCTGCACCTAATTTCTATGTTTCTATGTTTCTTTGGTGAACAGCCATGATTATCTTGAATGGCAGTGCTGGCTCGAAGGGCCGAATGACCTATTCCTGCACCTATTTTCTATGTTTCTATGCTTGAGTATATGACAATAAAACTCGACCACTTGATTTTGAAGCATTCATGCATGGTGCAGGAATAACGTAGTCATAGAGTGATAATTATAAATATGATTGTAATACATCAAATTTCAAAAAGTCCCTACCGTGGGAGGGGGGTGTTCCAAACCTTGACAAAACCTTAATTTATTAATCCGGAATATCCAGGGGGATGGGATAAGTGTAATATTAAAATAACATGCAAGGTGTCACAACATAGAGCCCTGATAACCCATTATTTCCTTCTGTTAAATATTGGAAAGGTAGCACTATGGTCATTTTCCACTCAACTATTATGTTTGTTTACCTCACTGACTATTTCTAACCCCCCCTCAAATTCCTTTGACAGGTTGAATAGAAATGTCCCCAATCTCGTTGATTTATTAATTGAACACGTAGATGAACATCCTCAAGGAGTGTAATCAGATGGAAACTGATTCAGATGCGATGTTTAAGAGCTTGTTCAAAGAAGGGGCATACTTTAAAGGAGTGACAGAGATACTTGCAGGGGAATGTGTGAGGAGGTTATTATTTGTCTTTAGTGTTAGCTTGAACCAGGAAATCTGAAGATTCAACGTTTAATATAGTAATTGTGCTGATACTGACTCCAACCAACCACGTAATGAATATCATCCATTCCGGAGGTTTTATTTTTCTGATGCCATTTAAACTTCACTTGGATTTCAATCACTTCAATGTAAAAGTAATTGGGAATGGGGAGCATTGGAACAAAAAATTGCCCTCGGTACATATTAACTGTACTATAATAATGCATGCACGTTGGTAGGTGCATTCAAAACAAAGATCTTTTTATCATTGTTGTGTTATGAATACCACAGAAAATATTATGTACTCCCAAGGTCACATTTAATAAAATAATATGGATTAAATATATAGTTATTGAACTTTACATTTCAGAAAAGTCCCAGCTGAGAGGAAGACAGCAAAATATTGAAAATATTGGGGGTGAAAATGACTTCAGGACAGTTTGTTAGGAAAATGAAGGAAATGGGAACAGAATACCTATACAGCTGAGTGAGTATAATTTTATGGATGAGAAATTGTGTTCAACCAATTGATGACTTCTTTGACAAAGTAACTAGTGTGTTAGATAACAAGGAAGCCAATGGATGTAGCAAATTTTGTTATCCAAAATTTGGTCTGTGAAGTTCCCCATAAAAGATTACCACCTGTGGACTTGAACGTAATAGGTTAAGGCCAGGGGGTCAGATATGGGCTTTATGTGTTGGCCAGATATGTGGGCAGAGGGGCTAGGAGCAGGGCCAAGTGTGCATCCAGAGTCAAGGTCTGGAATAGTACTGGGTGCGCAGTCTGGAATAGTACTGGGCTGAAGGGCCTGTTTCCACACTGTATGACTAGTGTTGATGGGGCATGTTGGCTGGTGTGGGCAAGTTGGGCTGAAGGGCCTGTTTCCACACTATCACTCTATGACTAGTGTCGATGGGGCATGTTGGCTGGTGTGGGCAAGTTGGGCTGAAGGGCCTGTTTCCACACTGTATCACTCTATGACTAGTGTAGATGGGGCATGTTGGCTGGTGTGGGCAAGTTGGGCTGAAGGGCCTGTTTCCACACTGTATCACTCTATGACATACACAAAGTGCCAGGTTGGGTGCTGGATGCCTCTCCTCGCACCTACAATAAAATACACAATACAATTTATTTGTTATCATTTGAACCTCTTGAGGTTCAAACGAAATTTGGTTTCTGCAGTCATACACACAAGAAAAAGAACCAAAACACAACACAATTTACACAAACATCCATCACAGTGAATCTCCTCCTCACTGTGATGGAAGGCAAAGTCTTATCTCTCCCCTGCACTCCTCCCGATGTCAGACTCAAAGCCCCCGCCGGGCGATGGTAAGTGTCCCGCGGCCATTAAAAACGCGCCGGGTGATGCAAGGCCGCGCTCCGGGTCTTGGTGTTGGAGCCCCCGGCAGGTGCTGCAAGTTCCGCGGCCGTTAAAGCCGCGCCGAGCGATGTAAGGCCCCGCTCCAGGTACTTTTCAACCCCGCAACTCGGGCGGGAAAAGTCGCCATTGTGGAAGCCCCAAAAAGCGGTCTCCCACCAGGGACCCGCGGGCTCCCGGTGTTACTGTCCACCAGACCTGCGGTTGGATCCTCCGAATCTCCGGGTCGGGCCGCAGCAGCTCGCCACCACAGCTCCTCCCGCTCCGAACTCGGCCAGCTCCGCGATGGTGGGTAAGTCCGCAGGCTCCGCGACTGGAGCCCCAGGTCGTTCCGGTTGGAGGCCGCCCACGGTGCTAGGCCCCAACGACAACGGAGACACGACAAAGAAAAGGTCGGGTTCTCCGTACAGGGAAAAGATTTAAAAGTTTCCCCCACCCCCCCCCCCCCACACCCCGCCCGTCACACACATATTCAGTTAAATAAACCCCACTATAACTACATTTAAACGCGACCTGGAGAAGACACTGCATGTTTAATCAGAGGCACAACTCTGCGATGAAGCCAACAGCGCCTCGCGGGTTGTAACTGCCTGCTGCACAGAGGTGATGTAATCTACTTGCAAGTGCAGCCAGGAGAAACAGAAGAGCTTCTCAGCACGAAAAATGATCCATTATCTGCAGTTTGTTTTAGGTTCCCTCAACATCAGAAGTTGTCCCATTCTCAGAACGACTTACTGACCACTGGCTTCCCCATTTCCCCACATCTCAAATCACCATTCCCCCTCAACCCCCCACCACCCCCTTCCCCCAACACCCGATCCTTGTCACTCTAGGCTCCCAGTTCTACACTTTGTTTGTTTGTTATTGTTTACAGCTTCCTTGACTCCACCACTGACTGCTGATACTAACCCTCATCCCCCATCACTACACTGATTGAGCACCTCAGAGCATGAGATTAAATAAATCATAAATTAAAGACTTTTATTTCACCATGGAGAACGCTGTAAAATGGTGAAATGAAGCGAGCGCTGGATTTAATGGGCATCAGATTGGAATTTCCACTGGTGTCACCTGATGGGCAAATGGCAGAATTCCAGATTCACCTCAGTGCTTTCAGCTGTCCACAGTTTGTGTTGAATCTGCCTCTGCCTGTTACAGGGGACAACTTCTATCACCACCCATGATGACACACCCCGTGGCTGGGAGAGTGCACAGTAGTATTGCCTACATTTCAGTACACCATGGAGTCTATAGGTTCATCAGGTTGTACAGCACAGAAGCAGGCCCTTCGGCCCACCATGCCCTTCCACATTAGTTTTATCTACCCACATTAGGATTATATCTCTCTATGCCTTGAACTAATTAAGTCTGTGCAAATGCCTTTTTATCATAGTGATTTAATCTGATTCCAACATCTCCATCTGCAGCACATTCCAGACTGTCTGCGAAAAAAAGAAATCACCACTCGAGTCCCGTTTAAAACTCCTTTCCTTAAACTTAAACCCATGACTTCTTGTTTTTAATACCCCTGCCATGGGAAGAAGATTGTGACTATCTATTGGTACACTGGTCTCCAATTGTGGACACATGAATGCCAAAAATTAAGCTGTTGCAACATGGACTGAAAGCAGAAGGCAGCTTCTCCCCCTCCTGGGAGCCCAAGAAGGTAATGACGGGATTTGTTGTGGGCATGGACTCTAAGCTGAAGGGGAGAGCAAGCCAAACACTCTGGGTGTGTGGGATAGGCACATCTATCTATATAACTAAAAGTCTCAACTTGACCAATTCCTGTCTGCGCTTTATATTGATTTTAGAAAACACGCCCCCATATATCGCTATGATTTTTGGTCATCTTACACACAGTCCTCCTCCGCTGAGGCAGCCCTGAGGATTTTTCCGATCGATGAAAAATAAAAAAAATCTTGAGATCAGTTGATTGGTCCTCTCGCCTGTCAATCACCACGATGAAGGTAACACCCCTTCCTGGGGGGGCAGGACTGTAAAACCTCGGATGCCTGGACGTGAGTGAGTCACTCTGGAAGATCCAAAACTGTGATTCTAAGCCAGTGGTTCTTAACCTTTTTGGCCCCATGACCCCATCAGACATTCTTGGTCAGCACTGTAACCCCCGAAACAAAAAAAAAACAAAAAAACAGCCTGATTTATTAAAACATATCTGCTAATGCTCAGTCAATGAATGGGATGGCTGAAATTGCTTTGCAGCCATCAGGCGATCAAAACGAGGACAAATGCTCGACAGGCCACACCTCACGTCAGCGTCGATCACAAACCTATTGCGCGCCTTTGTTTTCAGAGTTATCATGGTTGAGAATCCAGCCTAGGTTGAGGGGGACTGGACCAACAGGATCAGGGCCCTCTTCGAAAGAACAGGACAGGCCTTCACTTTCAGCCAAAACGTGGCGAGCTCTTGTTCCATGAAGTCACTCTTGAGCTGCTCATCTTCACAAATTCGGTAAAATTCAACCTTCGCAGTCACTTCAATATCGCTGATGGCACTGTCTTCAACAGAAAAGGGTCGATGATCCACTTATCACGAGAGCGGTCGTCCAGTCCGGGGAAGTAACGTTCGATGGCTTCACTAATTGCCAGAAGATGGGTTGCGATCTCCTTGTGGAAGTGGCATTCAGCATCTGGCGTAGCATCCAGGAGAGTCGTCAGCTCAAGGAAGATAGTCGTGTCACCGACCTGGACTCTCCTCTGGTAAAGGTGAATCTTTCTCCTGAATGCTGCCACTTTGTCACGAGTCGTGTGTAGCATTGGGAGGTTTCCCTGAAGTGACAGGTTCAAGGAATTCGAAGAAGTCAACTAAGTAAGCAACCTTCATCATCAACAGTTCATCCTGCATCTTTTCATGAAGCTGATTCTCCTTCTCGGTACACCCTCTCTCCAAGAACAGAGCTATTTCCTCTCGAAGTTGAATCACACGATTGAGAACTTCACCACGCGAAAGCCAGCGCACCTCTGTGTGGAATATCAGAACAGTAAAATCGGCGCCCATTTCTTCATACATTGCTTTGAAGATTCTTGAGTCTGTTGCGCTCCCTCGGATGTGGTTGACAATCTTCACCACATCTGAAAGCACTTGTCGAGAATCTTCATCGCTAAAGCATGGCAATGTATCATTCAGTGGGTGAAGGAGACATGGGAAGCGACATCCTTCATGAAGGCTTTGAAGCTGGATCTGCATCAGACCATGGAAGGTGCCCCATCTATACACACCCCGACATGCTCATGTTTGATGAGGAAGGCTTCCAGCATTCTGAACACATCTTCTCCCCAAGTGGTAGTGGCCAATGGCTCCGAGAAAAGGAGTACTCCTCCTTCATGGCTTCTCCATCGAGGTAACAAACGTAGACTAGCAGTTGGGAACATGAGGCAACATCTGTTGACTCGTCCAGTTGCAGTGAATACACTGGACTGCTCTTCACTGCGCTCACTACTTGTAGCAGAATATCATTACTCATATCCGAGATTCGACTTTTGACTGTGTCAATCGAAAGGGAAATCTGCCTAAATGAGCTGCCAGCCCAAGAATCCATTTTTGACAGCTGTTCCCCCAGCACCAACTTCGCTGCTTCCAGAAGGCATGGCTTGATAAGCTCTTCACCGATGGTGTGAGGTTTCTTAGTCTGTGTGATTCGATAAGCAATCCAGTATGAAACGCTGCTTCATTTTAACGAGTGCAGTGACCCATCGAATCAATGCAGGAACCCATGAGTGCGGCTTCTTTTCGTTTGAAATAGTCCACGCACTTCCCCACCAGGTCGCTGTGACAAAACTCCAAATGGATCTTCAGTTTGCTGGGCTTCATGCTCTCGTGGCTCAAAACCTTGGCACAGATTACACATTGCGGCTTGTCCATGGATTTTTGAACAATGCTTGTTAAGCCAAACTTGAGAAATGCTTCACTATGCGTGCGCTTCTTGGCAGACATGGTTCACAACACACACAGTTCGTGTGTGTATACGTAATCACATATGTAAACAAAATACTGTGTGTGGTATGTACCTTTGTTAGGCCCCTAAAAATGGGCTCAACAAATTGATATGTTATTTATGACCCCTTCATGACCCCCCGGAAAAACCCCAAATGGAGGACACGACACCCAGGTTAGGAACCACTAAGCTGTGAATCAACTGAACTGTGAGTCTGCAATGTACTTGCAATAAATTATTTGTTAGCCCTTAATGACAATGCAATGAGTTGCTTGGCAATTTGGTGGCCTGCATTCTGCCTGAAATCCTATGAGATTGAATTTGGTGTCCTGCACTCTGCCTGATATGCTATGGGATTGAATTTGGTGCCCTGCACTCTGCCTGAAATGCTATGAGATTGAATTTGGTGGCCTGCACTCTGCCTAAAATGCTATGAGATTGACTTTGGTGACCTGCACTCTGCTTGAAATGCGATGAGATTGAATTTGGTGGCCTGCACTCTGCTTGAAATGGAATTTTAAGGAACAGCCGTGAGTGAACTGCCAGCCCACCAGCCCTGAGTGACTGAGATGCCAGCCCATCAGCCCTGAGTGACTGAGCTGCCAGCCCACCAGCCCTGAATGATTGAGCTGCCAGCCCATCAGCCCTGAGTGACTGAGCTGCCAGCCCACCAGCCCTGAATGATTGAGCTGCCAGCCCACCAGCCCTGAGTGACTGAGCTGCCAGCTACCAGGCCTGAGTGAATGAGGTGCCAGCCCACCAGACCTGAGTGACTGAGCTGCCAGCCCAAGAATCCATTCGGCCCACAATGTCCATACTAGCATTCTAGACACCAGTCCCTTCGGCCCACAACACCCATACTAGCATTCTAGAAAGCCCCCCCCCACCCCCCCACTGGCCAACAATATTGGAATTGGTGGAGAGGTGGAATATTGCGTTGGGGAACCAGACCTCCCATGTGAACCAATGTGTCCAACTTAGAGTGGTAAGTGTTAAAGGTGTATTCCTGGAAACACATGCCAATTATATTAAGAGGTGCCCTCCTTGTCAGATCCTTCCTGCACCGTGGGAATCTTACTACCAGTGCACTGTGTCCTTGGGGAGGCTGCTATGGAGGAGACGGTTGCAACCTCTTCACAGAGTGCAAAGAGAGTCGGGGGAAGGATTCAAGGGTCCCCATCCCGGTTTATCCCAAACAGCTCTGTAACAATGGACTCCCTGATTTACGGACTGTTCCTAGGGACACATTCAGTGATGGACATCAACTCGGTGAAAGATGCTATTTGGTCTGCCCGAACTTTGTTGACGTCCAAACACAGTGAGATGTCTGTCAGGGAAAAATATGGCCAACTGGCCCATTCCAGATTGCAGGAGTACGTGCTGAGGGACACAATGAAGATCGGTGCAGCCAACACCAAGGATCTGTGGGGGAGGACCACAGTCTAAGCTCCTTCCGCTGCTGGACATTGGGGGGCAGGGTGTAATGGAGACGCCTCCCAAACAAGGCAAGGGTAGAATGATATTTCTGTGAAAACTACCAAATACAACACTAATTAATGTATGTATAGCTGCTGAGAATGTCGGAAGCATTTTTGCACAGTTCTTTTTTATATAGATTTTAATTTTGAATAAATTTTATTTTGATTTTTTTAATTCCCTTCCATGGCACCCTCAAGTCAGCACCATGGCTGGAGGGGAAACATGAGTGCTGGTGTACAATTTTGGTTATAGGAATTATAGGAAGGATGTCAACAAAATAGAGAGAGTACAGAGGAGATTTACTAGAATGTTGCCTGGGTTTCAACAACTAAGTTACAGAGATAGGTTGAATAAGTTAGGTCTTTATTCTCTGGAGCGCAGAAGGTTAAGGGGGGACTTGATAGAGGTCTCTAAAATGATGAGAGGGATAGACAGAGTTGATGTCATCAAGCTTTTCCCTTTGAGAATAGGGAAGATTCAAACAAGAGGACATGACTTCAGAATTAAGGGACAGAAGTTTAGGGGTAACATGAGGGGGAACTTCTTTACTCAGAGAGTGGTAGCGGTGTGGAATGAGCTTCCAGTCGAAGTGGTGGCGGCAGGTTCGTTGGTATCATTTAAAAATAAATTGGATAGGCATATGGATGAGAAGGGAATGGAGGGTTATGGTATGAGTGCAGGCAGGTGGTACTAAGGGGGAAAAGTTGTTCGGCACGGACTTGTAGGGCCGAGATGGCCTGTTTCCGTGCTGTAATTGTTATATGGTTATATGGTTATATGGAGTGCCACCATCATAATGGCCAGGATCAGGTTTTTGAGAAAAACTCTCTATAGAATTTGATTAAATGTATTTTTCTCCTCAATATTTTTGCAAAGCATTGAGCTAAAGGCCCCAGTTTATAATTTAATTGTTAACGCTCAGTGTCTTCCCACTACACTGTGCAGTTTTGCAGAACAGCATGCTGAAAATGCTAAGCGCTTTTAAACAGAATTTGTAATTGTGATTCTGAGCCTTCAGTGGCAATGGTTTATTTTTAAATTTCCCTTCTTCTCTATGTGCTGCAGTGAATGGAAAGATTGAGCGAGACAGGAAGGACAATATTGGCTGAGCATAGGAAGGGCTGCATTTGGCAGGCAGCCGTGTGCTCTGTTTGCACACACTGATAAATGTAGAGAACTTCTTCCAAGAGGTCAGAGCCAGCACTGTCTCAACTATTTTGCCGGCTGAATTGAAGGCTTCATTCACTACAGCCTTTGGATATTTTAGGCTGTGCACCATCAGCCTATCCAGTTCATCTTTACTATCTGCCACAACAGAACTACCAAAGACCTTTCCTCAAGGTAAAGTGAGCTTAATTATTGTCATGGAGCCACACTGCCTTTTTCTTTTACAAAATGTGTTTTCAATTGACTTATCCTTATAGTTCAGTTCAGAGAGTAATTGATTTAATTCTGTATCCTTTGGGATAAAATTGTTTTTCAACCGATTGTTAATCTGGTTTTGCTGAAAGATTTTGCATCTTGATTTTTGTGCACATTCTTTAAATGTGCTCTCTGTGGGAGGTTTGATTTCCTGCAGAGCTGACAGGCAGACCTTGCTTTAGCTTGCTGTGCTGTGTGGATCAGGCTGTAAGCTTAGAAGCAGGAGCTGCTCTGGCAGAGGCTTGTCCGGGGTAGCTGCGACAGACAGCTTGCTGCAGACTGCAGACAGCTTTTGTTTAAAATCTGCAGCATAATTTGGTTGTGGACGGTCATCGGATTCCAACGATTCTTCACCTCTGGTGCAGGCAGGCAGGGAGCTAAGACCCATCACTCTGCTCGGCTACTATTTGTCAGAATACTATGCTGTGCACGGTTAGGGAACAATAATGGAATCCTCTCAGTGCATAGTAAGAGGCAAGTGTGTAGGCTAAAGTCCTCTGACCATTTGCCAACTCCAGTCAAAATCCAGACTTCGGATTTACATATGAATGGATGCCTTCTCTTACTGCTACATTCTGTTTTTATTAAATGTGCTTGGTTTGTGTATAAATACATTGAGATACAAGTTTTTCTCGACCTGCTGTGTTTGTTCTATTTACACAGCTGACAGTCATGGTCCAGACTGAGTCAAGTTGTTCTTCTTTCTCTTAACTTTTCTTTTGTGAACCAAATATTTGGAGCCACTCGTTTACTTTACTGAAATTCAACCTCATGCATGAGTTTCTTTGAATCTTTATGATTGGTTCAACATGTAAAATATTGCATATGCTATTTTATGACCATTGGATATGTTTTGTTTTAAATCTTTTTCAAATCATACAATTTGAAAATAATAGTATGTGTAAAGTAGATTAATTGCTGTTTGACACTACACATCACAATTCGATGTATTGTCAGATAGCAGGGAACAGGAAAGACATGGCGTAGAAAAGCAAATGGCAATTTATGTTAATAGCTTCAAAATGATTTCAGATGCTGCATAAATGTTCGGACTGTTGGGTTATTTCCAGATATTCCATTATGATACACACCAGCTTTTACAGGTCCAGATTACATTGATTTTTACTCCAGCTTTTTAACAGGGATTACATCTAGAACAAAAATATGCAGCTTCATGAGCCAGTAATGTCATTAGTCTAATTCTACTTCAACAAGAATGTCAAACAATTTTACTGAGATAACATAATATGTGGGTTTTTTTTGTTTCCTCTGGCTTTGGATATGACATTGGAAACGTATCATTGCTTGCACTCTAATTACGGATTGACTCAAGATGGTAACTAGTAATGTGGTCAGGATGAGAATAGGGATGAACCACATACGCATATCCGAAGGACCTCAAGGATCCACAAACTGAAAAGTGGCCAACCAGTGAATTCCATATGTGTAAACATGTGCTGTGCATGAAAGATAGAAAGGCTTGTGTTTAAAATTGCATCATTAACAGTGTCAGGACAGCACATTGCCACTGAAGCATTTTGAACTGCACTCTTTGTTGTGCACACAAAGCAAGATCACACAAAGGATATCAACTAATATCTGCTTACAAGAAGATAGCTAACTCATGTGCTTTTATTTGAGAAATGTTTTATTTTCTTCATGCCAGGATGTTGGCACGCTAACGAACAGAGTTAGTACTTGCAGCTTCTCCCTGTGACTGCCCTTGAGAATACGCTGGTGACCTGAACTGCTCAAGTCTGTGGGATGAGAGTACTCCCAAAGAGCTTTGGGTTGAGATTTCCAAGATCTTTGTCCAACATTAATGAATGTGCAAGGCAGGAAGATGTGTGACTTGCAGGGAAATGGGCACCGTGGTGTTTCATGGTGATGTCCTTTTCGGTGGTAAGATGCCAAGGGGAATGTTAACGATGAAATTGTGTGTCCCTTAGCATCATTTAAGAGGGCAGATGGGACTTACGTGCGCCAGCTCAGCCTGTAGATGGCACCTCCAAGAGTATGGCACTCCCTTACCCTAGTAGCACTGGAGTATCAGAGTACATTTTACACTATGAGTAAACCTGCCATGGTTCTGTGCCTGTTACTTCCCATGTGTAGTCACTGAACTGTGATAATGTGTTAGGAGAGGTACTAGGTGAGGGAAGGCGGGAAAATGCAGTCACGTTGCCAGCTTTCCAACAGATGGTTATGTTGCTGCATCAGCAGAAGCCCAAAAGCAAAACATCTCTTTCACCACTGGGTGCAGTTAACAAAGTGAAGATTTAAGGATTAAGATGAGGCAAGACTGTGAAAAACAACCAAGTGGGAGGTGAAGCTTTCTCCATCCACTGTTTTTCCACTTGATGTGGCTCCTGCTCATTGATATCTTTGGTGGAATAGGGATGAATGTTTTTTTGAGCTTTGGTGTTCAGAGCACATTGAAGTTTTCAAAATGGCGTCTGGCCCATGTGCAAATACTTCTGGGCACATTGAGTTAAGGGCCTGTCCCACTTGGGCGTCATTTGCGCGCCATTTACGCGACATCCTAAAAATTGGTTGGCACATCATGATGCGCCCGTGACACGCGTGGTGAGGCGTGGTGGTGTATTCAGTGACGCGCGGTAACGCGCAGCGCCCCCAGGATTTTGTAATGCTCAAAATCCTCGCGCGCCACCTGCATGACGTATCCCTTGCGCACGCCGACGTACTGTTGGCGTATGTTGACGTACTAACGGCGTACGTGTAGTATGTGGTGACGCATGGTTACGCACAGTGATGCACGAACGTTGCCTATGCTAATTTATTATGTGTCACCGTGCATCAACGTCCGTAAACGTGCGCCATCGGCGCGCCATTTGCGCGTCATTTGAGCGCCGCACCACGTGACCACACGAGTATAAAGCGCACGTAGGTTTGAAATTTTTTCACTGGGAAAACCCTTGCCTCGGAGATCGGACTAAGTACGAACGACATCGCAAATGGCTCCCAAAAGAAGCAGGGCCCTCAAGAGCACTTGGCGCACGGCTGTCGTACTGCTAGACGATTTTCGCGCGACAATCATTACCGCCTGCCGCGTAAATGACGCGCAAATTATGCCCAAGTGGGACAGGCCCTTAAGTCCGTATGCGCTTAACATCTGCCAGCAAGTAGGTCGCAATATCAGTCCCTGCTGTTAATTGAAACTCTGTGCTCCAGTCAATGCCCTCTCCTAACCTTACACATGGTGCTGACAGTAAACCACATGATTCCCCACCCCCACAGCTCAATCACCTGCCACATCATCATTTCCAGCCCGCTTTGTTGCTGGATTATTCAAGTTATTGTGCAAGTTAATAGTTCAAGTCGTTCAGAACAGCGAGCAGTGGTGAAAGTGGACATTTGTCTGACTTCAGGTCTTCTGCAGAAACCAATTGTCTCCCAGATGTAAGTGCACTGGTTTGGAGTTTCTGACTGGAAGAACAAGCAGAAGCTTCACAGAGAAGGGTGAGCTCCAGGCAAAGGAAGGGGGAAACAACATCTTTGAATGGACTGTACACAAAATTGCTGGGGAAACTCAGCGGGTGCAGCAGCATCTATGGAGCGAAGGAAATAGGCGACGTTTCGGGCCGAAACCCTTCTTCAGACTGATGGGGGGTGGGAGAAACAAGGCAAAGGGGAGGAGGGGGAGGAGCCCGAGGGCGGGCGGATGGGAGGGTGGGAGGAGACAGCTAGAGGGTTAAGGAAGGGGAGGAGACAGCAAGGGCTAGCAAAATTGGAGGAGAACTTCTTCAAAGTAGGCATACCTTGAGGAGATATCGCAGTGGAGTAGACAAAGTGTTCAAAAGGGAACTGCAGATGCTGGAATATCGAAGGTACACAAAATTGCTGGGGAAACTCAGCGGGTGCAGCAGCATCTATGGAGCGAAGGACCTTCGCTCCATAGATGCTGCTGCACCCGCTGAGTTTCCCCAGCAATTTTGTGTATCTTTGAATGGACTTCTGCTTTAAGAAATAGAGGCTACCGTTAAGCAAAGTAATGATGTTGGACACTGTGTCTGCAGTTAATGAGCAACATGGCTGGTGAGGGGCTGCTTCCAGAACTGAGCAAGCAACATTAACTTGAGTCTGCGGGTGAGGCAGTGGACCATCAAAGGGTTTCGACCTGAAACGTTGCCTATTTCCTTCGCTCCATAGATGCTGCCTCACCTGCTGAGTTTCTCCAGCTTTTTGTCTACCTTCGATTTTCCAGCATCTGCAGTTCCTTCTTAAACATTAACCTGAGTCCTATGTAGGAAGGAACTGCAGATGCTGGTTTACAATGGAGCGACTGGGCTTATATTCAATGGAATTTAGAAGGATGAGAGGGTATCTTATAGAAACATATAAAGTTATTAAGGGATTGGACAGGCCAGATGCAGGAAAAATTTTCCCCATGTTGGGGAAGTCCAGAACCAGGGGTCACAGTTTAAGAATAAGGAGTAGGCCATTTAGGACTGAGATGAGGAAAAACTCCTTCACCCAGAACGTTGTGAATCTGTGGAATTCTCTGCAACAGTAGACAGTGGAGGCCAATTCACTGGATGAATTCAAGAGAGAGTTGGATATAGCTCTAAGGGCTAATAGAATCAAGGGATATGAGGAGAAAGCAGGAACCAGTCTGAAGAAGGGTCTTGACCCGAATCCTTCTGTCGAGGGATGCTGCCTGTCCCGCTGAGTTACTCTAGCATTTTGTGTCTAAGCAGGAACGGAGTGCTGATTCTGGATGATCAGCCATGATCACATTGAATGGCGGCGCTGGCTCAAAGGGCCGAATGGCCTACCCCTGCACCTATTTTCTATGTTTCTATGTTTCTAAAATGAAGATGGACACAAAAGCTGGGGTGGCCAGCAGAACAGGCAGCATCACTGGAGGGAAGGAATCGGTGATGTTTCGGGTCAAGTCCCTTCTTCAGGTAGTCTGACGAAGGGTCTCAGCCTGAAACGTCACCCATAAACGAGTTCAGTCTGTATTATACTGAAGAGGAATCTGAGTCCTTCTTTCAAACAGACTGACCGAGGCACTGTGAGTGGACTGGATAGGAGCTGGTGCCACAGGTCAGCAGCTCTGTGGAGGAGGTCTTCTCAACCTTGATTTCAAAGTGTGCACATATCATCGTTTACCTATTTATTCACTGAATCATTTGGCTTTACTTTTGATCTTTGATCTTTTCTTATTTATAGAGGTGCGATAGTGTAGCAGGTAGTGCAGCTGCCTCACAGCTGTGATGATTCTGACTTCAGGTGCTGTAGGTGTGATGGTTTCCCCCTGTGACATGAGAGTTTCCCGAGAGTGCTCCAGTTTCTCCCACATCCCAAACGATGGGTTAATTGGCGACGGTAAATTACTCCGTGGAGTAGTTCCGTGGCAACATTAATCAAAGGGGAGTTGATGGATATGTGAGAGAGAGAGTGTGTAGGAAGGAACTGCAGATGCTGCTTTAAACCGAAGATAGACACAAAAAGCTGGAATAACTCAGACAGCATCTCTGGAGAAAAGGAATGGGTGACGTATTGGGTAGAGACCCTTCTTCAGACACTTTTTCAGTGAGAGAGTAAGTGGCAGGGCTAGAACGAAGTACAGAATGGAATTGCTCTGCTGAGAGCTGGCATGAATGCAATGGGCTGAGCGGTCTCCATCTGTGTTGTAATAAGTAACTACATGAGTAAAATTCATGTATTTTACAAGCTGAAATGTATTTGCTTTTGCACTGGGAATGCTCAAGGTGAGATTATATCTATCCCCTGAGTCACAGATTGATGAATCCCTGGAATGTTTGCATAAGGACTTGCATAAGGACTTCCGCAAGGACCTGTTGGAATGCCCTAGCTCTCTACGGAAATTACATTTAATCGCTTCTAACCCCCGCCCCCATGAAAGTGATCACAAAGAGATTCTGCATACCTTTTAGTTCAAATGTTCACCTACTTTTCAGTTCCGGAGTGTTTTATTATTAGTTCTTGTAACTATTTTCAACATTAATTACAGCTTTACTGAGGGTTTTCATTCTTGGGATTAATTTTGTGAGGCACTTTTTATTTACTCTTTAAAGCCAGTTTTGTTTTCCATGTCCTGAGAAAAGCCCTTGCTGTGTGCAACGTCACTAGTTCACAAATCAATGATGGGACTCCAGCAGAATTGGAACCAGATGACAAGAGAGAGGATTGAAAAGACACCCGTGCATATTGAGGTTTTTATAGGCGCCTGAGTCTTCAATGTCTAGTGGTCTACTGAGAAGGGGTTTGTTTTAAATTTCAAAAATAAGCTTCATTCATAATAAAGCATATATATATATATACTTGAGTATGAAAGGAAGAAAAGAGTTTAGGCCTCTGTAAATTCACTGTGATTATACAGTATCATTAGTTGTTCACATTAGTACACATCTGTAGTGTTATAAATCACCATTGCTGCTCGTGTGACCCACTAAGGCAATATAACATTTGATTGTTTGAAGAGCTTCCATTCAGGATCCAGAGCAGGGGTCAAAAACTCTCGACTTGCAGTCCTTCCCTGCAGAGACTTTATTTTGGTTGCACCAGGATCAGTTCCCCTGTCAGTACATACTCCTGCAGTCTGGAATGTGCCAGTCTGTAACACACTAACCTTATAGACATCTGGAAGAGCAAAGAGTTTCAAGCAGACCAAAGAGCTTTGTTGATAATCTTCACTGTGTGCATCCCTGGGAACAACCCCTAGATCAGAGAGTCCTCGCAGTCTGCAAACAGGTGGACAACTGTCTCATCCTAAGGTGGGCGGTGGGAGCAAGATTCAGAACGTATAAACTACTCACACTACCAGCCAAGTAAGGACTTAGTGCTTGTTGGTGACTTCTGGCCATGATGCCAGATGATCTGGACATTCTGCTTAGCAATCATCTCGCAGGATCCATCGTGGTTAAACAGTGTCCACAGGATTCCTGTGTACATCTCTGCCTGATAAACTATTTCAACATCAGTAGAACTAAGTTAGAGAACTTTCCCAACCTGCTGTAAGAACCCCTGAAACATAGACACCACAGTGGCATGTGAGAGGGTTATTCTTCACACCCTTGCCTTGGAACTAAGGAAGGATTCACCTTAAATTAATGAGACGATCTTGGAAGTGCAGGTTTGCTCAGTGGACAATGCCTGACGTCGTTATGCTGGCACTCTGACAGGAATTATATTTGTTTTTGTTTCTCCAATTGATTTGTTTGTGTGTGAGCAGAATGCTATCTTTACCGAAGTAACAACATATCATTACATGGAATTACACCCCAATGGTGATAACTGGCCTCTATGGGTTAAATTGTGAGGAGACATTATACAATACTGGATGCATTCCCTGGAATATAAAACATTAAGATGCAAATGTATTCGTTTTCGAGACTTTAAGGGGAATTGATGCAGTTAAGAGAGACAAAATTGTCATCCAGTGCTAAGGGGCCAAGTCTAAAAATTAGAGCCAGGCTTTTCATGGGATCATTGCATTTATAGTTATTCATACAGAGGGTAACCAATTACCCCCTAAAATGAGTGGTGAGAGGGCAAATGCTGGCACTTTCTCTATAGCCGTCCATTATGTTTAACACCCATCTTGTCGACAGTCAGAACTCAGGATACAGTGACCCCCAAGTAGCTGCATGCAACACTCTTGTCATTCAATGGGCTATCTGTCTTTCCTCAATAAAAGTCACTGTCTTGGTGAGATACTGCATGTTATACGTGCAGTGTGCAGAATTCCCTTGGTAACCTTTAACTAATGCAGGATGTGAACTCATAAAAGACACAGTGTGATTTTTTCCATTTTTAGTCTCTGGAACCACGAATGACGTTGTAATGATTAGCCATTTGAGAGTTTCAGACAAGGGTTTTGTTATATATTCAAAATAACTCAAATTTAAATCCAATATATTGAATTGAGTGTTTTTAGCCATTTGCATCAGTGGAAATATGCATTCTATGGCTTTGCCAAACAGAGGTAGTTTTAGTGTGTATGGAGGAACTTCAGATGCTGGTTTAAACCGAAGACAGACACAAAATGCTGGAGTAGCTCAGCGGGTCAGACAACATCTCTGGAGAAACGGAATAGGTGACCTTTGGGGTCGAGACCCTTCCTCAGGTAGTTTTAGAATGGGGTCGTTTTCTCTTATACTACCATTTGATAAAATTCTGAAATAATGTGTTAAATCCAGACATGGCAGAGGGACAATTTCTGTGTCTGGTTCAGAAAGAGCCAGTGTTTGCATTGTCGAAAATAAATCAATATGTTGCCCTGCCCCAAAGGAATATGGCACAATCTCTTTCAAAGGATCTAGACTCGAATATAGTAACTTACTGCAGATAGTGTTGGCTGACTGGAAAATCTAAGACAAAACAGATGTTGCTGTGGAAAGACCACCTCGGGATAACTTGGGAATAAAGAGCTTCCTCCAGCAGATTTCATTAATAAATCCATGCCAGTGCTTTAGCTTAAACATCATGCAGAGATCAGCAGGTAGGCTTTCTCACGAGAATCGGATCTGTGGGAAATATACGTTGGCTGGTGTACACCCATTAGGAAGGTGGTCAGCAGTTTTGACGATAATGGCCGAAGCTGACTCATTAGTGTCAGAGACAGGAGGAAGGCTGCAACCCTAAACCTCACCCCACTGAGGCCTTCATGTAACCCCACTGTTCCCGCGTGTGTGGCTCACGCATCGGACTCATGAGCCACACTCGATCCTACAAGACATGAGACTGCGCAACCATGCTATCGTCATCTACAAGGCCACCACCAAATTAAGAGAAATAGATGAATGATCAAAGACCATGCATAGGACCAATACACTTCAAGTACGCAGGAGACCTTCATATAGATCAAGTCATATATCGGTCTGAATACAGATTGTACTTCAGCTATTTATATACCTGTACTACACTAAATGGGACCCATTGGGTCCCATGATCACAAGGGAGGGCTGGTCCCCTAACGCAATATTCCACCCCTCCACCAATTCCAATATTGGTGGCCAGTTGGGGGGGGGGGGGGGGCTCTTTCTGAGCGCTAGTATGGGTGTGTGGGCTGAAGGGACTGGTTTCCCGAGGTATGGACATTGTGGGCCGAATGGATTCTTGGGCTGGCAGCTCAGTCACACAAGCCTGGTGTGCTCGCAGCTTACTCACTCATTGCTGGTGGGCTGGCAGTTGACTCATGGCTATTCCTTGAAATTCCATTTCAAGCAGGGTGCAAGGCCACCAAATTCAAGTGCATTTTCAAGCCATTTCAAGCAGGGTGCAAGGCCACCAAATTCAAATGCAGTTTCATACCATTTCAACAGGGTGCAAGGCCACCAAATTCAAGTGCAATTTCATATCATTTCAAGCAGGGTGCAAGGCCACCATATTCAAATGCAGTGTCATACCATTTCAAGCAGGGTGAAACCACCATAAAACCATCGTAAAACCTCATAAAGCACCACAAAAGACCACAAAACCGCATAAAAACCACACTCATCAAAACCGACGCTAGGGTCGGGTGAGCGGGCATAGGGAAGAGTAGTGGGATATATCTCCGGTTTTTTCACTTCTTTGTTAGTTTAGGGGTTTTTCTTTTTTCTCTTTCGTGTCTTATTCGAAATACTTTCTTTTCTTTATCTTTTCCTCTTCCTTTCCCTTCTTTCCTTTTTTCTTTTTTCCGATTTAGTCATTAATTGTTATGTCGATTACTTTCTCCTTGTATAATTGCTTCTAATAAAATAAATATTAAAAAAAAACACACTCACAGTTCAGTAGCCATTCAGTGTGTTCAGTTGATTCACAGCTCAGACACTGAGTTGTGACCTCTCCCTCCCCATCTTGCAGAGACTGAGCCACGCCCACACTTCCGGGTTTGTGGCCCCTCCCCCTCCCACTTGAAGGGGCGTGGCCTACATGGCGTGATTGACAGGAGAGAGAATCTCAACATTTTTAAACACTAATAACTCTTTTATTTTTCAACAATGGGTAAATTCCTCTGCACCTGAAGAGCGGATGGGGACTGTGAGTAAGTTGGCCAAAAATAGCAGCTGTAAGTGGTAGCGTTTATTTCTAAAATCAATATACAGTGCAAACAGGAAGTGGTCAAGTTTAGACTTTTAATTATATAGATAGATATTTTTAATGTTTATTACTTTTCTGGCAAACAACTTATGAAAATTGCTCCAGTTATTTTTAAAATGAACTTGGCCTGAATTAATGAACAATAAACAGTAAACCTTGGCCTGAATTAATGAACAATAAACAATTTCAATGCATCATAATTTATTGTTATATCTGGATTCTGAGCATAACCATGAATTCTTTATGAATATAATTTTCTTTCAATTTTGGTAGTAACATATTTACTCTTCCCCCATTAACTCACTGAAAATGAATAGCATCATATTGACCGTAAATGGTATAGTCAAGAGCCAAAGTGTTTTATTGTCATATGGCCTAGATATGACATTCTTACTTGCTGCAGCATAACAGTAAACATAGTACATAGTACACATATAATAAATGAGAAAAAAAAGTTCTGTGAGTATTTATACACATACTCACATATACACATACAGATCATATATATATATATACACACACACACACGCACATGTACACATAAAAATAAAAACAAACAATAATAGTGCAATAATAACAATAATAGTCTATGTCGTTCAGAGTTTATTTGACGTTGTAATGTTTAATAGCCTGATAGCTGGAAGGAAGAAACTGTTCCTGAACCTGGAATTTACTGTTACAGTTTTCAGGCTTCGATAGTTCTAAACCACTGTACAATTTACTAAATATTCATTGAGAAATCCCATGAATAGAAATTTCAGACTACATTGAAATTGAAATTGTCCCTCAGTCTGAAGAAGGGTTTCGGCCCAAAACGTTGCCTATTTCCTTCGCTCCATAGATGCTGCTGCACCCGCTGAGTTTCTCCAGCATTTTGTCTACCTTCGATTTTCCAGCATCTGCAGTTCCTTCTTAAATACTCACAGCACGTGCCTGGTGTGCATGAAGCACGGCGACTGGAGGAGCGGTAGCGCTGCCCCGGGACCGTGAGGGAACGACCCACCATCCCCTCTTCCCCCTTCTCCATTCACCCCTCACATCTGCCCTTGTTGCGAGTGCGGGGATGGGGAGAGAGAGCAGTGTTGCGGGGTATGGAAGAGACCCTGGTGCGAGCCTCACCCCTGAAGAATGAGGACATTTCAGATGCCCTGGTGTGGAACGCCTCATCCTGGGAGCAGATGCGGCATAGACGGAGGAATTGGGAGTAGGGGATGGAGTCCTTACAGGGAGCAGGGTGGGAAGAACTGTAGTCCGGATAGCCATGGGACTCAGTAGGTTTATAGTGGATGTCGGTCAGAAGTCTATCACCTGCGATGGAGATAGTGAGGTCAAGGAATGCTAGGGAAGTGTCGGAAATAGTCCAGGTGTATTTGAGTGCCGGATAGAAATTGGTGGTGAAGTGGATGAAGTCAGTCAGTTGTGTGTGGGTGCAGGAAGTGGCACCAAAGCAGTCGTCGATGTAACGGAGGTAGAGGTCAGGGATGGGCCCTGGTATGCCTTAGCCTTAGCCTATGGTATATTGTAATGAGCTTCCAAAGGTAAAACCTTTATAAAATAGTTAATGCAATGAAGCTCCAATTTCAAAAATAAATGCCTGGGAATTTAACTGTGGAAACATTAACACATAAATGCTTAAGCATGTCAAAATGCTTTCTGCTCTTTTAATATTTAAAGTAAGGTGGCTAATGCTTCAGTCGACAAACAAAAAACATCTGAATGCATTAAAGGCCTTTCCCACTGCGGCGACCTAATTTGCCAGTTTAGAAGAGTTTGTGCTCGACTCAAACTTGCAGCATGGCCGACACGTGCAATGGCGGCAACCCTGTCAGCAGCGCGTTATTTTTTTTCAACTTTTTTTATTTTTTTTAGTATGTTTTAAAGTATGTTTTTAATGGTTCTTTGTGTGTTTTGTGTGGGGGGTGGTGTGGGGGGGGTGAGGAGGAAACCGTTTTGGCCGCCTCCTCCATGGAGAGGCGACTTTTTCCAGGTCGCCTCCCCGTGGCCTAACAGCAAGGATCGGGCGGCCTTTCCCGGAGACGCGCCCGGGGCTTCAGCGGCGGGCGCAGCGTGGACTCTCGGCGTGGAGCGGGTGAGCCCTCGCTGGGGCTCGCTGGAGGGGAGCGCTCCGTTTCGCTGGCCCGGGGCAGCCGGCAGCCTGAAGCCGCGGTCTGCACAGTTCCAGCTGGCGTGGCGTCCGCAGCCCGGGATCCCTCGTGGGGGACCCGGGGGAAGAAGAAGCCATCACTGCCGGCCCTCGGCCAACTTCTACCGCGGGCGCGGTGGCGACTTACCATCACCCCTGGAGGGGGGCTTCTACCGCCGGCCCTGCGGTCTGCGGTGCTTCTGGCTGCGGCGCGGCGGGAACTTTAAATTTTAATTCTTCGACCGCCGGCCTGCGGTCTACACCAACTTAAAGCCGGTGGGGAAGAGCCGACTCTGGACTTACCTGGACTTGTACCATGTCCTTTTACCATCTGGAGGGTTGAGGTCCCGACCACGGGGGAAAATGGAGGAGGACTGGCCAAATTGTGTGCCTTCCACCACAGTGATGAATGCTGTGGTGGATGTTTATGTTAAATTTTTATTGTGTTTTGTGTGTGTTATTTATAATTGTACCGCTGCTGACATATTCATTTCACTTACACTTATGTGCAATGTGACAAATAAACCGTATTGTATTGTATTGTATTGTATTGTATTGTATTGTAGGAGGTCCTCGGAAGTCACTGGAACTCTCCTTCATGTTCGAGGGAAGTTCCCGCATACTAGACTGTTTGGTCGAGTAAAATTTTCAGCATGTTGAAAAATTTTTGCTTTCGCTTTTGATTTTTAATTCCACGTCACTGCTGGCAAGATCTTAAATTGTATCTTTATGATTAAGAAATCATGAATAGGATTAGTGTAGGAAGGGACTGCAGATGCTGGTTTATACTGAAAATAGACACAAAAAGCTGGAGCAACTCAGCATCTGGAGAGAAGGAATGGGTGTCTATCTTCATTAACCTGCCTCAAATATATGATGTTTTTAATCTCTAGAGTCTGTAGCAAATTAATAGTATTCAAAGCTAACCTAAAAAGAAACCCCCCTACAAAGGTCCATGTCTGTGGTGAGAACAACCCCTTTCTGATATTAAATTCAAGTGGCAGTGCAGCCATTGAAGATAGCGGAGTCAGGGGACATGGGGAGAAGGCAGGAACGGGGGACTGATTGTGGATGATCAACCATGATCACATTGAATGGCGGTGCTGGCTTGAAGGGCCGAATGGCCTACTCCTGCACCTACTGTCTATTGTCCATTGTCTACATTATAAAAGTGTATACAATGGAAAATAAAAATGGAGGAGGGTTTTTGTTTAATTAAATTAAATTAAATGAAGTATTAAATTACCATGAAATATTCATGTGAGCAATGGCGGCATGGTGGTGCAGTGGTACAGCCCCAGGGACCTGGGTTCGATCCCGACTACGGGTGCTGTCTATATGGAGTTGGTTCGTTCTTCCCAACTCGATATGGTATAATTGGTTTGGTATAAATGTAAAATAGTCCCTAGAGTGTGCAAGGTAATGTGTGTGGATCGCTGGTTGGTTTGGGCTCAGTTTTCCGAAGGGCCTGTTTCTGCACTGTATCTCTAAACTAAAATAAACTAAACTAAACTAAATTCAGATCCCCAAAACTGGTTCTTAAATAGAGCTGATGGGTACTATACTATAACAAATTCACTTGATCTCTATGTGTTAGATGCTAAAATTCACAGAATATTTTACAATGAGGCTATTGAAAAAAAGCTTAAACTCATGACTGTTGAAGCGATTTCGCCTGGAGCAGAGCCTATAGTTATAGGGGAGAATCGCAACACATCTACCAGCTTTGGTGACTAATGGCCATGAACATTGGTCCTTTTGCCTTCATTGTTCCAGTACACCATTTGTAGATTTATTGACATATCTATACTATTACTAAAAGTCTCATCTTGACCACTTCCTGTCTACGTTGCAAATACACTTTAGAAAAAACGCTACCCTATATCCCTATGATTTTTTTCGACATCTTTCTCACCGTCCTCCTCTCCCCCAAGGTTTTTTCCAATTGGTGAAATAATAAAAAAGTTATGAATGTTTAAAAAATTGCGAGATCAGCAGATTGGTCTTCTCGACTGTCAGTCACCATGATGAAGGTAACACCCCTTCCGGGGGCCAGGAGAATAAAGCCCCAGAGGCCGGACATGTGTCAGTCACCCCGGAAGACCGTGAGTGAGAGTTGAATCCAGAACTGTGAGTCGACGCTGTGAGTGAACTGAACTGCGAGTCTGCACTGTGCTGCTTGAACTGATTTGAAGGGTTGGTCTGCAAACTGTGCTGCTTGAACTGATTTGAAGGGTTGGTCTGCAAACTGTGCTGCTTGAACTGAATTGAAGGGTTAGTCTGCAAACTGTGCTGCTTGAACTGAATTGAAGGGTTGGCCTGCAAAGTGTGCTGCCTGAACTGAATTGAAGGGTTGGTCTGCAAACTGTGCTGCTTGAACTGAATTGAAGGGTTGGTCTGCAAACTGTGCTGCTTGAACTGAATTAAATTGTTGGTCTGCAAACTGAGCTGCTTGAACTGAATTGAAGGGTTGGTCTGAAAACTGTGCTGCTTGAACTGAATGTCACGCTCATTTCGGAAGTCCCGCTCACTGTGGAAGTCCCGCTCAGGGGAGAGGCCGTGCTCATCCCCACTTGAATAGATTCAAGAGAGGTTTACTGTCATATATATGTTGTGAGTGAAGGTGTGAGTGTGTATGTGTGAGTGATGGTGTGTGCGTGAGATGGTGTGTGTGAGATGGAGTGTGTGTGTGTGTGAGATGGAGTGTGTGTGTGTGTGAGATAGAGTGAGTGGTCTGTGAGATGGAGTGTGTGTGTGATGGAGTGTGTTTGTGTGTGATGGAAGGTGTGTGTGTGTGTGAGCCCAACAGCCGTGAGTGAGTCAACTGCCAGCCCACCAGCCGTGAGTGAGTCAACTGCCAGCCCACCTGCCGCGAGTCGGCTGCCAGCCCACCTGCCGTGAGTGAGTCGGCTGCCAGCCCACCGGCCATGAGTGAGTCGCTGCCAGCCAACCAGTTGTGAGTGAGTCGACTGCCAGCCCACCAGCCTTGAGTGACTAAGCTGCCAGCTCATCAGCCGTGAGTGACTGAGCTGCCAGCCCACCAGGCCCAAGTGACTGAGCTGCTAGCCCACCAGGCCTGTGACTGAGCTGCCAGCCCACCTGTCCCATGACTGAGCTGCCAGCCCACCTGTCCAGTGACTGAGCTGCCAGCCCACCAGGCCTGAGTGATTGAGCTGCCAGCCCACCAGGCCTGAGTGACTGCCAGCCCACCGGGCCTGAGTGATTGAGCTGCCAGCCCACCAGGCCCGAGTGACTGAGCTGCCAGCCCAAGAATCCATTCATCCCACAATGTCCATACTAGCCCTCTGGAAACCAGTCCCTTCGGCCCACAACACCCATACTAGCGCTCCCAAAAGCCCCGCACACTGACCACCAATATGGAATTGGTGGCGAGGAGGACTATTGCGTTGGGGGACCAGCCCTCCCGTGTGAACATGGAACCCAACGGGTCCCCCTTAGTCTAGTTACATTTAAAACCATTTAAAATTTTAACCAGAACATATCTTGTTTGCAGATGTAAAAGTCCTCGGAATGGAAAGGAGCAATCTGACCTTAGTCAGGTTGTCCTGTACGTCTAGTTTGACCAAAACTTTGCTGGCAGCTTTTTACACAACTTCTGGTATTTCTGCTCAGCCCAGCCCTCAATGAACTTTATGATTCTTCCGATCAGTTATGTGTTCTCAAACTTGAATGATCTTCACTGACTGAGAATTAAGATAGTTAAAATGGATCATGTGTGGGCAGATGAGATTAGTTTGTCTTGGCATCATGTTGGGCAGTCATTGTGGGCCGAAGGGCCTGTTCCTGTTCCTGTTCCATACTGTTCTATGTTCCATATGCAAATGGCTTCCTTAATGCTATAATTAAAAAGTAAAAGGGTGCAAATTTCAGTCATTTGGAATGAAGTCTTTAACTATACAACCCAATTCAAGATCTCTGTTGGTAAATTATTACCTCGTGAAGTTACTGTGTTGCCACGTTTATTGGTACAGTTAGTAACCTTATCTGAACAGTAATACTGAAGCAGGTGCAAATGGCCAGTACTAATAAACTTGACCAAGTGGGACCCATTGTGTGTCCCGTCCCCTCAACGCCCGGTTGTGGAGGGGGGGGGGCCGACTGCGGCGTCACGCACACATACTAACCACCCCCCCCCCCCCACACACACACACACACACACACTAACCTTCCCCCTTGATATTAATATTATTCATTTGCTCTTTTTCCCACATCCCCCGCCCATCCTACTCACGCATAGCCCCCAACTACGCAGGCGCTGTTAGAGAGGGAGAGGGAGGGGGTAGAGGTGGAGGAGGTAGAGAGGGAGAGGGTGAGGGGGGTAGAGAGGGAGGGGAGAGGGAGAGGGAGGGAGGTAGATATTGACGGGTAGTGGGGGCGCAGCATCACAGGGGAGGGCTGGTCCCCGAACGCAATACTCCACCACTCACCCATAGGTCCCAATACTCACCACTCCAGCACAGAGGGAGGGGGTGTAGAGAGGAAGAGGGGGGGGCAGAGAGGGATGGGGGGGGGCAGAGAGGGAGTGGGGCAGAGAGGGAGGGGGCAGAGATGGAGTGGGGGCAGAGAGGGAGGGGGCAGAGAGGGAGGGGGGCAGAGAGGGAGTGGAGCAGAGAGGGAGGGGGTAGAGAGGGAGGGGGCAGAGATGGAGGGGGGCAGAGAGGAAGGGGGGCAGAGAGGGAGTGGGGGCAGAGGGAGGGGGGCAGAGAGGGAGGGGGTAGTGAGGGAGGGGGATAGAGAGGGTGGGGGTAGAGAGGGTGGGGGTAGAGAGGGAGGGGTAGAGAGGGAGGGGGTAGAGATGGAGAGGAATAGAGAGGGAGGGGGGATAGAGAGGGAGGGGGGTGCTGAGGGGGAGGGGAGCAGAGGGGGGGGGGGGTAGAGAGGGAGGGGGATAGAGAGGGAGGGGGTAGAAATGGAGGAAGATAGAGAGGGAGGGGGTAGAGAGGGATGGGCGTAGAGAGGGAGGGGTAGAGAGGGAGGGGGATAGAGAGGGAGGGGGTAGAAATGGAGGAAGATAGAGAGGGAGGGGGTAGAGACGGATGGGGGTAGAGAGGGAGGGGTAGAGAGGGAGGGGGATAGAGAGGGAGGGGGATAGAGAGGGAGGGGGATAGAGAGGGAGGGGAGTAGAGAGGGAGGGGTAGAGAGGGAGGGGGCAGAGAGGGAGAGGGATAGTGAGAGAGGGGGTTAGAGAGGGAGGGGGTAGAGATGGAGGGGGTAGAGAGGGAGGGGGGTAGAGAGGGAGGAAGGGTAGAGAGGGAGGAAGGGTAGAGAGGGAGGGAGGGTAGAGAGGGGAGGTAGAGGGAGGGGGAGGACAACTTGTTCTATTAGATCTTATTTGGTTGTGCACGCCAGGTTGATTGCATTGGTGGAAACACGTGAAGGTTGCAATCTCCCACCCCTGTCCCATTGTGATGTTATATGTAAATGAGATCCTTTGTGATTGGACGTCTGTGAGATGGTACTGTGACATCATCAATGGAGAGTGTTGCAAGAGTCTCCACTGAAAAGCTTAATTTTTTTAAATAAACGATTAAAACTTTAAAAACTTCAGAAATATAGTTTGGAATCTGACAGGAAGTTGTTTATCCCATCAAGGGAAAAAATGTGAGTAACATGTTTGAAAATGGGAAGGCGGTGGCCAAGCGTTTTGGAAGCAGATACAAATTAAGGAGATTAAAAGAAAGTCAACACAACCCTGCAAACACACGGAAATTTAGAATGTTGAGAACAAAGGGAAGTTTTAGTATAATCCTTAGTACTATAAAACTCTGATCTTTGATGTGGATGTGTGGGTGTGTATTTATTTGTTCGTGTGTGATCACATCTACTCAAAGAAACGACGAGCTAACAGGAAAATGTTTACATATTCCAGTAGAGATTTATCCCCTGGAGTCAAAAATCGGCTTACCTGAAAATTTCAAGCTTTATTTTTTGAATTATTCATGAAAATGTTCAAAAATTTCAAATAACTTAGATAATAAATAAGCAGATGACGTCACAATGGGTCTTCTCGCACGGTCTGTGTGCACTGTTTTCCACGCGCAGCTTGCTCTGCACTGTTTTCCATGCGCTGCGAGTGACGTCACCCACCCCCTCAACTCGCAGTCCTTTTATCGCTCCCCGCTCGCCGTGGCCCCGCCCGCTCGCAGTCGGCCGCGGCCTTCCTTGATTCCACATCCACCCGCAGCCCTCTCTCTGTCTCTGCCCACGAGCGAACCAGCCCTCCCCTGTGACGAACCCTGCCCCCCAGGCTCTGGATTGAAGTCGCTGAACATGTAGTAATTTGGTTGACGCCAGCCCCGCTCCCCGCTGCCTGTTCCCTACTACCCTCCTCCTCTCTCCCTCTGTGTCCCTCTCTGTGCTTCTGTGTCCCTCTCTATGCCTCTGTGTCCCTCTCTGTGTCCCTCTCTTTGCCTCTGTGTCCCTCTCTGTGTCTCTGTGTCCCCCACTGTGCCTCTGTGTCCCTCTCTATGCATCTATGTCCCTCTCTGTGTCCCTCACTGTCCCTCTCTGTCCCTCCCTGTGTCCCTCTCTGTGTCCCTCTCTGTGCCTCTGTGTCCCTCTCTATGCCTCTGTGTCCCTCTCTGTGTCCCTCTCTATGCCTCTGTGTCCCTCTCTGTGTCCCTCTCTTTGCCTCTGTATCCCTCTCTGTGTCTCTGCGTCCCTCTCTCTCTACCCGCTCTCTCCCTAGCCGTGCCTGCAAGTTGGGGGCTATGCGTGAGTGGATAGGGCAGGGGATGGGGTAAAAGGAGTGAATGAATAATATTAATATAATATCAACCTCTCCGTTCTCACAGCATGGCAACGGAGGCGTTTGCCTGACCGTAACTCAGAATATTGCCTGTGGAAAAAGTCAAAAATTCTCCCATTGCAAAAATGCATCTTCACCCTTGCTGCAACGGTGTGGTACTCTTACGGGCCTGTCCCACTCTGGCGAATTTTCAGGCGACTGCCGGCGACTGTCAAATGTAGAACACACACACATTACTTCCTTCACCAGCCCGTTATGCAGGCGGGGGGCAGGGCAAGTGGGGGGAGCGCTGTCTGTCTCAAATTCACACGGTGCAAAGCCAATGTGATACAAACACACCGCAATGAACAGGAAGGTTGGCGCTGTAATTAAGATGGTGAAAGCACAGTGTACGGGAAGGGTCACGTAAGTCCTTTAAAAGAGGGGGGGGGAGAAGGGGGGAGAGGGGGGAGAAGGGGGGAGACGGGGTGGGGAGAAGGAGTGGAGACAACTTTTACTACTTTCACTACTCTCCATGGCGGATTCATTCTGGTCGCCGCTAATTTTTCAACATGTTGAAAAATTCCCGGAGACCATAATGAGACTGTGAATAGTTCCCAGAATGCGGGAAGTCCTCACGACCATGAAGGCGACTCCCCGACAACCAGCCACGAAATTGTGGTGACCATGTGGCGACTGCAGAATCTCCTGCAGTCGCCTAAAAAGTCACCTAAGTGGGACAGGCCCATTATGCACTCCAGTCTTGATGAAGCTTGTTTATAGATGCAATGAACATATTGACGACAGTCAGTTGGCAGTATATGCAGAGAATACTTATAATGATGACACTCAATATAGCACAACATTCCAGCCAAATCTGGTGAAGGAACAAATGATGCAGAAAAGGAGAGACCAGGTTAAAATACGTTCACCAAAAAAACATTACATTAGTGCTGGTTTTAAAGGTTGGCAAAGACAGCGATTTTCTGGCAGTAACACAAATGTGCTTTTTTAAAATTCAGTCGTTGCCTTAAATGAAAATGGTGTTTCCCTAATGAAAACATCCAGTGGAATTTTGCACAGCCACTGACACTTAGCCATGCATCTGTGACTCAAGAAGCACAGACAACATTCCCACAAATTGGCAAATTGACCAAAAAATGTCCGGGTGGAGGAAGCGAGTTCCTGATTCAATACGGTCAAGATCTAAAAATTGTCATGGAGGAAATCTACTCGAGGTCATAGTTCCTTCATACCAGCACAGAAAGCAGTGGTCAGGAGCAACATCCAGGTGTAGCTGGCAGATGACAGAGGATTCTGATGACAGCACCTGGTGTATTGTGTGCAGTTTTGTTCTCCTAATTTGAGGAAGGACATTCTTGCTATTGAGGGAGTGCAGCATAGGTTCATGAGGTCAATTTCCGGGATGGCGGGACTGTCATATGATGAGAGAATGGAGCGACTGGGCTTGTATGCACTGGAATTTAGAAGGATGAGAGGATATCTTATAGAAACATATACAATTATTAAGGGATTGGACACGCTAGATGCAGGAAACATGTCCCCGATGTTGGGGAAGTCCAGAACCAGGGGCCACAGTTTAAGAATTAGGGGTAGGCCATTTAGAACTGAGATGAGGAAAATAATTTTTCACCCAGAGAAATGTGAATTTGTGGAATTCTCTGCCACAGAAGGCAGTGGAGGCCGATTCACTGGATGCATTTAAAAGAGAGTTAGATAGAGCTCTTTGGGCTAGCGGAATCAAGGGATATGGGGAGAAGGCAGGAACGGGATACTGATTGTGGATGATCAGCCATGATCACAATGAATGGCCATGCTGGCTCGGGGCCTAATGGCCTCCTCCTGCACCTATTATCTATGTATCTCCAGAATGATAGAGCAAGTAGAGGGAGGTTGCACCATATAACCATATAACCATATACAGCACGGAAACAGGCCATCTCAGCCCTTCTAGTCCGTCCCATCTACCTGCACTCAGACCATAACCCTCCATTCCTTTCCCATCCATATACCTATCCAATTTATTTTTAAATGATAAAATCGAGCCTGCCTCCACCACTTCCACTGGAAGCTCATTCCACACAGCTCCCACTCTCTGAGTAAAGAAGTTCCCCCTCATGTTACCCCTAAACTTCTGTCCCTTAATTCTTAAATCATGTCCTCTTGTTTGAATCTTTCATCCTCTCAATGGGAAAAGCTTATCCACGTCAACTCTGTCTATCCCTCTCATCATTTTAAAGACCTCTATCAAGTCCCCCCCCATTACTTCCCAATGTACTTCCCATTCTGCCAAACTCTGCGCATGTGCAGAAGGAACTGCAGATACTGCTTTAAACTGAAGATAGACACAAAAAGCTGGAGTAACTCAACGGGTCAGGCAGCATCTCTGGAGAGAAGGAAAAGGTGACGTTTCGGGTCGAGACCCTTCTTCAGACTGATGAAGGGTCCTTAAATGAATGGAAGATGTGCAAAGGATGATAAAGGTAACAGGCCATTGTTAGATATGTGTTAGGTGAAAACGAGTACAGCCAATGAGACTCAACAAGACAATAGACAATAGGTGCAGGAGTAGGCCATTCAGCCCTTCGAGCCAGCACCGCCATTCAATATGATCATTGCTGATTATCCACAATCAGTACCCCGATCCTGCCTTCTCCCCATATCCCCTGACTGCTATTTTTAAGAGCGTTATCTAGCTCTCTCTAGAAAGCATCCAGAGAACCTGCCTCCACCGCCCTCTGAGGCAGAGAATTCCACAGACTCACCACTCTCTGTGAGAAAAAGTGTTTCCTCGTCTCCGATCTAAATGGCTTACCCCTTATTCTTAAACTGTGGCCCCTGGTTCTGGACTCCCCCAACATCGGGAAAGACGACTTTGAAGCTGGTGCAACTTGGGTGGGGAGGGATGGGGAGAGAAGGACTGCAAGGGTTACTTGAAGTTAGTGAAATCAATATTCATGCTAGGTTGTAAACTGCCCAAGTGAAATATGAGATAATGTTCCTTCAATTTGCTTTTAGCCTCACTCTGACAATGGAGGAGGCCCAGGACAGAAAGGTCAGTGTGGGAATGGGAAGGGGAATTAAAGTGTTTGGCAACCGGGAGATCAGGTAGGTCCAGGCGGGCTGAGTGAAGGTGTTCAGCGAAACAATCACCCAGTCTACGTTTGGTCTCGCCGATGTAGAGGATCTAAACTCTGAGCATGGACAATCTGTCTCTTCCCCACACTGACTGATAGATGGGTCATCATTCCCTTTCTCTGCCACCCACAGCAATGCACTCCTTTCCCCCTTCCTTCTCCTGACAGCCGGACAGTGAGGCACTCACATCCTGCCTTGCTGGCACTCAGACTGTGGCATGCACTTTAGAGTGAGGCATCCATTCATGCAGCCACCTCACAAACTTGTCTGCAACTATTGCATCACCCCTGTTTAGGGGAACCTTTCGAGCTCCAGTACTGACAATTCTAGAGGAGAGCATCTTCCACATCCACCAGGTTTGACAACACAGAGATCCACTAGTTCCACAGTCTTCGTAGTGTGAAGATATCTCCATCATTGCCTATTGCATGCTACACTTTTACAAAAGGGCCACGCATGCCATGTTACCCTAGTCTGGCTCTAACACTCCTTGTTTTGTTCTGAAGCAGAGGGTGGGGTGAATTCCGACAGAGCTATCATGATAGGAGGCTCTACATTTAGGGGGACAGACAGGAGATTCTGTGTGTAAATGGGACTTCAGGATGGTGTGTTGCCTCCCTGGTGCCAGGATCGAGGATGTCTCTGAGTAGAATATCTCTGAGCTGCAGAACATTATCAAGGGGGACGGTGAGCAGCCAGAAGTCATTGTTCACATTAGTACCAATGACATGGATAAGCAAAGGGGTGAGGTCCTGTGGAGTGAACATAGAGAGTTAGGAAACAGGTTAAAAAGCAGGACATTGAGAGTAGAAAGTAGACTATTATCTGAATGGTGGCCGATTAGGAAAGGGAGAGATGCAACGAGACCTGGGTGTCATGGTACAATAGTCATTAAAAGTAGGCATGCAGGTGCAGCAGGCAGTGAAGAAGGCGAATGGTATGTTAGCATTCATAGCAAAAGGATTTGAGTATAGGAGCAGGGAGGTTCTACTGCAGTTGTACAGGGTCTTGGTGAGACCACACCTGGAGTATTGCGTACAGTTTTGGCCTCCTAATCTGAGGAAAGACATTCTTGCCATAGAGGGAGTACAGAGAAGGTTCACTAGACTGATTCCTGGGATGTCAGGACTTTCATATGAAGAAAGACTGGATAGACTCGGTTTGCACTCGCTAGAATTTAGAAGATTGAGGGGAGATCTTATAGAAACTTAAAAAATTCTTAAGGGGTTGGACAGGCTAGATGCAGGAAGATTGTTCCCGATGTTGGGGAAGTCCAGAACAAGTGGTCACAGTTTAAGGATAAGGGGGAAATCTTTTAGGACCGAGATGAGGAAAACTTTTTTCACACAGAGAGTGGTGAATCTCTGGAATTCTCTGCCGCAGAATGTAGTTGAGGACAGTTCATTGGCTATATTTAAGAGGGAGTTAGATGTGGCCCTCGTGGCTAAAGGGATCAGGGGGTATGGAGAGAAGGCAGGTACAGGATACTGAGTTGGATGATCAGCCATGATCATATTGAATGGCGGTGCAGGCTCGAAGGGCCGAATGGCCTACTCCTGCACCTATTTTCTATGTTTCTATGTTTCTATGTTTCTAATCTCTGTCTTACTCCCAGTGCCACATGCTGGTGTGGACAGCAATAGAGGAATAGGCAAGATGAATATGTGGCTAGTATGGTCATAAGGTCAGATAGTCATAAATGATAAGAGCAGAATTAGGCCATTCGGCCCATCAAGTCTACTCCGTCATCCCATCATGGATAAACATCTGGATAAACAGGGTCTGATTAGGAACAGTCAACATGGATTTGTGCCTGGAAGGTCATGTTTGACTAATCTTCTTGAATATTTTGAAGAGGTTACTCGGGAAATTGGTGAGGGTAAAGCAGTGGATGTTGTATATATGGACTTCAGTAAGGCCTTTGACAAGGTTCCTCATGGAAGGTTAGTTAAGAAGGTTCAATGGTTGGGTATTAATGGTGGAGTAGCAAGATGAATTCAACAGTGGCTGAATGGGAGATGCCAGAGAGTAATGGTGGATGGTTGTTTGTCAGGTTGGACGCCAGTGACTAGTGGGGTGCCACAGGGATCTGTGTTGGGTCCACTGTTGTTTGTCATGTACATCAATGATCTGGATGATGGTGTGGTAAATTGGATTAGTAAGTATGCGGATGATACTAAGATAGGTGGGGTTGTGGATAATGAAGTAGATTTTCAAAGTCTACAGAGAGATTTATGCCAGTTGGAAGAGTGGACTGAAAGATGGCAGATGGAGTTTAATGCTGATAAGTGTGAGGTGCTACATCTTGGCAGGACAAATCAAAATAGGACGTACATGGTAAATGGTAGGGAATTGAAGAATGCAGGTGAACAGAGGGATCTGGGAATAACTGTGCACAGTTCCCTGAAAGTGGAATCTCATGTAGATAGGGTGGTAAAGAAAGCTTTTGGTGTGCTGGCCTTTATAAATCAGAGCATTGAGTATAGAAGTTGGGATGTAATGTTAAAATTGTACAAGGCATTGGTGAGGCCAATTCTGGAGTATGGGGTACAATTTTGGTCGCCTAATTATAGGAAGGATGTCAACAAAATAGAGAGAGTACAGAGGAGATTTACTAGAATGTTGCCTGGGTTTCAGCAACTAAGTTACAGAGAAAGGTTGAACAAGTTAGGGCTTTATTCTTTGGAGTGCAGAAGGTTAAGGGGGGACTTGATAGAGGTCTTTAAAATGATGAGAGGGATAGACAGAGTTGACGTGGATAAGCTTTTCCCACTGAGAGTAGGGAAGATTCAAACAAGGGGACATGACTTGAGAGTTAAGGGACAGAAGTTTAGGGGTAACATGAGGGGGAACTTCTTTACTCAGAGAGTGGTGGCTGTGTGAAATGAACTTCCAGTGAAGGTGGTGGAGGCAGGTTCGTTTTTATCATTTAAAAATAAATTGGATAGTTATATGGACGGGAAAGGTATATGGTCTGAGCGCAGGTATATGGGACTAGGGGAGAATACGTGTTCGGCACGGACTAGAAGGGTCGAGATGGCCTGTTTCCGTGCTGTAATTGTTATATGGTTATATGGTTATTATATGATCTATCGCTCCCTCCTAACCCCATTCTCCTGCCTTCTCCCCACAACCCCTGACACCCGTACTAATCAAGAATCTCTCTATGAGTGTAGGAAAGAACTGCAGATGTTGGTTTAAATCAAAGGTAGACACAAAATGCTGGAGTAACTCAGCGGGACAGGCAGCATCTCTGGAGAGAAGGGATGGGTGACATTTTGGGTCGAGACCCTTCTTCAGACTGATGTCAGGGGAGTGGGCAGGACAGAGATAGAATGTAGTCGGTGACAGTAAGGCTATTGGGAGAACTGGGAAGGGGGAGGGGATGGAGAGGGAAAGCAAGGGCTATCTGAAGTTAGAGAAGTCAATGTTCATACCACTGGGGTGTAAACTACCCAAGAGAAATATGAGGTGCTGTTCCTCCCATTTGCGCTGGGCCTCACTCTGACAATGGAGGAGGCCCATGAGAGAAAAGTCAGATTGGAAATGGGAGTTGAAGTTGAAGTTGAATGCAGTTGAAGCGCTGAGCAACAGGGAGATCAGGTAGGTTAAGACAGACTGAGTGAAGGTGTTCAGCGAAACGACTGCTGAGCCTGCGCTTGGTCTCACCGATGTACAGAAGTTGACACCTGGAACAGCGGATACAGTAGATGAGGTTGGAGGAGGTGCAAGTGAACCTCTGCCTCACCTGAAAACTGTTGGGGCCTTGGATCGTCGATGGGGGGGAGGGGGGGGGGGGGGTAAAGGGACAGGTGTTTCATCTCCTGCGGTTGCAGGGGAAAGTACCTGGGGAGGGGGTGGTTTGGGTGGGAAGGGATGAGTTGACCAGGGAGTTGCGGAAGGAACGGTTTCTGCGGAAAGCAGAAAGGAGTGGAGATGGGAAGATGTGGCTAGTAGTGGGATCCCGTTGGACGTGGCAAAAGTGTTGGAGGATTATATGCTGTATGCGACGGCTGATGGGGTGGAAGGTGAGGACAAGGGGGACTCTGTCCATGTTGCAAATGGGGGGAGGGGGAGCAAGAGCGGAGCCGCGGGATATCAAGTTCATGTTCGTTCAAGTTCACATTTATTGTCACATGCCCCAATTGGTACAGTGAGATTTGAGTTTCCATACAGCCATACAAGTAAAAAGAATGCAATATACAATAGATTTAACATAAACATCCACCACAGTGGAATCAACATTCCTCACTGTGATGGAAGGCAATAAAGTTCAGTCATCTTCCTTTTTGTTCACCCGTGGTCGGGGCTTTGTACGGGGCCGTTGTCCGCTGTTCAAGCCCTCTCGTCGGGACGATGGAAACTCCGGCGTCGGGACGGAACGTGGCATGGAGCTCCCAAGTCGGCCGGAGACCGTGGCTTCATGATGTTAAAGTCCACAGGCCCCGCAGTCGGAGCACTTCAACAGCAATCCTCGGCAAAGGATCGCACGCTCCGCGATGGTGAATCCGCTCCGCGCTTGCGGCTTGAAGCTCTGGGCCGGTCTCCAGGAAAAACCGCATTAATCCAGTTGTTAGGCAGCAGGGGGGACGGAGATGTGATATGGAGAAAAATCACATTTCTGTCGGGGTGAGTGAGTGAAAACAGTTTCCCCCTATTCCCCTCCCCACCCCCCCACATAAAACATACTGAGAAATATTCAAACATACATTTTAGACAGACTAAAAATAACAAAAAAAGTCAAAATAAAACACAGGCTGCTGGCGAGGCTGCCATCTCGGCGCCATCCGGTGATCCAGCATGGAAAACCTCATCCTGGGCGCAGATGCGGCGCAGACGGAGGAATTAGGAGCAGGGGACAGAGTCTCCACAGGAAGCTGGGTGGGAAGAAGTGCAGTCCTGATAGCTATGGGAGTCAGTAGGTCTGTAGTAGGCGGCGGTCAATAGTCTGTTTCCTGTGATGAAGACGGTGAGATCCAGAAACGGTAGGGAGAAGTCGGAGATGGTCCAAGTGAATCTGAGTGTAAGATGGAAATTAGCCGTGTAGTTGATGAAGTCAATGAGTTCTGCATGGGTGCAGGAGGTAGCACCAATGCAGTCATCAATGTAGCGCAGGTAGAGTTCGGGGATAGGGCCAGTGTACGCCTGGAACAGTGATCGGTCGACGTACCCTACAAAGAGGCAGGTATAGCTGGGGCAAAGGAGTAGCTGTTGAGGGCTAGGCAGAGGAGAGTATTGGTAGACAGAAATTGACTGGTTTGGCGGTGGGGGATGGTGGTGCAGGGTGACTGGACATCCACGGTCAAGATGAGAGAGCCTGGAAAATGGAAGTCATTGAGACGAAGAGCGTGTGAGGTGTCTTGGACATAGGTTGGAAGGATTGGACCAGGGGGGATATGATGGAGTCGTGGTATGTGGAAATTAATTTGGTGGTACATGAACAAGCAGAAACAACGGGTCTGCCAGGACAGTCAGGTTTGTGGATTTTGGGGGGGAAGATAAAAGCGGGCCGTGTGGGGCTGGGGAATGATGAGGTTGGAGGCTTTAGAGGGCAGAGAGCCGGAAGTGATGAAGCCAGTGATGGTACTTGAGATTAAGGCCTGGTGCTCGTCTGTGGGGTCATAGTGCAAGGATAACCCTTGTCGGCGGGTTTGATTAACAAGTGGAGGTTGCTGCAGAGTGAGTGGAGGGCTGTACGTTCAGAGGAGGTAAGGTTAGAGTAACACAGGGGAGTGGAAAGATTCAGGCGGTTGATGTCACGCCAGCAGCTGGTAACAAAAAGGTCTAAAGTAGTTAGAAGGCCATCCGGGGGAGTCCAAGAGGAGGGGGTCCGTTGGAGACGGGAGAAGGGGTTATCACTGGGTGGTGAGGACTCCTTCTCATAGAAAAAGAGGGGAACAAAGGTGAGGCCTCTGTTGAGGACAGACCGTTCCGTATCAGAAAGGGGGAGGTCAGGGGGGATGGAGATTGCAACCTTCACGTGGTCCACCCTGTTTCAACGAATGCAATCAACCTAGCGTGCACAAACAGAAGATCAAACAGAACAAGTTGTCTTACAACTTTAGGCTGTGCACGCCATACGCAAAAAGAAGAAGAAGAAGGGGGTATGGTGAATATGCGGCAAGGGTGGGGGTTGGGTCGGAGGAAGGCAGGTGAGGAGATGGAGGCCGAGGCGATGTCTGGTGGGGAGATGGTGGGTGTTCAGAGAGGAAGGGAGCATGAGGACTATTGTATGGGTGGGGAGTAGCCGGGGCCACCTGGTTAAAAAGGGACGGGGAACAACCAATGGAACCCGCACTGAGATGCCCTGCAGGGAGGGGGGGGGGGGGGGGGAGCAGTAAGTCCCAGCACAATCAGGCCCAGTGGAGTCTGCATCATGGAGACTGTGGGCCTGCTACTGAATCTGGAACTCAAGTGGTGGGCGGTGGAGTGGCGAGGCTTGGCAGAGTCGCTGGTGGAGGCTTGCGGGGGACTGGCAAAGTCAGTCGGTCGAAGCGTCATTAAACCTGGTCTGCGGATGGCCGGGGAGGTGGCGAGGATTAGCGGCAGCAGCGGCAGCGGCCCCGGGGAGGCGGTGAAGGTCGACGATGGCGGACGCTTCAGTGGTCTGAGCCTGGGATTGGCCAGCAAGGCGGTGAGTGTTGGTGCTGCTCCTCGTGGCAGCGATGGCGTTGCAGGACTGGGCCTCATGGTGTTCGGGCAGGCGGCTCGGCCCGCGGTGGAGCCCTGGGCCTGTGGGTAGTCGAGTCATGGAGTGTCGGTGGAGGGACCGGTCGGGAGGCAAGCAAGTTTGTGATCCTTTGTTGAGTCCAGGCAGGCAATGAAGCGTTTGTTGAGGGCGTGGATCTGGCGTTGAATGAAGTACAGTTGGGGTCCGTTACAGGTGTGGGTGAGTGAGGTCCGGAGCTGTTGGAGAGCCAGAGTGAGGGCCTACTGGTGCCGTTTCATCATGGCCAGTGTAGAACGCAAGGGCACGGATGATAACTGTTGGGAAAAGTGGCAGATCCACTGTCGGTACCTGTAATCCGGGTTGTGCCCGAACTGGGATGTCTGGAACCGGAGCTGGAATCCACGAGGTACAAGATGGAGGCACAGGCAAGTACCGAGTAAACAAACATGGCTGTGGTAGCGAGTCTGGGTTAAAACATGGTCGTAGAGTCGGAGGGAAGGAGGAATCACAGAGGGGAGCAGTGAGAAAGGATGTTGCTGAACTCTCGTTGGAGAGAGGAGAAGAACTTCTTCAAAGTTAACATGACGTGAGAAGGTTTCGCAGTGGAGCGGACAATGTATGCAAGAAAGAACTGCATTTGCTGATTTAAATCGAAGGTGGACATAAAATGATAGAGAAACTCAGCGGGACAGGCAGCATCTCTGGAGAATAGGAATGAATGACTTTTCGGATCGAGACCCTTCTTCAAAATATCCATTGACGGCCTCCACAGCCTTCTTTGGCAAATAATTCCACAGATTCACCACCCTCTGACTAAAGAAAATCCTCCTCATCTCCTTCCTAAAGGAATGTCCTTTAATTCTGAGGCTATGACCTTTAGTCCCAGACTCTCCCACCAGTGGAAACATCCTCTCCACATCTTTCACCATTTGGTAAGTTTCAATCAGGTGGGTGGGCAGGGAATCATATTTTTCAAAAATTGGGACCTCTACTGGTGCAAAGGTGACATCTACAAGACGGATGGGTTGCACTTGAACAGGAGGAGGACCAACTTCGATTTGCTGGTGTGACTTGGCAGGGTTGAAAATAGATTTGGGGAGCAGAAAGAATGTAGATAAAATTCGGGGGAAAATATTGTAGTTAAAAAAGAATAAGATTGGCAGAGGGGACAGCAGAGAGAGGGGTGACCGATGATCCAAATTGCAATTATTTCTATACTAGAGGCTTAAACAGATAAGGCAGAGGATATCAGGGCACGGATTGGCTGGGGGGATTGGGATATTATTAATTTATATAGAAACATGGGCAGGGCAGCTCTGTGTTCCAAGGAACAGAGTGTTTAGTGTATTTAGTTTAGAGATACAGGCCCTTCGGCCCACTGGGTCCACATCGACCAGCGATCCCCACACATTAACACTTTCCTACACACACTAGTGACAATTTACACTTATACCAAGCCAATTAACTTACAAACCTGTACCTCTTTGGAGTGTGGGAGGAAACCGAAAATCTTGGAGAAAACCCACGCAGGTCACAGGGAGAACGTACAAACTCCGTACAGACAGCACCCGTAGTCCGGATGGAACCCAGGTCTCCGGCACTGTAAGGCAGCAACTCTACCGCTGTGCCACTGTGCCGCCCGTGCTGAGAGGTGTCATATCAGGGCAACAAAGCTCTGGATTCAGCAATGAAGGTGATGCTGAAATAGTCTATCCAAAGATGTTGCCGGACCCGTTGAGATCCTCCTGCTGTTGGTTCATTTTATTCAGAGTTATGCTGGTCTGTGGCCAGCCCTACCACACAAGACGATCTGTAGGTCATTCATCTTGTTGTCTGTTTATGTCTTCTTGCAAAGCACGGGATTGTCTGCCAGAGCTCTCTGCACAACAGTAGTGTCTTCATTCCGGCAATATTTCACTGGCTGCTACTTCCTATGTACCAATGATAAGAACGTTTATAAATGCAAGTTATTTTTTGATAATAGATCATATCTTTGTTTTAGGTAGACAAAAATGCTGGAGAAACTCAGCAGGTGAGTCTTCAGAGTCTGAAGAGGGGTCTCGACCCGAAACGTCACCTATTTCCTTCGCTCCATAGATGCTGCCTCACCTGCTGAGTTTCTCCAGCATTTTTGTCTACCTTTGATTTTTCCAGCATCTGCAATTCTTTCTTAAACATATCTTTGTTTTATGTGTGTTTTATGGCCCAACCAAAATACAAGAGAATGTTTAAATTGCACCATATTTCAACAAGATTACATATTCTTATGAAATGTATTAAATCATTCCAAAGCATAAATTGGATGAACAAAATAAATAAATGAAAAAGTGAAGAATTAAAGCTTTTGTCAGTTATACAATCTGCAATTTAAAGCAATTCTACTCTCTCAGATTTTCATCCTCAAAATTAAGGCTTTCATATTGTAATGTTGAATTACCAAATTTTGTGCATGAATTAAGAAGACAGCAAAAACTAAAACCTTTAATAAACAGTCCACGAGGCACTAATCCTTGATGGTTATTTTTAATCTTTTCTCCTTGATATCTGGAGCCGAACAGGCATTTCTCATCGACATTGTCCATTTCATGGCCTTTCATTTGTCCAGTTATAGAAATAGTTTGATGAAATTAATAAAATACCATTACTGCTTCAATGCCATCTTAAATTTGATATAAACTCAAAACATTTTAGTTTTTCTGAATTTCCACTCATTTAAAGAAAAGATGGGTTTTTCCTGTACAATTTTCTTCAATCAAATTCTTCAATCAATTTTCTTCAATGCTTTGTTTCTCCTAAAACTCTTATTAAACAGTGTTCTTGTTTAGTTTAGTTTAGAATTGCAGCATGGAAATGGACACTTTGGCCCACCAAGTTCACAGCGTTCATTGATCACCTGTTCACACTCACTTTCCCACTCCCTACACATTCAGGGCAATTTTCAGAGCCAATGTGCATGTTTTTGGAACGTGAGAGGGAACTGGAGCTCCTGGAGAAAATCCATGGGAGAATGAGCACAGCACCCGAGTCAAGACCAAACCTGGGTCTCTGACACTGTGAGGCAGCAGCTGCACCACTGTGCTGTCCACTATTATTAGAAGCACAGACAAAGGACTACTGTGCACAGCACCATTGAAAGGCAGCTCTGGCTATTTCCAGTATTTTCAGGAACCTTAGAACAGTAATTTGAATTAAGTTGACGTACTTGCTTTGCAGGCATCAACTGTAATTGATAACCATTGTCATCACTCTACAAGTCTTCTAATAGCACTACATCCCTCGCATCAATCTCATTGGAATTTTCTGTTTGTACAAAATATCTGGTGGTAATCTCGGCTTTTTTGCAACTGATTTCTAAAAGGGTTCATTGTAACGAGCCTCCCTATGTCTATATAAACACCTTCAATGATGAAATGCACTGCTTTGTGCAATACATTTGAAAAGTGTTAAGATGATGAGGATTAGTTGGAATTTTCAAACCCAGTCAGCCTTCTAATTCCAATTCCAAAAACATTTGGAACATTTCCTAGAATGAAGCAGCCAGCGGTAAATGGACTGAGATTAGCAATTTAGATAGAGATTCTTGGTTTTGCAGTTCCAGACAGCAAGGGAATGTTTAAAGTGCCTCTAGCCACACCACCCCATTTTACACCTAATTACCAGGTGCATGGAGAAATGTTCTTGGTACAAACATTTGTTAACGGCAGCCAAAAGCCAGGCAGTGCCAAGGACACTTTGGCTCATCGGGTAACAGGCTGAGTTCGACAAAGTTGAATGTAGACACAAAATGATGGAGTAACTCAGCAGGACTGGACAGGCAGCATCTCTGGAGTCTCTGGAGAGAAGATATGGGTGACGTTTCGGGTCGAAACCCTTCTTCAGACTCAGACAAAGTTGAAGTTGCTTTCAAGTCCAGGCATCCCTAGATCTGCAGGGAATACAGTCTGATGAACAAAATGGCATGGATTAGATTGGTACAGTTACTAAACCAAGGGCTAAAGCACCATCAACAATCTGCAGGTAGACAAAAAAGCTGGAGAAACTCAGCAGGTGAGGCAGCATCTATGGAGTGAAGGAATAGGCAACGTTTCGGGTCGAGACCCTTCTTCAGACTGATGTCGGGGGGGGGGGGCGCAGGAAAAATAAAGCAAGAGGCGGAGACAGTAGGGTGTGGGAGAGCTGGGAATGGGAGGGGAAGGAGGGAGAAAGGGACTGCCTGAAATTGGAGAAGTCAATGTTCATACCGCTGGGGTATAAACTACCCAGGCGAAATATGAGGTGGTGTTCCTCCAATTTACGGTGGGCCTCACTCTGGCCATGGAGGAGGCCCAGGACAGAAAGGTTGGATTTGGAATGGGAAGGGGAGTTGAAGTGCTGGGCCACCGGGAGATCAGGTTGGATATTGCGAACTGAGTGGAGGTGTTGGGCGAAGCGATCGCCGAGCCTGTGCTTGGTCTCACCGATGTAGAGCAGCTGATACCTGGAACAGTGGATACAGTAGATGAGGTTGGAGGAGGTGCAGGTGAACCTCTGCCTCACCGGGAAAGACTGCTTAGGTCCTTGGATGGAGTCGAGGGGGGAGATAAAGTGACAAGTGTAGCATTTCCTGCGGTTGCAAGATAATGTACCAGGGGAGGGGGTGGTTTGGGTGGGAAAGGGACAAATTGACCAGGGAGTTACGGAGGGACCGGTCTCTGCGGAAAGCTGAAAGGGGAGGAGATGGGAAGATGTGGCCAGTGGTGGGATCCCATTTGAGGTGAATAATCAACAATCTGCAAATACTTTTAAAATATTGATTTGTATTTGATAAATATCAATAGTTTTGAAAAACTGGATTTATTTGCTATGAGATTGCTGCCTCTTTGTATTTGTCTTATCATGCTAATATTGTCCTATGCTCTTCAGGGTGGCACAGTGGCACAGTTGGTAGAGCTAATAATAATAATAATAATAATATATTTTATTGTCATTGCACATAAGTGCAACGAGATTTGGGTATGCAGCTTCCATCCGACATCATAACATAAGTAACTACTAAAATTTAGGTTTAGATACCCCAAGAACATGGTTTGTACAAAGAACATTACAACAGTAAAACAGTTCAAACAGACTAAAGTGCAGATGTGTCTGTGCGATGTGACCATCCGAGGGAGACAGTCCAGGGGGGAGGGGGGCACTCAGCAGGGCCGGTTCAGAGCCGCTATAGCTCTGGGAAAGAAGCTGTTCCTGAGTCTGGAGGTTCGGGCATAGAAGGCCTTGTAAAGTCTGCCGGAGGGAAGTAGTTCGAACAGTCCATTACAAGGGTGTAAGGAGTCTTTATGGATGCTGTGACCTCCTGAAGTTGATAATCAGCTCCTTAGTCTAGGAGGTGTTTAGTGACAAGTTGTTATGTGAGAACCAGTCTGCCAGGTTCTGCACCTCTGCTCTGTAGTTTGTTTCATCACTGTTGGTGATCAGCCCGATCACCGTTGTGTCATCTACAAGGTACTGACTCACATCGGTAGAAACTCAGGTTCGACCCTGGCCTGGTCTGTGTGGAGTTTGCACGTTCTTCCTGTGGTCGCATAGGTTTCCGCCGGGCGCTCCAGTTTCCTCCTACATACCTAAGACATTCAAGTTGATAGGTTAATTGGCCTCCGTCAAATTGTAGAGAGTGGATGAGAAAGTGGGCTGACGTAGAACTCGTGTGAACAGGTGATTAATGGCCAGCATGGACTCAGTGAGCTGAAGGGCTTGTTTCTTTGCTCTATCTCTGAACTAAATAAACTAAACCTTACTGTCAACCAGCCACATTTGAAGTGCAGTTACTGTTTTAACTGGAAATCCTGCATCCAATATATACACCATATAACCATATAACCATATAACAATTACAACACGGAAACAGGCCATCTCAGCCCTACAAGTCCATGCCGAACAATTATTATCCCTTAGTCCCACCTGCCTGCACTCATAAAATAACCCTCCATTCCCTTCTCATCCATATGCCTATCCAATTTATTTTTAAATGATACTAACGAACCTGCCTCCACCACTTCCACTGGAAGCTCATTCCACACCGCTACCACTCTCTGAGTAAAGAAGTTCCCCCTCATGTTACCCCTAAACTTCTGTCCCTTAATTCTCAAGTCATGTCCTCTTGTTTGAATCTTCCCTATTCTCAAAGGGAAAAGCTTGTCCACATCAACTCTGTCTATCCCTCTCATCATTTTAAAGACCTCTATCAAGTCCCCCCTTAACCTTCTGCGCTCCAGAGAATAAAGACCTAACTTATTCAACCTTTCTCTGTAACTTAGTTGTTGAAACCCAGGCAACATTCTAGTAAATCTCCTCTGTACTATCTCTATTTTGTTGACATCCTTTCTATAATTGTACACCATACTCCAGATTTGGTCTCACCAATGCCTTGTACAATTTTAACATTACATCCCAGCTTCTATACTCAATGCTCTGATTTATAAAGGCTAGCATACCAAAAGCTTTCTTTACCACCCTATCTATATGAGATTCCTCCTTCAAGGAACTATGCACGGTTATTCCCAGATCCCTCTGTTCAACTGTATTCTTCAATTCCCTATCATTTACCATGTACGTCCTATTTTGATTTGTCCTGCCAAGGTGTAGCACCTCACATTTATCAGCATTAAACTCCATCTGCCATCTTTCAGCCCATTCTTCCAAATGGCCTAAATCACTCTGTAGACTTTGGAAATCCTCTTCATTATCCACAACACCCCCTATCTTGGTATCATCTGCATACTTACTAATCCAATTTACCACACCTTCGTCCAGATCATTGATGTACATGACAAACAACAAAGGACCCAACACAGATCCCTGAGGCACCCCACTAGTCACCTGCCTCCAACCCGACAAACAGCCATCCACCATTACCCTCTGGCGTCTCCCATTCAGCCACTGTTGAATCCATCTTGCTACTCCTGCATTTATACCCAACAGTTGAACCTTCTTAACCAACCTTCCATGAGGAACCTTGTCAAAGGCCTTACTAAAGTCCATATAGACAACATCCACTGCTTTACCCTCGTCAATTTCCCTAGTAACCTCTTCAAAAAATTCAAGAAGATTAGTCAAACATGACCTTCCAGGCACAAATCCATGTTGACTGTTCCTAATCAGACCCTGTTTATCCAGATGCTTATATATATTATCTCTAAGTATCTTTTCCATTTATTTGCCCACCACTGGTCAAACTAACAGGTCTATAATTGCTAGGTTTACACTTAGAACCCTTTTTAAACAATGGAACAACATGCGCAGTACGCCAATCCGCAGGGACTATTCCCGTTTCTAATGACATTTGAGATATTTCTGTCATAGCCCCGGCTATTTCTACACTAACTTCCCTCAATGTCCTAGGGAATATCCTGTCAAAACCTGGAGACTTATCCACTTTTATATTTTTCAAAAGTGTCAGTACTTCTTTTACTTTGAAACTCATAGTATCCATAGCTACTCTACTAGTTTCCCTTACCTCACATAATTCAATATCATTCTCCTTAGTGAATACCGAAGAAAAGAAATTGTTCAATATCTCCCCCATTTCTTTTGGCTCTGCAGATAGCTGTCCACTCTGTCTCTCCAATGGACCAATTTTATCCCTCGTTATCCTTTTGCTATTAATATAGCTGTAGAAACCCTTTGGATTTACTTTCACCTTGCTTGCCAAAGCAACCTCATATCTTCTTTTAGCTTTTCTAATTTCTTTCTTAAGATTCTTTTTACTTTCGTTATACTCCTCAAGCACCTCATTTACTTCATGCTGCCTATAATTATTGTAGATCTCCCTCTTTTTCCGAACAAGATGTCCAATTACTCTTGAAAACCAGGCTCTTTCCAATTTTTACTGTTTCCTTTCAACCGAACAGGAACATGTTCAAGAAGGAACTGCAGATGCTGGAAGATCGAAGGTACACAAAATTGCTGGAGAAACTCAGCGGGTTCAGCAGCATCTATGGAGCAAAGGAAATAGGCGACGTTTCGGGCCGAAACCCTCTTCAGACTGATAGGGGGTGGGGGGGGGGGGGGAGAAGGAAGGAAAAGGGGAGGAGGAGCCCGAGGGCGGGCGGATGGGAGGGTGGGAGGAGACAGCTAGAGGGTTGAGGAAGGGGAGGAGACAGCAAGGGCTAGCAAAATTGGGAGAATTCAATGTTAATGCCATCCGGACGCAAGGTCCCCAGGCGGAATATGAGGTGCTGTTCCTCCAATTTCCGCTGTTGCTCACTCTGGCAATGGAGGAGACCCAGGACAGAGAGGTCGGATTGGGAATGGGAGGGAGAGTTGAAGTGCTGAGCCACCGGGAGTTCAGGTAGGTTATTGCGGACTGAGCGGAGGTGTTCGGCGAAACGATCGCCCAACCTCCGCTTAGTCTCCCTGATGTAAATCAGCTGTCATCTAGAGCAGCGGATGTAGTAGATGAGGTTGGAGGAGATACAGGTGAACCTTTGTCGCACCTGGAATGACTGCTTGGGTCTTTGAATGGAGTCGAGGGGGGAGGTGAAGGGACAGGTGTTGCATTTCTTGCGGTTGCAACGGAAAGTGCCCGGGGAGGGGGTGGTGCGGGAGGGAAAGGAAGAATTGACGAGGGTGTTGCGGAGGGAGTGGTCTTTGCGGAAGGCAGACATGGGGGGAGATGGGAAGATGTGGCGAGTGGTGGGGTCACGTTGGAGGTGGCGGAAATGGCGGAGGATTATGTGTTGTATTTGCCGGCTGGTGGGGTGAAAGATGAGGACCAGAGGGACTCTGCCCTTGTTGCGAGTGCGGGGATGGGGAGAGAGAGCAGTGTTACGGGGTATGGATGAGACCCTGGTGTGAGCTTCATCTATGGTGGCGGAGGGGAATCCCCGTTCCCTGAAGAACGAGGACATTTCCGATGCCCTGGTATGGAATGTCTCAGATGCGGCATAGGCGGAGGAATTGGGAGTAGGGGATGGAGTCTTTACAGGGGGCAGGGTGGGAAGACGTGTAGTCCAGAAAGCCATGTGAGTCAGTGGGTTTGTAATGTATGTCGGTCAGGAGTCTGTCCCCTGCGATGGAGATGGTGAGGTCAAGGAATGGTAGGGAAGTGTCGGAAATGGTCCAGGTGTATTGGAGTGCCGGATGGAAGTTGGTGGTGAAGTGGATGAAGTCAGTCAGTTGTGTGTAGGTGCAGGAGGTGGCCCCAAAGCAGTCGTCAATGTAACGGAGATAGAGGACGGGGATGGGGCCCTGGTACGTATTGAACAAGGATTGTTCAACGTACCCGACAAAGAGGCAGGCGTAGCTGGGGCCCATGCGTGTGGCCATAGCTACGCCATGTGTTTGGAGGTAATGGGAGGAGCCAAATGTAAAGTTGTTGAGGGTGAGGACCAACTCCGCTAGGCAGAGGAGAGTGTCAGTGGCTGGGTATAGGTTGCTCCTCTGGTCGAGGAAGAACCGGAGGGCTCCGAGGCCATCCTGGTGGGGATGGAGGTGTAGAGTGACTGGACATCCATGGTGAAGATGAGGGGGTGAGGGCCCAGAGAGTGGAATGCGTGGAGGCGGCGGAGAGTGTCTGAGGTGTCTAGAACATAGGTGGGAAGGGCTTTGACCAAGGGGGATAGGATGGAGTCAAGGTATGTGGAGATGAGTTCGGTGGGGCACGAACACGCAGAGACAATGGGTCTGCCGGGAGAGCCGGGTTTGTGGATTTTGGGAAGAAGGTAAAAACGGGCCGTGCGGGGCTGGGGAACGATGAGGTTGGAAGCTTGGTCGGGCAGGGCGTGGGAATTGATGAACATAAAGATTCTGTACTCTTCAAATTTCCCCTTTAAATGTCCTCCATTTCTCTTCTACATCTTTCCCATAAAACAAAATGTCCCAGTTCACTCCTTTTAAATCATTTCGCATCTCATCAAAGTTAGCCTTTCTCCAATCAAAAATCTCAACCCTAGGTCCAGTTCTGACCCTCTCCATAATTATATTGAAACTAATGGTATTGTGATCACTGGACCCGAAGTGCTCCCCAACGCATACCTCCGCCACCTGTCCCGTCTCATTTCCTAACAGGAGGTCCAGCACTGCCCCTCCTCTAGTAGGTACCTCTATGTATTGCTGCAAAAAACTATCCTGCACACATTTTACAAACTCCAAACCATCCAGCCCATTTACAGAATGTGTTTCCCAGTCTATGTGTGGAAAGTTGAAATCTCCCACAATCACTACCATGTGCTTACTACTAATATCTGCTATCTCCTTACATATTTGCTCTTCCAATTCTCGATCCCCATTTGGCGGTCTATAATACACCCTATAAGTGTTGCTACACCTTTCCCACTTCTCAGTTCCACCCAAATAGCCTCCCTAGATGAGCCCTCCAATCTATCCTGCCAAAGCACTGATGTAATATCTTCCCTGACAAGCAATGCAACACCTCCACCTCATGCCCCTCCAATTCGACACAATATGGAGCTGCAAATAGCAATAATATCATCAATCAGATAATCGGTTTTGTTTCGGGAATCATGGATTCATGTTGTCTGGGAAGTCGACAGAATTCTCCTGCTTTCCTGCCTCCCCTTGCAGTGTCTATAATTTGCCTTTAAAAGTTGTGATCCCTGCCGCACAGTCTATTTCCTAGACGTTGGCTTCTAGATTCCCTTGACACATGACCAATCTGAAACAGATCCTTTGCAGACTTGGAGATCTATTTGACCCAATTTAAGATTTGGATTGAAACCTCCTTCTCTGCCAATAAACGATATCTTTCCCAGCATAACCTAAATCTGTCCAAACTCAGCCCAACTCCCATGGGAACCCTCTTCCATTACCCTGTTATTGCTCTACTTCATCCACCTGAATTTGCTGTCAGCCATGAATAATTATAAGCATAAATGAGAATGGTAGCACCATAGTCTGCTTTATTTTCCCCTCTTAATCATTCAACTGTTTTTTTTCCTTTCCAATCTGAACCCACTGTCTGGAATCTTGGTAGTTTTAGTCACTCTAAACAAATGGACTTTCCACAAGTATACAACTCGGCAGCATGCAATGCCAATCCCCTTGCTCATAATACATCTAGTCCTTACTAAAGTTTATTCGAGAATACTTTTAACAGTTACCCAGTAACTTTTATAGTAACATTTAACAGTAACAGCAGTAATTCACCTGTACATTTCCTCCACAGATGCTGTCTGACCCGCTGAGTTACTCTAGCTTTTTGTATATATCAGCGGGTCAATTGTCCCATTGAGTTACTCCAACATTTTGTGTGTTTTTTTGTAAACCAACATCTGTAGTCCCGTGTTTCTTCAAAATGTTAACTGTACCAGCTTGCGTTCGGTTACTCACCTAACATCGCAAAAATAGTCAAAAGTGCATCAAATCAGAGGTCAATGTCATCAGGTAGTTGTTGAATAGATACTGATAGGAATATTGGTAGAGGGGGAGATTGTGTTGTCTGGGGATCCATCAAAGGGGGATATATTCAGGAGAGGGATGGAGAGTGGAAGGTTTTGGAGTGGGTGTTCCAGCATGGAGCAAGAAAGGAAGCAAATATAACTCAGGGCTTTGTGAATAGCGAAAGTAAGTGGGCGTGAGCAGGGTTAGGGTGCAGTGCCCTGCGGATCAGAGCCAGAAGTGCAGGTATGGACCCAGATGTTGTAGAATTAAATTGGAGGCTGGCCATGGGAATTGGTGAAAAAGGCAAGGGCGTTCAGAGTTAGAGCAGCAAGAGTTCCTGAATCTTTCTTTCCACTTTCCCCAATATCCATCCCAATCTGCTCGGACCAACAGTACTACTCCCACCTCTGATGTTTCATAGCCCTGTAACATTCCTGGTGTGTTCCTGGTGCATTCAGAAACTGAGCTAGCATTCAACTACCTGACGACATTGAACCAGAATGAGAGTTGGTGGAGTGGACCTTCGTAGGGAATCTCCTGGTCTATAATCTGGGGTAATAGTGATCGCATATACATATACATTCCAAGATCTCCATACGCTGCTTTTGGTGACAGAGAGGGATATGAAAGGATTACACTGCTCCCTCAGTGTAACCAGTTCCCCCGTCATTAAGCTAATCCCTGCAGCTGAACACACAAGGTGATCTCAGAGCATCCTGCAGCTTCTCATTATGCACTGTGCCGTGAGCTATGGAACTACTCTTACTAGTACACGGTGCTGCAGGCTTTATATACCTGCAGAAATCAATGCTGATCAATATAGGACAGTGGTTTTTAATATTTAAGAAAGAACTGCAGATGCTGGAAAAATCGAAAGTAGATAAAAATGCTTGAGAAACTCAGCTGGTGAGGCAGCATCTATGGAGCGAAGGTATAGGTGACGTTTCGGGTCGAGACCCTTCTTCAGACTGATTTCGGGGGGGAGGGAGCGGGAAAAAGAAAGGAAGAGGCGGAGACAGTTGGCTGTGGAAGAGCTGGGAAGGGGAGGGGAAGGAGGGATAAAGCAAGGACTACCTGAAATTGGAGAAGTCAATTTTCATACCGCTGGGGTGTAAACTACCCAAGTCAAATATGAGGTACTGCTCCTCCAATTTGCGGTGGGACTCACTCTGGCCATGGAGGAGGTCCAGGACAGAAAGGTCGGATTCAGAATGGGAGGGGGAGTTGAAGTGCTGGGCCACTGGGAGATCAGGTTGGTTATTGCGAACTGAGCGTTGGGCGAAGCGATCGCCGAGCCTGTACTTGGTCTCACCGATGTAGAGCAGTTTCATATTGTGGTTTTGAGATTGAGATTTGTGTGTATTCAGATATCACTCATTCAATGATGCTGAAGCAGATCTTCCTACAATCTAATTGGGATTGGGAGGGAGCAGGGTGCAACTACACAAGTAGTGCTACATTACACATGAATTTTAATAATATCTCATTGTCACATGTACCTAGGTACAGTGAAGTACATTTTTTTCAGTAAAAATCTTAATATACATAGGCACAATCATACTTAAGTATAAGTGTAAGAATAGTAGATGACATTGAGGCAAGGCACAAGAGTGGCTATGATTCCGTGACATCTTATATTCTTCAGGTTTCAAAGCTCTTGAAAATGTAGTCTTAACTTGACCATAAAGGCCCGTTGCCCTGGCGGTGGAACTGGGTTGGAGTTCCTGGTGTCAGCCAGACCTGTCGATGTCCAGCGCCGCCTCGTGCTGCTGCAGGCCGCCTCCGATCAACGGGCTTTTGTGAGTGTGTCTTTCTAAAGCACGTGTGATAATGCTGACATTTCCCTTTTTCATTGTCGAGATGTGGATGTATGCATGTGATCATCACAAAGGAATAAATGTTGACCTCATTTTTAGCTCCTCAGCACTGACGGGCAGTTTCTCTCGGCAAGTCTGTGGAGCTGATGTGGAAAACTAGCAACTTGTTGCCTTAGTGTAGTTGGAAGTATTGGCAATGGGTAGGGAGAGACTGAGTCTAGATTAACATTATATACACTGGTCCTTGGAGGATGAAATGCTAATATTAAGGGTCCAGTTTGTGCAGGTCTGAGAAACAGGCACTAAAATCACAATGCTTGATTAGCCATCAACATTTTGACAGCAAAAGTATTGTATTCAATCTTGAAGTCAACACATACTATCACTTCCTTCCATGAAGCATTCAACATAAAATGCAAGACTCTGTGAGGTCTGGGAAATGGTTGATCTGTAAGTTACTTCAGCCAGTAATCCATAAACCAATCAGCAGAAACATGCACATATTAATTGTTAAATAACTCGACTGTATTATGATGGAGATGGGCAAAGTGGTTTTCCCTGCTGTTAAATGCTTATTCCTGCACTAAGTTGGACAAATGGCACTCCATCACAGTGAGGAGATGTTGGGTGGACTCACTGTGGTGGATGTTAATATGTGTTTATTGTTGTTTTTTATTGTATTGTATTATATGTATGACTGCTTAAATTTCGTTCAGACTTCGGTCTGGATGACAATAAAAGGCTATTCTATTCTATTCTATTCTATTCTAGCTGCATTATTGAGGCCTGGATATGACAGCATGGCCTTGCACACACATGGGCAATACGGTTTTCCTTTTCCAAACCCATAAGAATGTTTCACTGCCTTTCCCAAAATGGCAGAGGGTGGAAACCATAGCTCCACGCATTGCATCGGCACAAAGTGCTGGAGTAACTCAGCAGGTCAGGCAGCATCTCTGGAGAAAATGGAGAGGTGATGTTTGGGTCATCATCAATCCATGTGGTGAAACGTCACCTATCCGTGTTCTCCAGAAATGCCTGACCTGCTGAGTTACTCCAGCACTTTGTGTCATTTTGTGTAAAACAGCATCTGCAGTTCCTTGTTTCTCCATGTGTTGTGCGGAAGATTGGAGACAGATTGTTGTTCATTGCACTCAAATAATGGCGAAGACAGAAGCAAATTCCACAGTCTACTTATCCAAATGACAGTAAATCTCATTTTTGGTAATTATGCCTAATGTTTCAATGCACTCAACAGGTAAACATAAATAGAAAAACTAGGTTAGGCATGAAATGTGAATGTTGCAGGCCAATGACTCTTTGATGCAATTCATCTTTCTAAATAAAAATAATATTTTAGTATCTTCAAAATGTTTTAGTTTAGTTTAGAGATACGTGGAAACAGGCCCTTCGGGCCACCGGGTCCATGCCGACCAGTGATTCCCGCAAATTAACACTATCGTACACCCACTTGGGGCAATTATTTTTACATTTACCTACCGAATTAACCTACAAACCTGTACGTCTTTGGAGTGAGGGAGGAAACCGAAGATCTCGGAGAAAACCCATGCAGGTCACAGGGAGAACGTACAAACTCCGTACAGACAGCACCCGTAGTCGGATCGAACCAGGGTCTCAGGCGCTGCATTCACTGTAAGACAGGAACTCCACTGCTGCACCACCGTGAACGCCTCTTTTTTTTAACTTAGTGGGGCTAAGAGGAATAGAGAAGTGAATTATTGCAGTGGATCATACATGTTTGCCTTATTCTGTCATTTGTCATTGTAATTAATTTATTAATTTATTGTAATTATCATTTAAATTAATTTATGAGCCAAGTATATGAAAACATACATAGAATAGTTTAGAGGACAGGCATTTTACAGAGTTGTTGAATATAATTACCGGTAACTTTCCTGCGCGGGTTTTTTGTGGGATAGGAAAGGATAACATTAGATTCATGTTATTAAATGCAATTAGGCTATTAAACATAATAACGTCAAATAAGCTCTGAACTACATAGACTATTATTGTTATTATTGCACTATTATTGTTTGTTTTTTATGTGTACATATGTGTGCATATACATATGTATATATATATATGAAGGTAGACACAAAATGTTGGAGTAACTCAGCGAAACAGGCAGCATCTCTGAAGAAAAGGAATGGATGATGCTTTGGGTCGAGACCCTTCTTCAGGGGAGTGAGCGGGACAAAGATATGTATGTGTATATGTGAGTATGTGTGTACCTACACAACCCAGTCTGAAGAAGAGTCGCGACCCAAAACGTCATCCACCCCTTCTCTCCAGAGATGCTGTCTGACCCTCTGAGTTACGCCAGCATTTTGTGTCTATCTTCGGTTTAAACTAGCATTGCAGTTCTTTCATATACACACACTGAACTTATTTTCTAGTTTATTATATCGTTTACAGTGCACCATGTTTACATAGTATGTTGTGCTGCTGCAAGTAAGAATCTCATTGTTCTATCTGGAACATATGACAATAAAAAACTATTGACTACCAGTCGGATTTAGGGTAGAATCCAGAAAGAACATTTCAAGCCAATTACTCTACCTGTATAATAAAACTTAAAATACCAGTCAATTCAGTTATTTTACCTAAAGGGCTGGGTAGCCTTGGTGATGATGCTAGGTTTATGTGTTCCACACTGTGGTTCTCAGGAAAATCTTGCTTTGAGAGATTACATTTAATATGAAGATTCTGGCAAGATATAAATCCAGATGCATCCATTGAAATAAAGGTCTAGGCATTGCCTCTCATTGCATGAGCTAGGTTTTGTGAGCTAAAGGTTGCTAACATTCAATGTGAAAACTAGATTTAGCACCATGGAACACGGAAACAAAAAAATACTTAAAATGTAAAAAGGAGAAAAATAATGGGTCATTTGTGCAATTGTCATGAAATGTATTTAATCTACTATTGTTTTCCATTAAACATATATGTATGTGATTCCTAAACTGGTGATATTATTGCTAACACTGGTGTAATATTTGTTCATTTAACACTAGTGACATTATTGCTACCATCATGTATCATCTTACCTTGAACAGTAATTTCTTCCAATTGATATTCCACTATCATATAACCATATAACCATATTACAATTACAGCACGGAAACAGGCCATCTCGGCCCTACAAGTCCGTGCCGAACAACTTTTTTCCCTTAGTCCCACCTGCCTGCACTCATACCATAACCCTCCATTCCCTTCTCATCCATATGCCTATCCAATTTATTTTTAAATGATACCAACGAACCTGCCGCCACCACTTCCACTGGAAGCTCACTCCACACCGCTACCACTCTCTGAGTAAAGAAGTTCCCCCTCATGTTACCCCTAAACTTCAGTCCCTTAATTCTGAAGTCATGTCCTCTTGTTTGAATCTTCCCTATTCTCAAAGGGAAAAGCTTGATCATGAAAGCAATTGTAATTAATAAAGATACTCACATAGAAATATAGAAAAACAGGAAGCTATGGAGAACATTGCTGGGACAAAGGCAATATGACACCAAAGTGGGTGGTATTGTCGATAATGAAGATGGTTGTCAAAAATTGCAGCAGGATCTTGATCGATTGGGCAGGTGGGCTGAGGAATGGTTGATGAAATTTAATACTGAGAAAAATGTGAGGTGTTGCATTTTGGACCATTTCTAACAAGGGCAGGACCAACACAGTGAATGGTTGGGGTCTGGGGAGTGTTGTGGAGCAGAAGGATCTAGGAGTGCAGGTACATAGTTCCTTGAAAGTGGTGTCACAGGTAGATAAGGTGGTCATAAAGACTTTTGGCACATTGGCCTTCATCAGTTCGAGTATTGAGTGTAGAAGTTGGGAGGTCATGTTGCAGTTGTATAATACATTAGTGAGGCCACATTTAGAGTGTTGGGTTCAGCTTTTTTCACCGTGTTATCGGAAAGATGTTGTCAAGCTGGAAAGGATGCAGAGATGATTTACTTGGATGTTGCCAGGACACGAGGGCCTGAGATAGATGGAGAGTTTGAGCAGGCTAGGACTTGAGGATGAGGGGTGATCTTATAGAGGTCTACGAAATCATGTGAGGAATAGATCGGTTAAATGTACAGAGTCACTTGCCCAGAATAAGGGAACCATGGGCTTAAGGTGAGGCGGGGAAGATTTAATAGGATCCTGAAGAGTAACTTTTTTACACAAAGGGTGGCGGCTGTACGGAACAAACTGTTGGAGGAGGTAGTTGAGGCAGGTACTATCGCAACGTTTAAGAAATGCTTAGGTACGTGGATGGATAGGATAGGTTTAGAGGGATATGGGCCAAATGCAGGCAAGTGGGACTAGTGTAGATGGAACGTTGATCAGTGTGGGAAGTTGCCCTGAAGGGCCTTCTTTCTATCCATGCTGTATGACTGTGACTATGACTTTATATTATCTGTTGCTATTGTGTGAAGAATATCTAACAATAATGCGAGGATAATGTCAATTATCCCAGAACTGCTCAGTGCATTGATATGTATTTTTTTATAGTTGAGTTCCTGCTTTTGTTTTCAAGATTGTTCAGCTGGCCAAGGTTTCAGTCCAATGTAAAGGCTGGAGAAGCTTTAACAAGGAATCACAATAATGAAAGGCATGGAAAGCATATATGATCTGCATTTTGCACTGAAAATGGATCTCTGCAGAAAATTCACGTTATTTAAAAAAACGAGGTTAATTCAAATGAGCAACACATTATATTCCACAGTAGGGTCACGAGCAAAACCATCATCTGTCCATGTTCTCCTGAAATACTGCCTGACCCACTGAGTTGCTCCATCACTTTGTGCCTTTTTTTGTAAACCAGCATCTGTCGTTTCTTGTTCCTGCATTATCCTCTTGTAATTTCACAAATAAAGGTTACACATAGAAACATAGAAATATAGAAAATAGGTGCAGGAGGAGGCCATTTGGCCCTTCGAGCCAGCACCGCCATTCATTGTGATCATGGCTGATCGTCCCCAATCAATAACCTGTGCCTGCCTTCTCCCCATATCCCTTGACATAATACAGGTAAGCGGTTAACAGACACCTTCGGAACTATCTACAGGCCATGTGAAGGAGCAAATGAAATTTGTAATCTTGATTACAGATTAAGTATATTTGAGGAATACAGAAGAAAAAATACAGATTAAGTATGTTTGAGAAAGTGCAGTCAAATTTTTGATATGGCAAAAATAAGCATTGTATGTCTATTCATTTAAAAAGATAAATTCTAGAACTGAAAGACTACAGACAAATATCTATTTTTATTCTTCTCCACATGCAAAGTTTCTTGTAATTGTAAGCTTTTGCTTTTACTTCGCCTTAAGTGGATGGTACCTTTAACAAGTCGTTCACTGGTAATGAGATGGAGGTGGACCATAATCCCTATGTAAATGCCAGTACTGGTGCCTTCCACTGCTCAGTTCCTCAGAGTTTGTGTGGGTCTTCCTCATGTTATGGAACCATGGCAGATCTGTGGCACCAACCCAGCCAGAATATGCAATGGAAAACAAAAATGCTGGAGAAACTCAGCGGGTGCGGCATCATCTATGGAGCAAAGGAAATAGGCAATGTTTCGTGTTGAAACCCTTCTTCACACTGATGCAGGGTGTGGTTGTGGGAAGAAGAAAGGAAGAGGAGGAGCCAGAGGGGTGAGGGAGAGCTGAGAAGGGGGGGAGACAGCAAGGTCTACCGGAAATTGGAGAAGTCAATGTTCATGCCGCTAGGGTGCAGACTGCCCAAGCGGAATATGAAGTGCTGCTCCTCCAATTTCCGGTGGTACTCACTCTGTCCATGGAGGAGGCCCAGGACAGAGAGATTAGATATGGAATGGGAGGTGGAGGTGAAGTGATGAGCCACCGGGAGATCAAGTTGGTTAATGCGGACCGAGCGGAGGTGTTCGACGAAACAATCGGCAAGCCTACGCTTGGTCTCACCGATGCAGATCAGATGACATCTAGAGCAGCGGATGCAATAGATGAGGTTGGAGGAGCTGCAGGTGAACCTGTCGCACCTGGAACGAATGCTTGATTCCTTGAATGGAGTCGAGGGGGAAGGTGAAGCGACATGTGTAGCATCTCTTGCGGTTGCAAGGGAAAGTGCCCGGGGAGGGGGTGGTGCAGGTGGGAAGGGAAGGATTGACCAGGGAGTTACGGAGGGAGTGGTCTTTGTGGAAAGCAGACAGGGGGGAGATGGAAAATGTGGCGAGTGGTGGGAATCATGTGGCAAAAATGACGGAGAGCTGTTTGTTGTAAGTGACGGCTAGTGGGGTGAAAGGTGAGGACTAGGGGGACTCTGCCCTTGTTCCGCGTGGGGGGGATGGGGAGAGAGAGCTGTGTTGCGGGGTATTGAAGAGACCCTGGTGAGGGTTCCCTGAAGAATGAGGACAATGCAATATGCAATGATTTGGTGTGCCTCACCTTCCTTCACGTGCTGGCTTCTGAACGAATACTGGATCACTTCTGAACCAGGATGGGGAACTCCCAGTCATGAAGCCCCTTATCTCAGTCAGTCTGTCCCTGTGGGTTCCTCCTCAGTGCTGCTTGCTGAGAGCTTACTATAACCTTTATCATAAATTTGCTTATTTCTGGATTTGTAAATTGCTTATTCCAAGCTTCCCCCCCAGTCTAGTTTCAGCCATAAATCACTGAATCAAGCACTTGAACAACTAATCTTTATTTGAACAAAAACACAATTACAGTTCATCTACTGTAGCTATCCCACCGCGGGTTTGATCATCGTATCTGCCTGATCAAGCCCTCTTGGCCTCGCTCAAACAGAGACACTCCAGAAGGCCATGCAGTCCTAAGCGCTCTTCCAGAAGATCAACGCTGGACCTCGTGGTAGCGGACTTTTATAGGTCCCAGGGCCTCGAGGGGCAGAACCACAGGCCTCTGAACAATCCAATCACAGGTATCGAACCCGATACATAACAGACAATTTCCTAACCCAATAATGCAGCAGACTATTGACAATAGACAATAGGTGCAGGAGTGGGCCATTCGGCCGCGAGCCAGCACCGCCATTCAATGTGATCATGGCTGATCATCCCCAACAAGGAAGCCAACTTAGAAACATTTACCCTGATCTGCAAGAAACCCAGACAAGGCTCAATACCTCATGCAATCAACACTCATCCAAAGTAGAACTCTGCAACATTATTTACAATTATATACAAGGTGTATGTCTGGTTTGCAGTCATCCAATCCATCCTATGCATTTTGCACCTAATTGACAGGGTCTGCAGATGTTCTTATTCTTTTCTTGCAACTTGTATTTAGGCTCTAGACAAACTGGCACCTCTCCGCCGCTTGTCCCAGTTCTGCAGAGAGCAATTCCAACTTGACCAAATCTCCCAGCAGCCCTGAAGCTTTTACCCAATTTTAAAGTCCTAGCCTCTCCAATTTGGCCAGGATTAACAGCTTTATTGGCTCTTTCATTATTATTAGCAAACAAAATACCTTTCCATTGAAGCGACTGGATAAGATAATGTGGGGTGTGTGGAGACTGGAGAAGGGGTTGTACGCAGTGAGATGGTACCTATCTGCTGCTGGCTGTGCTCTGCTCCCTGCTGATGTTACTCCTCGTTACTCTCCTGTGTTATCTGCTGAAAGAAACACCGAGGAATCCATTACATGAATATGGTGGTCAAAAGCCCTTCCACTAGAAACACCACACCGTTCTTGATCACACTGTCGAGGGAAGCAGCCGCCGAACCCAGTCCTGTTTCTGAAGACTTGAGGAGCCACCTGCGGCAACAGACACTGGGCTGCGGGGTAGTTGCTGAACCCCAACAGACAGCTGGCCACGGAAGCTGGAGTGTGTCTGAGGCTCGTCTCCTGCTCGCTTCCAAAACCCGGTTCCAAAGTCAGTGACACCGGCAAACGTGGGATCTACCCCTCGCACCTTTCAAGCCAGATGTGGCAGGTACGAAGGCTGAAGACCCAGAGAGGACTGAAGGACGGCTCGCTGCTGATCTGAATGAGGTGACGGCTGTAATGGGCCTCTGTGGCCAGCTGCAACATGGACCGGGAGAAAGCTTCCTACAGCCAGGGGAGGGGACGGCTTCAGGTGTGGTAGGTGGGGGGGGAGGAGTGGAGCGTCCTGCAGCTAGGGACGGGACGCCTTCAGGCTGGAACTGGTGGTGGGGGGAGGGGGAGCGTCCAGCAGCTGGGGATGGGACGACTTCAGGCAGGGGCTGTCGAGGGCCAGTGGGGGGGGGGGCGTGTCCTGCAGCCGGGGAGGGGGGTGGCTTCAGGTGGGGGCTGTCAGGTGCCGATTGGGGAGGGGGGGGGAGCGTCCTGCAGCTGGGGGAGGGGGACAGCTTCAAGTGGGGGCTGGAGGGCTAGGAGGACATTTTAGGCCGACTGGACTTTTCTTGGGAAAGTACGGGTGTTGTGGGCCGAATGGACTGCAGCTGGGAAGGGGAAGGCTTTAGGCGCGGGCCGGCAGGAGTGTTCTGTAGCCAGGGGACTGGGACGGCTTCGGGCGGAGACCTTTCTGTATTCGGGGAGGGGGGGTGGCTTTAGGCAGGGGCTGGCGGGGGCTGGCGGGAGCGTTCTGCAGCCGGGGGACATGGATGACTTCAGGCAGGGAGCGTGCTGTAGTCAGCGGAGGGGGACGGCTTCAGGCGGGCCTGTCGGGGGCTGGTGGGTGGGAGGGGTGTGTGGGCAGCAGGCATGTGGGGGATGAAGGGTGAGTGGGGGTGGGGGTGTTTGTGGGAGGGGAAGGGGAGTGTATGTGTGAGGGGGAGGGGTGTATGTGGGAGGGGGAGAGGGGTCGTTTGGGAGGGGAGGGTGTGGGAGGGGGGAGGGGAGGGGTTTGTTGGAGGGTGGGAGGGGGAGAGGGAGGGGGAGGGGGAGAGGGAGGGGGAGAGGGAGAGGGAGGGGGAGGAGTGGGAAGGGTGTGTGCGGGAGGGCGGTGAGATGTGTGTGTGGGAGGGGGAGGGGTCTGTGGGAGGGGGAGGGGTTTGTTGGTGGGTGGGAGGGGGAGAGGGAGGTGGAGTAGGGGGAGAGGGAGAGGGAGGGGTGTGTGCGGGAGGGCAGTGAGATGTGTGTGTGGGAGGGGGGAGGGGTATGTGTGGGAGGGGGGAGGGGTGTGTGTGTGGGAGGGGAGGTGTGTCCATGGGGGGGGGGGGGGGCGGTGTACGGCCTCACTCAGCGGCTCCAGCATCACTCATGGCTCCCGGCCCCGGGCCGCAATCATTCACCGGCTCCTGGCCACACTCACTCGCTCACTCACCGGCTGCCTGTCAGTCACATTCACTCAGCGGCTCCTGGCTCGTAGTGATGGCTGATGCCGCTCGCTCCCCACACTCTGCTCACTCCGCTCCTTCAGCTTTATTATCCTCGCCGCCTGTGATTGACAGCGTGTGCGGGAAGGAGTGGTTTTTACGATATTTAAGCCTTCATAACTTTTGTAATATTCCACCAATCGGAACATAACTTGCTGCACTTGCAGCACAGCAGAATGGCAAGTAAGGTGGCGAAAAATTGTAGCACATACTGTTTTTGCACAAATTTAAAAACAAAGCAAACCGGAATAGGACAAGATGAGAGTTTTAGTTAAGGAGAGATAGAGATAGAGATAGAGATAGAGATAGAGATAGAGATAGAGATAGATTCTAGGTTTTTCATGATGTTTAATGAAATTGTGCGAGCAGCAAATGTTGTGAGTGGCTTTGGTATGTGCTCGAAGATGATTACTTGGCCATTGTGGGGTGATTGTAACAGAGGTTATAATGACAAACTCTGCAGTGGTAGCACTTGGACTTTTCCACAAACAGTGGGTACAAACAGCTTGGAAAATAAAGTCAATGAAACAACACTGGCTAAATTGTCAAGGATAAATTGACCATTAATGCTATGTAATGTTATATCACCTTAATGACATTCCTTAATAATCTTACAAATTAACAGACTATGAATAATTGTTATTGTATTTAGTTTTTTGCACTATTTGAATTGCACCACAATCTTGAATCATTCCACTGGTTTGCAGACGCATTGTATTTATTCTGATTCTATGTACACTGTTTACTCCAGAACTTCATGTGAACAAGGAATTTCATTGTCCCCTGGTGTATATGATGATAAACTAATCTGATCTCTCATGTCATCTGAGGTAGTTGGTACAGTTATTTTGTAATCATTAATATTGGTAAGCTAAAGACTGATCATGTTCAGGAATTATTAGACTTATCAGGTAAAGTGAAGTGGCATTCAGGCAAATACAGTTAATAACATGGTTATGTTAATTGGCTCCGGGAACTTACAAGGTCAGTTAATTAAGCAAAAAAATTAGAATATTGATCTAATTTTCTTTGTTTTTTTCCCTCCAGGTCTGATGAGATAATATTTGGTGTCAGATCAGCACCAAGGCAGCAATGTCTGAAGCCAATATTCAGGAGAAAGTCAAGGAAAAGGTGAGGGCTCCAGACAAATACTCTGGGTTGAATCACGAGTGGATTTATTTTAAAGGATTACATTACATGCCGTAAGCAAGGGAGGAAATGTACATTTCAAATCCAACATTGGGATGTTACAAGAGGAAGCCAAAAACTGCAGAAGTTTGTAATCCAAGATAAACTCAGACAATGTTCAGCAGTGGGGAGAGAAAATGAGTCAACGTCAAAGACACTTCACCAGAACGAGAAATTGAGAAGAAGAGAGTATGCAGTGAGAGAGGGAAGGGGGAAAGGACCAGAGGGATATTTTGTGATTGGCTGCAGATCAAAGTTAGCAAAGTAACAACTACTTTGAAAACAACAGCAGTTGAATACAGAAAGGAAAAACTGAAGCAAATTAAAACTGAAATTTACAGCCACATCTGCAGAACAAGAAAGAGAAGAGCGAGAGAGAAAGAGAAAGATAGAAAGATCTGAAACAGTTAAATATTAAACCGCAAGGACTTTGACAATGGACAAGCTACTGTACATCAAGCTTATATTGGGCAATATTGGAGCAGCACAGGGAATTAAAGTGAGAAGAGACTAGAAGTTCAGGGCTGTCCTTGCGAACTGAACAAAGTTGTCCCACAGCCAATCTATCATTGGTTTCTCCAATAACTTCCACCATTTGCAATGAGATTGCACCATCAGCCACACCTTCCCCTGGCCTCCCCTTTCACATTCTGAAGGGATTGTTGCCTCTGTGATTCCATTAAGTCGCATGCACATATAATGAGATCATAGTGTTGGATGGCCTGTTTCCATATTATGCACAAATCCATCACTGCTTTGAAACTAAGTCCCTGTACACCTGCCACCTCTACACAGCCATGTATTACTGTTGACAATTTAAAACTTATTTCACAGAATGGCTATAAATGTCCATTTGGACCGTTGTCCAGACTGAAGAAGGGACTCGACCTGAAACGTCACCCATTCCTTCTCCCCAGAGATGTTGCCTGTCCCGCTGAGTTACTCCAACATTTAATGTCTCTCTTCTGTTGTCCAGACTGGTCCATATTATCAGAGTGCTCTTGTAGATCCCCCTTGGGACTGTACCTTTTCGAGTTATCTGATCAATTGCTGCAGTGGAGGCCAGAAAGACACAACTCAAGCCTGTTGTGCTGGCAGCTCACTCACTCACGGCTGGTGGGCTGGCAGTTGACTCACGGCTATTCCTTGAAATTCAATTTCAAGCGGGGTGCAAGGCCACCAAATTCAAGTGCAGTTTCATACCATTTCAAGCAGTGTGCAAGGCCACTAAAGACAGCTAGTCGTGACCTCCCCCTCCTCCATCTTGCAGAGACTGAGCCACGCCCACACTTCTGTGTTTTATAGTCCCTCCCCCCTCATGAAAGGGTGTGGCCTTCACGGCGTGATTGACAGGAGAGAAAATCTCAACATTTTTTAAACACTAATAACTCTTTTATTTATCATTGATGGGAAAAATCCTCGGCGCCTGATGAGCGGAGGGGGACTCTGAGTAAGACGGCCAAAAATCACAGCCATACGTGTAGCGTTTTTTCTATAATCAATATAAAGCGCAAACAGGAAGTGGTCAAGATTAGACTTTTAATTATATAGAAGGCAAGGCAACTTTAATTGCGCAAGGCAACTTTAATTAGGCAAGGCAACTTTAATTAGGCAAGGCAACGTTAATTAGGCAAGGCAACTTTAATTAGGCAAGGCAACTTTAATTACTCAATGCAACTTTAATTAGGCAACGGAACTTTAATTAGGCAACACAGCTTTAGCATTTCCAAACCAAAGGCAACACAGCTTTAGCATTTCCAAACCAAAGGCAACACAGCTTTCGCATTTCCAAACCAAAGGCAACACAGCTTTAGCATTTCCAAACCAAAGGCAACGCAGCTTTAGCATTTCCAAACTATATTTTCAAACCACATTAAGGGCACTGACAGGTCAGTAAAACCACTCACTGTTTAGTGAGTGTGTTCAGTGTTTTTCACAGCTCAGACTGAGAGACGTGACCCTCTCGCTCCCCCCATCTTGCAGAGACTGATTGAGGCACTCAACACTTTCGGGTTTTATATTTCCTCCGGAAGAGGCGTGGCCTTCAGGAGAGAGAATGTCAACATTTTTAAACACTGATAACTCTTTTATTTTTCATCGATGGGAAAAATCCTCTTGTCCTGCGCAGCGGAGGGGGGACTCTGAGTAAGATGGCCAAAAATGACAGCCGTAAGTGGCAGCGTTTTTTTCTAAAATCAATATACAGAACAACAGGAAGTGGTCAAGATCAGACTTTTAGTAATATAGATATGATATGATATGATGATGTAGCTAAATCAACGATTCATATAGTGTGCAGGGATGTTAGTTGAGTTTCCAGTGGGTTATCCTTTGTCATTTTCAATGCTCAACAGTAAGACCTTCCTTATGTGTATTTCTGTCAATAAAAGAAAGTGGTCTGAAGAAAGAGAGCATTTCTCACCATTAAAGTAGAGTTATTCTATTTATTGAAGTTTTTGTTCTCTATTCCAGATCACTGCTGTTCGAACTGTGGTTCCAAACAGAAGTAACACTGAAATTGTCCTGGTGCTCCAACACTTTGACAACAAAGTAGACAAAGCAGTGCAGGCCTTTGTGGATGGTAAGAAAAGTATAATTGCCCACGAATAGAGATGACTCGCTGACTTCAAAGCAATTGCATTGCTGTGAGTCTAGCAGGACATATGTGTCAGTTAAGATATGGATGATTGGTTTTCTTTTATGAGGTTTTTTTGGGGCAAACTGAAACAGATTTAGTTAAAGTAAAGAAATTCAGGGCCTCAACCTGAAATTTCGACAGTTATATCCCTTCCCCCCCCCCCCCCCCCCCCCCCCCTCCCCCATCCATCCCCATAAATCCTACTCAACCTGCCGTGTTCTTCCTGCAGTTTGTTCTTTGTTCCAGGTTCCAGCATCTGCAATGTCTTGTGTATCTTTTTATTTTCTTAACTAATTGTTAATCCCCCTGCTGCCTTGGTGGGATATAATCTTAGGCCACTGACGCATTAAATCAGATGTACAAGTTTCACATGGGTATGAAAGTAAGTATGCCTATGAAAGAATACTTATACGTACAAGTATAGGTATAGGTTTATCTAAACAAACTACACTGCTTGCTGCTCACTCATACTGAATATATTAAATACGTTGGTCTGCTAACAAGATGCTGTAGGTGATTTCTCAGCTGTCCAATGCTACAAAGTGGGAAACATGAGAATGGTTTGTTCCGTCTGCAGTTAAATGCCAGAATGTTTTAAATATCAGCAATTTTTGCCATTTTATTGTAATTCATATCTTTAAACATTCTATTTTTGGACCACTTTGGTCCCATTATGAGTGAATGATGGAAATTGAAAGGCGTAAAGGGTTTTACTCATAAAGTTTGCAATAGTAACAATAGATAAATCACCGGGCAGTGCCGTTAGCGATGGTAGCCTCGCCAACGGTCTGTCTGTCTTTTCGTCTTTTTGTTATTTTTAGTGTTTTTTTTAAGTTTGTGTTAATGTTCTCTGGTTTGTTTTATGTGGGGTGTGGTTGGGGGGGGGGGGGGGGGGGGAGGTGGGGGGGGGGGATTTTATTTCAATATCTTACCTTGCCGGAGGTGCGATTGTTTTCCGGATCGTATCTCTGATCGCTCTGCAGCCTAACATCATGGAGCTGGAGGCCTTGCTCGAGACTGACTTTGTGCCCCATCGTGGGGCCGTGGACTTACCTTCGGAGCATGCGACCTCTTGCCTGGGATCGACGCTCCAACTGCGGCTTGCGGATTTCAACATCAAGGAGCTCGCAGTCTCTGTCGGGAGACTGATGTCGGGAAGCTCCAAAGTCACAGGAGGTTCGACTAGCCTCGACCCGGGCTTCGATTGCCCAGCACAAGGAGCTGAGTTTCCCCCCCGATGCGGGAGCTTAATCGCCCCGACGGGGAGGGCCTGACCGCCGGCTATGGGACCCAAGATCGTCCCGACAACGGGACGCTTGAGAACAAAGAAGGGAAGAGATTGAACTTTTTTATCGCCTTCCATCACAGTGAGGAATGTGGAGGAGTCACTGTGGTGGATGTTTATGTTAAAATGTATTTTGTGTGTCTTGTTGCTTTTTATTGGTATGACTGTATGGCAAATCAAATCCCTCATATGTTGCAAAACATACTTGGCTAATAAATATGATTATGATTATTATGATTCCATAAGCATGGCTTTGGTTTCAAATGTACATCAGAAGCCCCATTCCCATTCAAAATGGTTGCAATGCCTGTAGACCATGTGTATGGAGTATATGATGTGGATTACGACAAACGTCATCAAAACTTTCAGTTAGTCATCCTCTACCTCATGACACTGTTGGGAATCTTCCATGCAGCTGTAGATTTTAGGTCAAATGCAGATAGGAAAGGTTTAGACGAAAACACAAGAAAACCCAATTACTGGAGTCTTGAGCAATAAGCAAACTGGTGGAGGAACTCAGCGGGTCAAGCAGCATCTGTGGAAGGAAATGGACAGACGAAATTTTGGGACAGGATCCGTCTTCAGACTGTTGTTTAGAGGGATGTGGGTCAAATGTGGGAGTTAACATCAAATTAAAAAAAAAACTGTGTCTTAACAAATACCTGGCAATCATTGTCAATAAAGTATGGTTCATTTACAAAGGCTGAGCATTCAGATGTTGTGTATATGGAGCTTGCTCTGGTTCTTCACATCCAGCCACAATGCAGGGACATCATACGAGGGACATCATACGTCTATTCGACAGCCTAAGGCCACACGTGGAGTAGACAATATATACCATTGCTAACTGCACCTAAACATTGGCTTACAAAGTTTTATTTACTTCTACCTCATGTTCCTGTAACAATCATCCAAGCCACTTCTCCATTTAACCTCGGCGTTGGCTTTCCAAGTCCACAAATGCAAATTCTTCCAAAATGCCAGGGCCTATATCCTTCGTCAATGAAAATGGCCTTTTATCCATTCCCACTGATTCTCTTATTCCTCGACATATGAATATGAAAATTCACAATGACGTCTGCAAATCTAGCCATGCTCCTGCACCTCTCTACATCTGCACCCAGCTGCAGCATCACTCCACTGTTCGCCTGCTCACCTACAACTGCAGCTCAAATGCAGCTTGACAACATCAGTGATAGGATCTTCAATCATCTTTTCCCCCAAACCTGGACACTAAACTACCAGACTTTGAAAGGTTTCCTCATTATCGATTTATTGGTTACCTCTGCTATCCCTTCTATTCATGGGTTAGCCCTTCTATTCCTGCTGAGCTCTGCAATCAAACTGATTGGCATCTTTCACTTTGTCAAATATACTCTCTCTATTCATGTTCCTCTGCTATATGCTAATATTTAAATCACTGAGAATTGTCTTGCAAACATCCTGCTAAAACATTTGGTTGCAGTAGCTGATTATTATGGTTGATACTCAGGAGAAAGGAAATATGCTTATTTTTGTGTAGGAAGGAACTGCAGATGCTGGTTCAACCAAGGATAGACACAAAAAGCTGGAGTAACTCCGCGAGACAGGCAGCATCTCTGCAGAGAAGGAATGGGTGATGATTTGAGTCGAGACCCTTCGTCAGACTGAAGTCTTCAGACTGAAGGGTCTTGACTCGAAACGTCACCCATTCCTTCTCTCCAGGGATGCTGCCTGGCTCGCGGAGTTACTCCAGCTTTTTGTGTCTATCTTGCTTCTTTTTGCAATGGTTTTGGAACAGCTAAATCAGAGTTATGTGCAAATCATTTAATCAGAATAGCCCTCTGAGATCTAATAATGTGAGGAACATCTTTGTGAAAGGATGTGAGCCATATGGAGGAAACCTGGTCTGGGACAAATGCTTGACTCCATTTGTTAAGCTCCTGATGAAACACAAAATAAATGCTTTGGAGTTTCCTTAGAGCCACTCCTGTTCCAATGCCATGGCAATGAACTGCGATGAACCTTGGTTGACGTGTAAATGAGATTTCCACTGTAATTCCAGCAACATGCATGATAGACCATCTCCAAGGAAATTCTCTGCCATTAGACTGGAACAAATAAAAAACGAGGCAAGGATTCTGCAAAATAAATGTAATTTCATTCATACTCTGTTCCATAAACAGAACATTAGTCATTTTGATTCAGTGTTCCTGATAGGTATATTTTTAATGATGTTGTATAGTTAAATCGAAGATTCACATACTGTGTCCAAAGATTCAAATTGAGATTAATTTATTTTCATATGCACCACGTGCAATGTTCATACGAGGATCATAAGCATTAAACATGATAATGATAAATATAACAATAAATTCATCGGTGAGTGTAAAGCAATAGAGTGGTGTTGAAGAATGAAGATTGAAGTTGTGCAAAAATAGCAGAATAACCAAATTAGGTTGAGCAAAGAATAAGATCACTTGGCACCACTTGTGGGAAGGTGTGTAGAAGTGATGTTTGGTTCATGAGTAATACACAATGTGCTGGAGGTACCCAGTATCCCAGGCAGCATCTGTGGAGGGAATTGGACAGACAATGTTTTGGACCTTCTTCAGACTTGACCCAAAACATTGTCTGTCCATTCTCTCCACAGAAGCTGCCTGACCCGCTGAGTTCCTTCTGCAGGTTGATTGTTACCCAAGTGGCACAGTGGCACAGCGGTAGAGTTGCTGCCTTACAGTGCCAGAGGCGTGCGTTCGATCCTGATTATGTGTTGTCTGCACAGAGTTTGTACGTTCTCCCTGTGAGCATATGGGATTTCTCCTGGTGCTCTGGTTTCATGCTACATACCAAAGATGTGTAGGAAGGAACTGCAGATGTTGGTTTAAACTGAAGATAGACACAAAATGATGGAGTAACTCAGCGGGACAGGCAGAATCTCCAGAGAAGGAATTGTGACGTTTCGGGTCGAGACTTCTTCAAAGATGTACAAGTTTGTAGGTTAATTTGCTTCTGTAAATTGTCCCTAGTGTTCCTAGCATGTAGGTACAGCAGGCAGTGAAGAAAGCCAGTTCTCCGTTCTCCCGTCGCCGGGTGGGAGTGGCTGAATCTGAACCCAGCAGCTGTAACTCCAACACCAGACGCCGCTGCCTCCCCCCGCCGCCGGGGCCCAAGCCATCTTCCGCCCACGCCACCCCCGCTGACCCTCGCTGGGCCCACGCCACCCCCGCTGGGCCCACGCCACCCCCGCTGGGCCCACGCCACCACCGCTGGGCCCACACCACCCCCGCTGGGTCCACGCCACCCCCGCTGGGTCCACGCCACCCCCGCTGGGCCCACGCCACCCCCGCTGACCCCCGCTGGGCCCAGGCCAACCCCGCTGGGCCACGTCACCTCCGCTGGGCCCATACCACCCCCGCTGACCCCCACTGTGCCCACACCACTCCCGTTGACCTCACGCCACCTTCATTGCCCCCCGCCCGCTGGGCCCGCGCCACCTTCATCTTCGCCCCCTGCCCAACCAGAAAGGGGGGGATGTGAGAGGGGGGAGGGGGAGAGAGAAAGGGGAAGGGAGGGGAGAGAGAGAGATGAGGAGGGGAGAGGGAAAGTGGGAATATCTTTAGTGAGATTGCAAAATTAAGTTAAGATTTAGAGCTATTATATATTCTCCTCCATATGAATAATATTAAACAATATCAAATAATATCAAACAATTGAAACTGCATTCTTTTCCTTGATAACAATACTGAAAAATATGAATTCCATAGTTTGTGACATAAATATACATTTTAATGGGATCATTATATACAGATGGAACATTTCCATTTCGAGAACGGGGGGGGGGGGGGGGGGGGGGGCAAGTATGCGTCAAGCCGATAGCCTAATCGTTAAAGAGTTAAAAGATAGCCTAATCGATAAAGAGCTGAGAAGAGGAATTAGAGCTGCCAAGGAAAGGTACTCTGAGAAGTTGAGGAGCAAGTTCTCAGCTAATGACTCTTCTTCAGTTTGGAAGGGCATGCAAGAAATCACCAGCTATAAGAGGAAAGCCCCCCGCTCTTTGGACAATCGTCAGCTGATGAACGACCTGAATGAGTTTTACTGCAGGTTTGAAAATCAGAAATGTAACCCTGGTACCCCTTCCCCAACAAACACAGCCAGGCCCCAGTCTGCAAAGAATGGACCCTGCACCCTCTCCTTCCCATTGACTACTTCACACCTACTCAAGGCAAGACTCCAGTATGAAAAGAGTGGACCCTTTCCCACCCCAACCAACATTTCACACCCACCCACAGCCTGACCTCAGTCTGCAAAGACGGGGCCCAGATAGAAACACCCATCCCACCCTAATCACCACTTCACACCCAATTACTCATTTTTAACCAGTCCCTGCAAAGATGTACTGTCCCTGCCTGCTTCAAAGTCTCCACTATTGTCCCTGTACCCAAAAAGGTAAGGATTACTGGTCCTAAAGACTACAGGCTTGTTGCATTGACCTCTGTAGTCATGAAGACCGTTGAAAGGCTTGTGCTGGCCAAGCTGAAAAATATCACAATCCCTCTGCTGGACCCTCTGCATTTTGCATATTGGGCCAATAGATCTGTGGATGACGCAGTCAATCTGGGCCTGCACTTCATCCTCCAGCACCTAGACCGCCAGGGGACCTATGCGAGGATTTTGTTTGTTGATTTTAGCTCTGCATTCAACACCATTGTGCCAGAGCTACTATGCTCCAAACTTTCTGGGTTGACTGTGCCTGAACCCCTCTGTCGGTGGATCACCAGCTTTCTGACAGACAGGAAGCAGGATGTGAGGTGGGAAAGCTTATCTCGGACCCGCAAACGCTCAGCATAGGAGCACCGCAAGATGCGTACTCTGCCCTCTCCTCTACTCTCGCCACACCAATGACTGCACCTCCACAGACACCTCTTGTCAAGCTTCTCAAGTTTGCGGATGACACAACCCTGATTGGACTGATCCAGGATGGGGATCTCTGTACTCTTTTCAGTTTGACATCTTTCCTATAACATGGTGCCCAGAACTGAACACAATATTCTAAATGCGGTCTCACCAACGTCTTATACAACTGCTACATGACCTCCCAACTTCTATACTCAATACTCTGACTGAAGAAGGCCAAAGTGCCAAAATACGTTTTCAGCACCTGATATACCTGCGACACAACCTTCAAGGAACCATGCAACTATCAACCATTCCTCTGCCCACCTGGCTAATTGATCCAGATCCTGCTGCAATCTTTCACAACCATCTTCACTATCTGCAAAACCACTCACTTCTGTATCATCAGCAAACTTGCTAATCTTGCCCTGTTCTGTGACGTCTCACAGAGTGCTAGAGTAACTCAGCGGGTCAGGCTAAGTATAGAAGTTGGGAGGTCATGTTGCAGTTGCATAAGAAGTTGGTGAGGCCGCATTCAGAGTATTGTATTCAGTTCTGGGCACCATGTTATAGGAAATATGTCATCAAACTGGAAAGGGTACAGTGAAGATTTACGAGGATGTTGCCAGGACTAGAGGGCCAGAGATATAGAGAGAGGTTGAATAGGCTGGGACTCTATTTCATGGAGCACAGGAGGATGAGGGATGATCTAATAGAGGTGTATAAAATCATGATTTGAATAGATATGGTTGAGTCTTTTGCCCAGAGTAAGTGAATCGAGGAGCAGAGGACATAAGTTTAAGGTGAAGGGCAAAAGATTTAATAGGAATCTGTGGGTATGTTTTTCACACAAAGGGTGGTAGGTGTATGGAACAAGCTGCCAGAGGAGGTAGTCAGGGACTATCGCAATATTTAAGAAACAGTTAGACAGGTACATGGATAGGACAGGTTAAGAGGGATATGGATCAAACGTGGGCAGGTGGGACTAGTGCAGATGGGACATGCTGGGCCGAAGGGCCTGTTTCCACACTGTATCACTCTATGACTCTACCTATCTTTCCCTCTCAAACCCATTCTCCTGCCTTGTCCCCATTACTTCTGTAACCCGTATCAATCAAGAATCTATCAATCTCCTCCTGAAAAATGTCAATTGACTTGACCTCCACAGCTGTCTGTGGCAATGAATTCCACAGTTCACCACCCTCTGACTTAAGAAATTCCTGCTCATCTCCTTCCTAAAGGAATATCTTTTAATTCTGAGGCTGTGGCCACTGGTCCTAGACCCTCCCACTAGTGGAAACATCCTCTCCAAATCCACTCCATCCAGATTTTTACCAGGCTGGGACAGACGGCAACAGCTTCACACCGTGTCCCAAAGCTTGTGTCCTGTCCTGCATCACCCAAGGCAGCAGACTTGTTATAGGACAGGGCAAGCTCCGTAACAAAGTAGCTCACGATGGTTTGGGTAACATTCAGGAATGTCTATACATGTCATATCATGAATATTACTGAAGAACGGCCTTGACCCGAAATATAATCTATACCTTTTCTCCAGAGATGCTGCCTGACTCACTGAGTTACTCCAGCACTCTGTGACATGTCACCTATCCATGTTCTCCAGGGATGCTGCCTGACCCACTGAGTGACTGCAGCACTCTGTGAAATGTCGCCTATTCATATTCTCCGCAGATGCTGCCTGACCCACTGAGTTACTCCAGCACTTTGTGTCTATTTTCCCTTCACCCATCTGCCCAAGCCCACTCTCCCCCTCCTTTCCTATGTTCCTTTCCACCCATAAACCTCTCTCTGCCTTTACATTTCACACCTCTTTCAAATCTGCTCTACTTATCTACATGCATTTTTCTTCTTCACTTTTTAGTCATAGAGTGATGCAGTGCGGAAACAGGCCCTTCAGCCCAACTTGCCCACACCGATCAACATGTCCCATCTACACTAGCCCCACTCACACGCGTTTGGCCCATATCCATCTAAATCTGTCCTATCCATGTACGTGTCCAAATGTCTCTTAAACATTAGGATAGTCCCAGCCTTAACTACCTCCTCTGGCAGCTCGTTACATACACCCAGCACCCTTTGTGTGAAAAAGCTACCTCTCAGATTCCTGTTAATTTCTGAAATATTGGTCATAAATCTGGTGCAAAAATGCTCCAAAATAAGGCTCAGAATGCATCAGAGAGCATCTAAAACCCCTGAGCTTCCAGGGCCCTTAAGCGGGCCCTGGACCCTGGCATTGAGGGATTTCACGCTTCGCGCTCGTGATGTGCGCAGCGCGCACATTTTTTCACATTAAGTTTTTTGTAATCCTGTCATGCCACCCCCCTTTTTGAAAAGCTTCGCACGGGCCTGTGTCATATGTTAAAAGAATGGAGCGACTGGGCTTGTTTACAATGGAATTTAGAAGGATGAGAGGGTATCTTATTGAAACATATAAGATTATTTAGGGTTTGGACATGCTTGAGGCAGGAAACATGTTCCCGATGTTGGGGGAGTCCAGAACCAGGGGCCACAGTTTAAGAATAAGGGGTAAGCCATTTAGAACAGAGATGAGGAAACACTTTTTCACCCAGAGAGTTGTGAATCTGTGGAATTCTCTGCCTCAGAAGGCAATGGAGGCCAATTCTCTGGATGCTTTCAAGAAAGTTAGATAGGGCTCTTAAAGATAGCGGGGTCAAGGGATATGAGGAGAAGGCAGGAACGGGGTACTGATTGTGAATGATCAGCCATGATCACAGTGAATGGCGGTGCTGGCTCGAAGAAACAAATGGCCTACTCGTGCACCTATTGTCTATTGTCTATTATACTGGTGATTGTTGGTTGGTGCGGACTCGATGGGCTGAAGGGCCTGTTCAAGTGCGATGAAGTGGTCTTGAACATGTTCCAGTCTAAAGACTCAAGGCCATCGTTATTTAGACCCTCAGCCTCCAAGACTGAGGGTTACATTGGTACCTTATGCTTCAATATCTGTGTGTAAGCTGGCAGGAACAGCACCTGTACTGGTATAGGAAGTTATAACTAGATATCGTAAGGCTGAAGTTCCCTTTTGTTTCTTTCTGTTTTTGGTCAGGCAGTGCACTGGAGGTATTGAAAGAATGGAACGTTCCAAGTAAAAAGAAGGTAAGACTGGGAATCCTTATTTTTTAATACATGTTTTTTAAATTGCATAATTTGGTACAACAATGGGGGAAAAAAAAACAAATGATTATTTTACCCAGCACAATAAGAAAAGGAAAAGGAAACCAAAACAGGTAAATAGCCAAGTGAAGGATGAGAAGGAGAGGCCCCAAAGACTGGGGGAGAACGCAGATCTCCCCCTATCGAAAGATGGACTGAATGGGTATCACGGCAACAGCTGTGCAAACGATGATTCCTCAGTGGACTCCCTCAGCGAGAAGATGGAAACTCTCCCCAGCAACGAGAAGGCAGCAACAAGCGCAGAGTTACATGTGTTGATGACTCAAGAGAAAACAGGTCAGCTCCTGACATTTACTCCCTCCATTACACCTAACATGGTCAAAATAAAAATAGAAATAGAAATGGACAAAACAGAAGAAAAGGTCGTTCATTTAGATGAGGGGGAATTTCTTTAGTTAGAGGGTGGATGTGAAGAGGATGTTTCCACTATTGGGAGAGTCTAGGATACAGAGGTCACAGCTTCAGAATTAAAGGATGTTGATTTAGGAAAGAGATGAGGAGGAATTTCTTGAGTCAGAGGGGGGTGAATCTGTGGAATTCTTTGCCACAGAAGGCTGTGGAGGCCAAGTCAATGGATATATTTAAGGCAGAGATAGAGATTCGCGATTAGTACGGGTGTCAGAGGTTATGGGGAGGAGCAGAATGGGGTTAGGTGGGAGAGATAGATCAGCCATGATTGAATGGCGGAGTAGACTTGATGGGCCAAATGGCCTAATTCAGCTCCTAGCACATATGAAGAATTTATGAAAATGTAAGATAACATTCTGAATAAAAGACTTGCCAACATTTCAGGCAGGAGTGTCCCAATCAAAAGACATTCGGACAAGTACATAGATAGGGAAGGCCGAGAGGGATATGAGCCAAATGCTAGCAGATGGGATGAGCATAGGTGTGGCATCTTGGTCGACATGGTCAAGTTGGGCAATGCTTCTGAGCTGTATGCCTCTCTGATATTATGAATGTTGGTCTATTTCCTTACTGTTTACATATTATTCTGAACGGAAAACTGGGATGAATTTAGCTGTGCAGCAGAATAGTGTGGGATCGTTTTACTCGTACCTTTTTCAATTCCGTCCAGGTCAATTTACTGTTCCATTCACTCACAATACAGCTTTCCAAAAGTATTCACACTCACTTCACAGCATTGCTTGTGTTCTCTAGCTTCTCCATGGCACCAATCACAGATTTGATTGACTCTTCTCTCTAGTTATAAAGTGGGTGATAATTGCCCAGTTCATTAACCACATCTACATGCCCTCAACTCTGAATGCTCTGCTTCTGAGCTTTACCTCTGAAGCTTTGAAACAGGGCTGTGTGCAAAAGCTAAATGGGATGTGTAATTATAAAAATAAACTATTTATTCACAATTGATGCATTGAGTGGAGAAATAATAAGGACATAATGTCATGTGAGCATAATTACACCATTCAGTCCATCAGGTCTACTCTGCCATTCATTCATGGCTGATCTATCTCTCCCTCCTAACCTCATTCTCCTGCCTTCTCCCCATAATCCCTGCCACCCTACTAATCAAGAATCTGCCTTAAAAATATCAACTGATTTGGCCTCTTCAGCTTTCTGTGGCAGAATTCGACAGATTCACCACCCTCTGACTAAAGACATTCTTCCTCATCTCCTTCCTAAAGGAACATCCTTTAATTCTGAGGCTATGACCTCTAGTCCTAGACTCTCCCACAAGTCCTAGACACTTCCACATCTCCCATAACGTGGAAGCAGAGTGCTGGCAGGTGGAGTTGTCAAATATAAGACTAATATCATTAAAGTGGGATACTGCAAAATGGCTGGGGCACTTATTTTTACCAGACCACAGGCCCAGTGTGTCAGTGTACATGCCAGAGTTGTACTGTAAGGGATTTGGAACTTTGTAAACAAGGATTAAAGTATTGTTATTACTATAAATATTCATGTAGAATACATATGCATAAATTGCCAATGTTTGGGTGCATAATGTACACGGATGCTAATATCTAGAGCTGAAAACATGTGAATCTACCCTGGTTTTGGGAATCAGTATTGATGTTGTTAACTTTCAACCCTCGTTCAGTTGTCCTCACTCAGAAAAAGGAGAAAGTGCCATTGCAGCCAATACCTCAGCCAGTGCAGGATGCACAAAGAAGTCAGCCCAACAGACCCGCAGTGAACAAGGCAAAGCCAAAAGCATTGGCTGGCTCCCATCCCACTGTTCCTGGGTCTTCATCACTGCCAGGAGACCTGGGGTCAAATAAGAAAAGAGGTAAGCGAGTAAAATCTTTCTAACCAGAAACACTGTGAACAGCTTTAAAATGCCAATTGCAAGCCCAAACCAACCCCCATTCCACCCACCATCACCTCCTCTTTTAACACTGAGAAACATATTTGCCATCAGTTTACAACATACAGAGGTTAAAACGTCATCATCAGTTAATGAAAACTCTTTTCGTGCCAATACTGAAACTTATTGGATTTACTTAAGGGCCTGTCCCAACAGCATGCGATTACATGCATCTAGCGTGACCAAACGTGGTGGCTTGAGGCCTACGGCCTCGCGGGGCCGGTCCCACTTCCAACCACGGAGCTGTATGGAGTTGTGCGGGGCTGGTCCCGACATCATATGTTTGAGCAGTTAGGGAATAAATTAAAAAGCAGAACCTCGAGGGTACTGATCTCCGGATTGCTACCTGAGCCACGGGCCAAATCGGCGAGGGTACGTAAAATTAGAAAGCTAAATGCGTGGCTCAAAGACTGGTGTGGGAATAATGGGTTTGGTTTCTTGGGCCACTGGCACCAGTACTGGGACAGGGGGGATCTGTTCTGTAAGGACGGACTTCACCTGAACGGTGCTGGGACTGGGGTCCTGGCAAATCATATAACTAGGGCAGTAGAGAGGTCTTTAAACTAAGTAGCGGGGGGGAGGTATCAAGGGGGGTAATAACGGCAGGGGTAGAGGAAATAGAGCAGGGTATCAAGAGCATGGATAGTTATATGGATGGGAAAGGAATGGAGGGTTATGGTCTGAGCGCAGGTATATGGGACTAGGGGAGACTATGTGTTCGGCACGGACTAGAGGGGTCGAGATGGCCTGTTTCCGTGCTGTAATTGTTATATGGTTATCAGTGGGGAAGCGGAAAGTCAAAATGTGACAGGAGACAGAATGTGTGAAGATAAAGCTCTAGATGTAAAAGGGGCAAAAACGGAAAGGAAGGGTAGTAAAAATCATCTGAAAGTGCTTTATCTAAATGCACGGAGTATTCGTAATAAGATAAATGAATTAACGGTGCAATTAAGTATATATAGTTATGATATCGTGGCCATTACGGAGACATGGCTGCAAGGGGATCAGGACTGGGAGTTAAATATAGAGGGGTACTCGACAATTAGGAAAGATAGACAGGAAAGAAAGGGAGGAGGGGTGGCCCTTTTAATAAGGGAGGGAATAACGGCAATAGAGAGGAAGGATATTGCGTTGAAGGATCAGGATAGTGAAACAGCTTGGGTACAGATAGAGAATAATAAGGGGAAAAAAAACACTAGTGGGTGTAATTTATAGACCTCCAAATAGCTGTGACGCTGTTAGTCAGAACATAAATCTGCAAATAGTTGACGCATGTAAAAAGGGAACTGCTGTAATCATGGGGGACTTCAATTTTCATATTAATTGGGCAAACCAAACTGGGCAGGGTAGACTAGAGGAAGAGTTTATAGAATGTATTAGAGACGGGTTCCTAGAACAGTATGTCACAGAACCGACAAGGGGGGAGGCAATCTTGGATCTGGTCCTGTGTAATGAAGCAGGATTAATTAAAAATGTCATAGTTAGGGACTCGTTGGGAACAAGTGACCACAATATGGTCGAATTCCATATTCAAATAGAAGGGGAGCAGGTTGAAACTCAGGCTAGGGTGCTTAGTCTAAATAAGGGGGATTATGAAGGTATGAGGACTGAGCTGATCAAAGTTGACTGGGATAGCAGACTCAAGAATAAGACGGTACATGAGCAGTGGTGTACGTTTAAGGGTATACTGTATAACTTTCAAGAAAAATTTATTCCTATGAAGAAAAAAAGGGGTAAGGGTAAGAACAGTCAGCCATGGCTCAGTAACACTATAAAGGATAGTATTCGGCTGAAGGCAAGGGCATATAAGGTAGCCAGAGATAGTGGGAGGGTAGAGGATTGGGAAGCATTTAAAGGTCAGCAAAAAATAACTAAGAGATTAATTAAGACGGGGAAAATAGACTATGAAAGGAATTTAGCGAACAACATAAAAACTAATAGTAAGAGTTTTTATAGCTATATAAAAAGAAAAAGGGTGGCTAAGGTGAACGTTGGTCCATTGGAGGGTGAGACTGGAGAGTTGTTGGTGGGGAACATGGAAATGGCAAAGGCATTAAACGAGTATTTTGTATCAGTCTTCACCATAGAAGACACAAAAAATATTCCAACGCTGGATAAACAGGGGGCGGTAGGAATGGAGGAGCTAAATACTATTAAGATCACCAAGGAGGTGGTATTAGGGAAATTAATGAGACTGAAGGAGGATAAATCCCCTGGGCCTGATGGATTACATCCAAGGGTCTTGAGGGAGATAGCGGTGGGGATTGTGGATGCATTGGTGATAATTTTCCAAAACTCCCTGGAGGCAGGAACGGTCCCAGTGGATTGGAAAATGGCCAATGTAACACCTATATTTAAAAAAGGAAGTAAACAGAAGGCGGGTAACTATAGACCGGTTAGTCTAACATCGGTGGTGGGTAAAATGTTAGAGACAATTATTAAAGAAACACTAACGGGGCACTTGGATAAACATGACTTCATCGGACAGAACCAGCATGGTTTTGTGAAGGGGAAGTCCTGTTTAACGAATCTGCTCGAATTCTTTGAGGAAGTAACAACCCGGGTGGATAAAGGGGAACCGGTGGATGTGGTATACTTGGACTTCCAAAAGGCTTTTGACAAGGTGCCACATAAGAGACTATTGCTAAAAATAAAAAATTATGGGATTGGGGGTAATATATTAGCATGGGTAGAGGATTGGCTAACAAATAGGAAGCAGAGAGTGGGGATAAATGGTTCATACTCGGGATGGCAACCGGTAACTAGCGGGGTTCCGCAAGGGTCGGTGCTGGGACCCCAGTTGTTCACAATTTATATAAATGATTTGGAGGAGGGAACCAAGTGTAATATATCAAAATTTGCGGACGATACAAAAATGGGAGGAAAAGTAGGGGATGAGGAGGATAGGAAGAGTCTGCAAAAGGATATAGATAAGCTAGGTGAGTGGGCAACAACTTGGCAGATGAAATTTAATACTAATAAATGTGAAGTCATTCACTTTGGGAAAAAAAATGATAGGGCAAGTTATTTTCTAAATGAGGAGGAGCTGCGTTGTAATGCAACGCAAAGGGATCTAGGGGTATTAGTACATGAATCACTAAAAGTTAGTATGCAGGTGCAGCAAGCAATCAGGAAGGCCAATGGAGTTTTGGCCTTTATTGCTAGGGGGATTGAGTATAAAAACACGGAGGTCTTGCTGCAGCTGTACACAGTATTAGTGAGACCACATTTGGAATACTGTGTACAGTTCTGGGGTCCATACTTAAGAAAGGATGTACTAGCCCTGGAGGCAGTGCAGCGAAGGTTTACAAGATTAATTCCTGCAATGAGGGGATTGACATATGAGGAAAGGTTAAGTGGGCTGGAACTCTACTCTTTGGAGTTTAGAAGAATGAGAGGCGATCTCATTGAAACATATAAGATCGTGAGGGGCCTTGATCGGGTGGATGCACCGAGGATGTTCCCAATGATCGGGGAAACTAGAACTAGGGGACATAGTTGCAGAATAAGGGGGGGCTCTTTTAAAACTGAGATGAGGAAGAACTTCTTCACCCAGAGGGTGGTTAATTTATGGAATTCACTGCCCCAGGGAGCAGTGGAAGCAGAAACTTTAAATATATTTAAGACTAAAATAGATGGTTTTTTAGCTGCCAAGGGGATAAGGGGCTACGGGGAGAGGGCAGGGATATGGACCTAGGTATGGTTAGTATAGTAAGACCTGAGTGATCTCCTGGACAAGTGTCGATCGCCTGGATTGGGGTCGGAGAGGAATTTCCCGGATTTTTTTCCCGAATTGGACCTGGGTTTTTATCCGGTTTTTTGCCTCCCCCAGGAGATCACGAGGTTCTTGGGGTGGAGAGGGGTGATAGCGGTATAAAGGGGAGGGTAGTGTCTTGTGTTCTGTGTCTTGTGTCTACTGTTTGTGGGTAAGTGTGTCTGTTTAGTGTTCAGCCATGAGCGAATGGCGGTGCGGGCTCGACGGACCTGGTGGTCTACTCTCGCACCTACTTTCTATGTTTCTATGTTTCTATCATACTCACCAATCAGCTGGGCAGGTGGCGGGCCGACTGAATTTGGACGTCGCACGGCGTTGGGCGGTTACGTCATCACGCAACGGCATGCCGGGCAGTGACGTCATCGTGCAACACCACCCACTAGGCGTACGCCGTCAAGACGCTGCATACGGCGTCGAGACGGTGTGTGTGCCCGTCGAGGCGCTGCGTACGGCCTCAACGCGGCTGCGGGCCAACGCGGAATTTTTGGACAGTGTCAGTTTTTCGATGTCGGGACCAGCTCCGCACAACTCCATACGCCTCCAGTGGGACCAGCCCCGCGAGGCCGTATGGCTCAAACGACCACGTTAGGTCGCGCTAGCCGCATACAGTCGCATGCTGGTGGGACAGGCCCTTTAGGGAGTCACTTTTGCACTACCTGATGTAGTTATGTATGGTATAATTTGCCTGAATAGCATGCGATATCTCGGCACATGTAAAAATGATAATCCCTCCAATAACAACAGATCACTTCTTTCCACTTGCTTCCATTTCAGCTAAACAGCTGTTTCCATGTTTTATTCTCTATCAATTTCTACCTAATTGAAATCCAGAGCCCTCATGTGATAAAATACATCTTGTTGTGTACATATCTTTATCCCATACAGATTGACATATTTTCGAATATTCTCTCTTTTCAAAATCGCAATTTTGCAGAGAGCTGTGAATGTAGCTCAGTTCGTCACACAAACCAGCCTCCCAACCCAACAGCTCCACATACACTTCACACTGCCTCGAGAAAACTGTCAACATAATCAAGGATCAATCAGATCCTGCTCATTCCCTTGTCTTCCCTCTTCCGTCAGGCAGAAGGTACAAAAACTTACCACTGATTCAAGAACAGCTTCTTCCCTCTCTTATTAAACTATTGACTCTCAAATGCCAGGGATGAATTCCCAATCTTCCAATCTTCCCCATTGCAGACATTGCACTTGTTCCATCTGCACTTTCTTCTGCACTTTTTAACACTATATGCTGAACTCTTTTTATTTTCACTTTTGCAGTACCTGGTGTACTTATGTAAGGTATGACTTGCCCGAAGAGCATGCAGAACAATGTTTTTCACTGTAACGTATGAAAATGATAACCCTCATCAATATCAACAGATCACTTATTTCCTTATTGAATGCGGAGAGCAGCTGTCCATGTTGCTTTTGGTTGTTCCAACACTACATCGAGCACATGGATCTCAGAAACCAAAAGTCCTGTTTACACATTGTGCATATCTGTCACGTTGCCAGCTGCAGGAATTTCAGGACAGAATGAATAGGTGACGTTAGTGCTGAGATCCTTCTTCAGACTGAGCCTCAATCCGAAGAAGAATATCGACCCGAAACTTCACCCTTTCCTTCTCTCCAGAGATGCTGCCCGACTCACAGACCTACCCCAGCATTTTGTGTCTATATTCGTTCAAAATTACTTTACCCTGAGGAGATCATCACTTATATGAGGAACACCTATGGGTGGCACTGTGGCACAGCGGAAGAATTGCTGCTTCACAGCACCAGAGACCTGGGTTCAATCCTGACTATGGGTGCTGTCTGTATGGAGTTTGGTCCTTCTCCCTGTGACCATGTGAGTTTTCTCCTGGTGCTCCAGTTTCCTCCCACATTCCAAACACGTACAGGTTTGTAGGTTAATTGGCTTTGGTAAAATTGTAAAATTGTCCCTAGTGTGTGTAGGATAGTGTTAGTGTATGGGGTGAATGCTGGTCGGCGCAGACTCGGTGGGCCGAGGGGCCTGTTTCCACTCTGAATCTCCAAACTAAACTAAACGAAACTTGTTGAACTCACCTATAATGTAATCAAATGCCACATAATGAGTGTAAGGAATGCCTCCATCCTGAGTTGCAAGCAGGAGGGAACTAATGAGGAGCATAAACCCTATCATGGGATGGTCGGGTCAAATGACCAGTTTCAGCGCAGTTCATTCTGCATAAAATAGTTGCACGGTGCAGAAAAGGAAAAAAAATTGAGCTGACAAGTGGAATAAAAGTTGAGTTTGTGGGAAATACTGGTGTTGTCCCATCTATGAGGCCTGGTCTGTCCCTATCACTGACTGCAGGAAAGTGAACCGAATGACCTGGATGCAGCTTGTGCTGTAAAACTTTGTTGACTACTTCCAGTGGGCTCTTTGAGCAAAGCTACTCAGAAGGCCCGCAAAGAAATAGTTGTTGCTAAATAATGCCAAAACCCGGAGAACAGCTGCAATTTATTGAGCCAAGAATTTTATAAAACACTGAGGGGAAAACAAAACTAAGAGATTAGCTGCTAACTTTCTATCTCAGCGTGCAGCCAAGATAACATACTTGTGAGCCATTTACAAGTTTTATTCCTGTTCTTGTCCTGACAAATGTCTAAGCTGACAAGTTGGACATCTATTCAGAGAGAGACACAACCTGTACAGATCTGACGAGTCATTCACATCATCTTGACCTGGCAAGTACATGGAGGATCATAAACCTGCAATAGACACAATAAGCTGGAGTCACTCAACGGGTCAGACAGCATCTCTGGGAAAAAGGAACAGGTGACGCTTTGGGTCGAGACCTTTCTTCAGACTGAGAGTCAGGACAAAAGCAAAAGAGAGATATGGACGGTGATGTTGAGGTACCGTATAGAACAAATGCATGAGATGTGCAAAAAAGAACAAGGTATGCAAAAAAGTAAGGATGATAAAGGCCATTGTTAGCTGTGTGTTAGGTGAGAACGTGTTATAGACAATGAGACCCAACAAGGTGGCTTTGAAGCTGGTACGACTTGGGTGGGGGAGGGATGGAGACAGAGGGAATGCAGGGGTTACTTGAAGTCAGAGAAGTCAATATTCATCCACTGGGCTGTAAGCTGCCCAAGCAAAATATGCGATGCTGTTCCTCCGATTTGTGTTTGGCCTCTCTCTGACAATGGAGGAGACCGAGGACAGAAAGGTCAGTGTGGGAATGGGGAGATCAGATAGGTCCAGGCGGACTGAGTGAAGGTGATCAACGAAACGATCGCCCAGTCTGCGTTTGGTCTCGCCGATATACGAGTCCACATCTTGAACAATGGATACAGTTGATAAGGTTGGAGGAGGTGCAAGAGAACCTCTACCCAACATGAAAGGACTGTCAGGGGGTCCCTTGACAGAGTCAAAGGAGGAGGTATAGCGACAGGTGTTGCATCTTCTGCCATACCTGGGGAGGGGGTGGTTTAGATGGGAACGGATGTGTTAACCAGGTAGTTGCGGAGGGAATGGTCTCTGTGGAAAGCACAAAGGGGTGGGTAGGGGAAGATGTGGCGAGTGGTGGGATCCCATTGGAGGTGGCGAAAATGTCAGAAGATTATGTGTTGTATGCGACGGCTGATGGGGTGAAAGGTGAGGACTAGGGGGACTCTGTCTCTGTTGTGACTAGAGGGAGGGGAGCAAGAGCGGAGCTGCGGGGTACCGAGGAGACACACGTGTGGGTCTCATCAAGGATGGAAGAGGGCAACCCCATTCCCTAAAAAATGAGGGCATCTCGGATGCCCAGGTGTGGAACACCTCATCTTGGGCGCAGATAGGCATAGACAGAGGAATTGGGAATAGGGGATAGAGTCTTTGCAGGAAGCAGGGTGGGAAGAAGTGTAGACTAGATGGCTGTGGTAGTCAGTCACCTATACATAACTAAACCTCGGATCTTGTTATCTTCCGGTTTGCGCGGCCTTTCTATTTGCGCAAAAATGGTATGAGATAGCTCTACGATTGTTTGCCAGCGTACTCACCCTTCTCCTCTGCTGCGAGTGCAACGAGTTTTGTTCCGATCGAGGGTCTAATGTAAAAGTTAGCGAGGTTTAAAAATCGCGTGTGCGCAGATCGATCTCCTCTCCTGCCATGTGGATTGGTCTTTTCTCCTGTCACTCCGCTGGAACGGTCCGCCCCTTCCTGCACCATTGCATCTTTACTGGAGCTGAGGGACACCCTGGATGGCCGGTGGAGGGCTCCAACCAGACACAATTTTCAGAGGGACCGGAAACGGCCTGGCCCTACCCAACCCAGACCAGCCCAGCCCAGCCCAGCCCAGCCCAGCGCAACCCAGCCCAGCCCAATCCAACCCAGCCCATTCCCAGCCCAGCCCAACCAAGCCCAACCCATCCAAGCTCAGCCTGGCCCAATCCCACCCAGCCTAGCCCAGCCAAACCCAGCCCAGCCCAACCCAGCCCAGCCCGGCCCAATCCAAACCAGCCCAGACTGGCCCAATCCAACCCATACCGGCCCATCCCAGCCCAGCCCTGCCCAACCCAGCCAAACCCAGCCCAGCCCGGCCCAACCCGGTCCAATCCAGCCCAGACCGGCCCAGCCCAGCCCAGCCCAACCCAGCCCAGCCCAGCCCAGCACTGTGCAGAGTCAGAGATGTCGCCGATGTCACCAGACGGAAAACATAGAAACATAGAAAATAGGTGCAGGAGTAGGCCATTCGGCCCTTCGAGCCTGCACCGCCATTCAATATGATCATGGCTGATCATCCAACTCAGCATCCTGTACCTGCCTTCTCTCCATACCCCCTGATCCCTTTAGCCACAAGGGCCACATCTAACTCCCTCTTAAATATAGCCAATGAACTGGCCTCAACTACCTTCTGTGGCAGAGAATTACAGAGATTCACCACTCTCTGTGTGAAAAATGTTTTTCTCATCTCGGTCCTAAAGGATTTCCCCCTTATCCTTAAACTATGACCCCTTGTTCTGGACTTCCCCAACATCGGGAACAATCTTCCTGCATCTAGCCTGTCCAACCCCTTAAGAATTGTACCTTTCTATAAGATCCTCCCTCAATCTTCTAAATTCTAGCGAGTACAAGCCGAGTCTATCAAGTCTTTCTTCATATGAAAGTCCTGACATCCCAGGAATCAGTCTGGTGAACCTTCTCTGTACTCCCTCTATGGCAAGAATGTCTTTCCTCAGATTAGGAGACCATAACTGTACGCAATACTCCAGGTGTGGTCTCACCAAGACCCTGTACAACTGCAGTAGAACCTCCCTGCTCCTATACTCAAATCATTTTGCTATGAATGCTAACATACCATTCACTTTCTTCACTGCCTGCTGCACCTGCATGCCTACTTTCAATGACTGGTGTACCATGACACCCAGGTCTCGTTGCATACCCCCTTTTCCTAATCGGCCACCATTCAGATAAAAGTCTACTTTCCTGTTTTTGCCACCAAAGTGGATAACCTCACATTTATCCACATTATACTGCATCTGCCATGCATTTGCCCACTCACCCAGCCTATCCAAGTCACCTTGCAGCCTCCTAGCATCCTCCTCACAGCTAACACTGCCCCCCAGCTTCGTGTCATCCGCAAACTTGGAGATGTTGCATTCAATTCCCTCGTCCAAATCATTAATATATATTGTAAATAGCTGGGGTCCCAGCACTGAGCCTTGCGGTACCCCACTAGTCACTGCCTGCCATTGTGAAAAGGACCCGTTTACTCCTACTCTTTGCTTCCTGTCTGCCAGCCAGTTCTCTATCCACATCAATACTGAACCCCCAATACCGTGCGCTTTAAGTTTGTATACTAATCTCTTATGTGGGACCTTGTCAAAAGCCTTCTGAAAGTCCAGATATAACGCATCCACTGGTTCTCCCTTATCCACTCTACTAGTTACATCCTCGAAAAATTCTATAAGATTCGTCAGACATGATTTACCTTTCATAAATCCATGCTGACTTTGTCCAATGATTTCACCACTTTCCAAATGTGCTGCTATCCCATCTTTAATAACTGACTCTAGCAGTTTCCCCACACCAATGTTAGACTAACTGGACTAAACGGTGACTCTGATCCTGGCCGAGGAGAACGTCCAGTTACCAGCGCCCGCTGAGAGTCCTCAGTGAACCGTCAGCTACAGCCCCTTCATCTCTGGTCCCCTCGCTGGCTCCTGCCCTCCTTCCCCGTGATACCCTCCACTGCCCCGTCTTTTCTCCAAATGCTCTCCCCCCCACCCCGCCCACACAGCCCTCCCCCACGCTCCCCCTTCTCTGGCCCAACAACGTCGCTGCTTCTCCCCCACACCCCTCCACCTACAACCCCCCCCCGCCCCACACAACTCCCCCTCCCCCACCCACACACCCCTCCCCCGCGCACACACCCCTCCCACCCACACCCCTCCACAACTCCCCTCCGCCCACAAACCCCCTCCCCCCACAACCCCCCCCCACCCGCCCGCACAACCTCCCCCACCCACACACCCCTCCCCGCACCCCACTCTTCAGCTCCACAACGCTCGCTATCCCCGCCCCCATTCCCCCGTCCCCACACCACTCGCCCCCCACTATCCCCCTTATCCCCACAACCCCCTGTCCACACACACCCCTCCCCCACACCCCCCTTCTCCCCCTCCCACATTCCTCCTCCTCCTCCTGCCCACATACACACCTCCCCTCCCACCTCACACCCCTGCCCTCCACACCCCCCTTCCCACCCCTCCTCCCCTCTCACACATGAAGAGGAGCGGGAGGGAGTGCCGGGGGATGAGGGGAAATGAGCCACATCTGCACAGTTAGGGGCTTTGGGTGAGTGGTGGAATATTGCATTGGGGAATGGGTTGCGTTGGGGGAACGGGTGAGTGGTGGAATATTGCGTTGGGGAATGGGTTGCGTTGGAGTCCAGGCCTCTCGTGTGACTGGGACCCAATGGATCCCACTTAGACTAGTCACTCATAAACCTGCAACAGACTTGCATGGCTTCATTTGTCCTTCATCTTTAAATTTGATGAACAAACAAACTGTTGCAGATCAATTAAAAAAATTAACATATTAACATTCTGAAAATGTATTCAAAAGAATTTATAAGAATAAGATGACTTTAATTTCACGGAGAGAAAGCTGGTTGCAAAGCAGAAATGTGCAGATGCCTGCTGTTTTAAGATGATGGAGCTGGTCCATTAAGTTGCTAGGATAGAGTAATGTGCTCGTTATCCCCTGGAATGTAAGTTCGTTTTTCTTTGCAAGGCAACAAACTACTCTTACAAATTCTGTAATGCAATTTCAGCTTAATTGCCCGAGGGAAAAGTGTTTTTGCATTGCTATCCAGTTTCTGAGATAACTGCTTTTTAATTGTCCTGTTTTATGACATTAATTGAACTAAAGAGATGGCTTGTTACTGATTAGTAAATGCCCAACTAGTCAAGCATAGGATATGAATAGTCACATGGCTCAGTTAACAAAAACATATGGGAAGCTCCAGGCTGGATTTACATTAAAGTAATTTCCCAAGTTATAAGCAGTATATTATGTTCATTGTGGAATCTTGAGATTTGGGTTATCAGTGCTGTGTGGTGGATATATGTCATGGTTTATGTAAGATGAAGTAGGGTGGTTTAAAGCCCAATGTAACCAGCTTTGGAAATACAAAGTATATAACAAGGCATTAATTTTGATCTTCAACTTTCACTTCAGGAAGAATCGTCCAGAGGCGAAAAGTTCTTTATCCTTTGCCCTCCAGAAGTGGTACCTGACCCGCTGAATTCCTCCAGCAGTTTGACTTTTGCTTAACGTCAGGAGGCCCACCAGTGAGAATTCAAACAAATCCATTTGCAAAGAGTGGTGGAACATGGGAAAAAATATCACCCTTCTAAATATATTCCTGTGTTAGAATATTAGGCACTTGTTTGTAATATTTATACAATTGTGAAAATTATCTGGACCTTTGGTCAATGAAAATGGACTTTGTGGTAGTTGGAGGGCTTTCTTGGAAAGTCAACTACTCTGATAATGAAATGGTCACAATGGCTGGTATTGGATATAATGTTCTTTGCAATTACCCTGCAAACAAGGCAACTCATGATGATACCAGAAATTGTTTGTCTCTTAAGCAGGTACGAGCATTGAAAAATCCGTGAAGGACTTGCAACGATGCACAGTCTCATTGTCTAGATACCAACTCCTGATCAAAGAGGAAATGGATGTTTCAGTCAAGAAGATCAAAGCTACCTTTGCAGAGTTGCAGACTTGGTAAGTGATTCCTATTCGAATTTGCACCTGGGAAAAGATGTCATTAAAAAAAAAAACAAATGATGGTCAAGAATTTGCTTCATAAAAGATGTTCAGTACCAAATATGGAAACTTGGTGTTCATTTTTGTTGCTGTTTCCATTGTTGTTTCGGTTCCTAAATGACATTCCAGGAGTATATGATATGATAAGATATGATATGATATCACTTTATTTATCCCGCAGAGAAATTGGTGTGTCACCAGTCAAAAGATACCATTACGAATCATTGTAAGCGTCATGTGCAGTGCAATAATAAGGACATTTAAGTGACCAGTTATTGCACAGCACATGAAGTCCAGGATGAGGAATGTGCAAAGATGGGGGAGGGAGGGGAGTCAGCCTACCACCACGACAGAAGGGGGAGGAGTTGTACAGTGTGATAGCCACAGGGGAAAAGGATCTCCTGTGGCATTCTGTGTTGCACCTTGGTGGAACTAGTCTGTTGCTGAAGGTGCTCCTGTTGTGGACCAGAATTTTAAACTTTTATTTGCAAATAAAAGCTGGATCAATCCACGTGGAGCTCTCTGAGCCACAAACAAAGGATCATCTCTTTCTATAGCATGATCAACTCTGCATGCCCCACCCTGTTACATTTCCATATCCAATCATTTGCCGACATTCCCTCATCATCAGCCAATCACTTGCTCCCACTTATCTCCTCCTTCCCAGTACATTTCCATATTTGCAACTGATGTTGTCACATGACTCCCCTTTTATGGCCTCTGCCAGCCATGTTCTTTTGACTTCTTTGTTCAGAGTTGTTTCATTTTAACAAATTGAAATCAAAGAAAAGTGAACTCCATTCCCAGAACCCACTTCTCAAAATATAAGAGATACAGTGGTCACTCAATTTATATAAACAAAACACATTGTTCCCATTAAACTCTGTACATCTCGGGGAAGAATGTTACCTCTTAAACTACAGATCTAAACACAGGGCTCTAATGTGTATAATCCTAACTAAAACACAACATATTTCACAGATGGTTTCACTACAAATTACATAGTTAGAATAACATTACCTATGTATTATAAACATTAAAATAATGAATTTGCTTTATCTTTACAAAGTCAACAAAGATTTTTAAGCTGATTCCAATCTCACACCCCCTATCTCCAAGCACACAGGGGTCGTATAAATGTCACACTTGATAAATGATCATTGCTTCTTGGCAAGCTCACACACCCTCCCCCTCTCTTGCTATCTCTGGGGGATGGAATTCCAAACTCATCTTTGGGCCTCTTTACGACTCCTCACTAATAGCATTACAGATCAAATGAAATGTCACAGCTGCAGACACCATTCACTTATCTCAGATCAAAACAAAGTTACTTTCTTAGATACATATATATAAAAATAAAAGATACAACCTGCACAAATGTATCATCTCTTATCTCAACATATGTGTAATTAAACATAGCAAAGTTAATACAGAATCCATTATTATTCCAGCCTTGTTGTCTTGGATGTATAAACAGTCATAAATCCCGAGCCATGTCATTACAACACTTCACAAGAATGTGACATCGAGAAAGAGCAAATGGTCTGTGGCCTCGAGAGGCCCACTGCCTAATCAGACTTTTTAAGATATAACTTCTTTTCAATATAAGATTATACAAGATACATTTAATATAAAACTAGACCAAGTGCAGACCCGTTGGGTCTGTTCCCCCAACGTGCGGTTGTGGGGGGAGAGGCGGCATGCAGCGTCACACACACTAACTTCCCCCCCCCCCCCCCCGCTCTCATGCTAATTACCCCCCTTGATATATTAATATTATTAATTGGCTCCTTTTACCTCATAACCACCCTATCTACTGACGCATAGCCCCCAACTTGCAGTCACATCTAGGGGGGGGGGGGGTGCGGGGGGTGCGGCGGTAGAGAGTGAGGGCAGAGAGAGAAGGGGCAGAGACAGAGAGAGAGACAGAGACACAGAGAGAGAGACAGAGACACAGAGAGAGGGGCAAGAGGGAGAGGGGGGTGGAGAGGAGGAGAAGAGGGAGGGAGGGTGGGTGAGGGGGGAAAGGTGGGGGAGGGGAGGAGAAAGAGAGGGTGAGAGTGAGGGGGAGAGAGAGGGGGTGCTGAGAGGGGGGTGAGGGGGAGAGGTGGGGAGCAGGGAGGGGGAGGGAGGGGGAGGGTGGAGGGAAGAAGGTAGGGGGTGTGGAGGGAAGGGGGTTTAGGGGAGGGAGGGAGGGTGGGGGAGGGGATGGAGGGGAGGACAGGAGAGGGAGAGAGAGGGGAGAGGGGGCGAGGAGAGAGTGGGGAGGAGAGAGGGGGGAGGGGGAGAGAGGTTGTGCTGAGAGGGGGTGAGGTGAGGGGAGGGGGAGAGGTGGGGAGCAGGGAGGGGGAGGGATGGTGGAGGGAAGGGGGTAGGGGTGTGTGGAAGGGAGGGGGGTTTAGGGGAGGGACGGTGGGGGAGGGGGAGAAAAAGAGGGGAGCGAGAGAGAGGGGGGGAGGGGGGGTGAGTAGAGGGGAGGGGGGGAGGAGAGGGGTGGAGAGGAGAGGGGGGATAGGAGAGGGGGAGAGGAGAGGGGGGAGAGGAGAGGGGGAGAGGAGAGGGGGGAGAGGAGAGGGGGGAGAGGAGAGGGGGGAGAGGAGAGGGCGGAGAGGAGGGGGGGGGTAAATGAGGGGGGAGACGAGAGGGGGGGAGAGGAGAGGGGGGAGAGGAGAGGGGGGAGACGAGAGGGGGTAGAGGAGAGGGGGGGAGAGGTGAGGGAGGGGGATAGGAGAGGGGGAGAGGAGGGGGGAGAGGGGAGGGGGGTAGAGGAGAGGGGGGAGAGGAGAGGGGGGTGAGAGGAGAGGGGGGAGAGCAGAGGGGGAGAGGAGAGGGGGACAGGGGGGGAAGAGGAGAGGGGGAGAGGAGAGGGGGTAAAGGAGAGGGGAGGAGAGGAGAGGGGGAGCGGAGAGGGGGCAGAGGAAAGGGGGAGAGGAGAGGGGGAAGAGGAGGATGGGGAGAGGAGAGGGGGAGAGGAGAGGGAGAGGAGAGGGGGGAGAGGAGATGCGGGGTGGAGAGGGGGGATAGGAGAGGGGAAAGAGGAGGGGGGGAGAGGAGGGGGGGAGAGGAGAGGGGGAGAGGAGAGAGGGGAGGAGAGGGGGGGAGAGGAGGGGGGGGGGGTGGGGAGAGAGGTGGGGAGAGAGGAGGGGAGAGAGAGAGAGAAAGGTAGAGAGACAGGGGGGAGAGAGAGAGAAAGAGAGAGGGATAGGGAGGTGGGGAGAGAGAGGAGGGGAGAGAGAGAGAGGGTACCTTTTTACTTCAACCCAAACCCCCCAAACAACCATTTGCAGGCAGTGCTTTTTTACTTCAAACTAACCATATTTTCATTTTCAAACCACATTAAGGGTACTCACAGATGTGTAGACATTTGTTCACTGTTATTCATAGCTCAGAGAGACATGACCACCATCTTGCAGAGAGTGAGTGAGGCACACCACTTCCTGGTTTTATAGTCCCTCCCCTCCCTCCAGCAAGGGCAGCAGAGAGAATGGTGATTTTTTTAAAAACATTAATATCTCTCTGATTTGTTATCGATGGGAAACATCCTCCGCACACGTAAGGTGAAGGGAGGCTCTGAGCGAGGTGGCCAAAAATGACGGCCGTAGGTGGCGGCGTTCTGTCGGAAATCGCAGCACAGTAGGCCAAAAGCGGTCAAGATCAGACTTTTAGTAATATAGATATATTATACTCCTCAAGTTGACCAGTGTGTCATGGAGAGGATGAGCAGTATTGGCCAAGACCCTCCACAGTTTGAGGAGCATCCTCCCTTCCAAGACCGTCTCCAGTAACTCCCCATGATGGAGCCAGCCTTCCTGATGAGCTTGTTGATTGTGTAGGTGTCTGCGGCCATAGCCCTGCTACCCCAGCACACGACAGCGAAGACAATGGCGTAGGCCACCACCGATTGATAAAACATCTGCAGCATCTTACTGCAGACATTGAAGGGGCGGAGCCTTCTCAGAATGTGCCCATTTGTAGGATGATTCACATCGGATGCCATTTTGGCCGGGTTGTTGGTGAGTGCATGGCCAACCACAACTATAAATGTAGAGCTGGCAGATGGAGACATCAGTCAGTGTGCAGTGATAACAACACCGGCACCACAACCATTAAACGGCCAGCATTCCAATTAACACATTCACTTAAGCACACAGTTAAACACACAAATAGCAGCATGGAGCACGTTTGAGAGAATCATCAGCTGCTTGTTTGCTAGTTGTTCCTTCTTGCTAATGCTATGTTTCTGCACTGTCTGAAGCTTTCTAGGGTTGGGGCAAATGATAGATGTCCACATGGCAGCCTTGACTTCAAGGGTTTTGCAGTTGTTTCCAGACATGGTGCACAAATAAATATTCTCAATGGACAACGAGCAAAGAACAGCAAAACCAAATGCTGCAATGAGAAAGAGCAACATTTAAGAGTCACACCCATTTGGATTTCCGTTCCTCAACACATACATGTTTATACCACAGCAAGGATAATCCTTCCTAGTTACAGTGCACCGCTCCTTTACAAGATACAACCTGGTTTTAACTGCTGCAAGTTAGTTCTTAGTGTTGTTGGTGGACACAATTGATGTTTCCTGTTGATATATTCAATATGGTTAACATCGTATTTACAATGTTAGGCAGCATGAAGCCGGGGGCTTACCTAGATCAGAAACAATGGGTCCAGAATATTTAGTATGGTGGTGGGGGGGGGGGGGGGGGGTGTGGAAAATTTTAGATAGGAAATATCACTGGACAATGAGCCATGATATGTGTTCCGATCAGAACAGAGCTGGTGTGTAGTCAAAGAAGAGGAAAAGAGCAGAACGTTTTGTGATTGTCTGATAACACCTTGCTTTTTTTTAAACCAAGAATATTTTTAATGTGTATCAAGTAGATTTTTTTTAGGATACAGAGTTTTTAAGTGCAGAATGACCAGGATTTGCCAAGTAATTTTTCCTACGATAAAGAAATAGCTTCATGAAAGAAGAGATAGCACATGATTTGATAATGCTGTAACCCCTAATAATTTGCAAGAGTTATGTTCTGAAAATGGATGGAATTACCGAAAATCACAAAAATTACAAAAGTCTCCAGTTGGCCCATTATCTTGAACGTACATTTTCTCTGTATCAGTACGTGTATAAGATATCTTTGCACATGTAATGTTAAAGAACAAATAATCATCAGTCAAAATAGGGTGATTAGTTTCCCAACGATATAAAGTGCTGGAGTAGCTCAGCATCTCTGGAAGACATGGATATGTTACATTTTTAGTAGGGACCCTTCTACCAAGCTGAATCGTCACCTAACCATGTCCTCTAGAGATGCTGCCTGACCCATGAATTTACTCCTTCACTTTACGTTTTCTTTGTAAACCAGCATCTGCAATTCCTTGTGTCTCCCAAGATAATCAACATTGATTCATCTGCTATTTCTGATAATTTACTTGTATTGCATTGGCCCTTCAAATTTCTGGGGCCGAGCTCGGGTCAGGTTTGACCTAAGTGGCTGGATACAGTTTGCATTTGGCCCCTCAGTTTTACACCAGCCATGTCTAGACACATGTCTAGCTCAGTCCATTCCTTTAAATGGAGTCAATGACCTTCATCAAAAAGGCAAGGTTCAGTGCTTGTTTTGATCATTTTTCTCGCTATCATTGCATATTTATGTTTTCATTAAAAGCAGTTTGATGCTTTCTAAATTCATTACTTTAATTTTTATCAAATAAATGTTAAATTTATATCCATGAAGGGTTTACTATGGATTCCAAAAGCAGGAAAAAGTAAGAGTTTGCTGTATTAATAACGTGAGCAGTTGTTGAAGGCAGCTGAAAGTGAAAAATAAGAATAATAGTCATCTTTTTGCATTTCGTTCATTCATTTGTTCCATATCTCTCTACATCACCGTCTATATCACTTGTTCACTTTCCCCTGACACTCAGTCTGAAGAAGGGTCTCCACCCGAAACGTCACCTATTCCTTTTGTCCAGACATGCTGCCTGACAGAGTGTGTCCAAGCTGTGTGACCAGCTTTTTGTGTCTATTTTAAGAATAGTAGCTTGTTGAATATGTAAGAAGGTGATGAAGCAAAGTGATGTTGTTCTGCTGCATTTATGTAAGTGAAGTACAAACAATAATCAAAAAGCTGCATAAATCATGAACAATGTGAAGCCCTGGAGCCCTGTTGCTACTCATGTGGCCGATTTGCTCTGTATTCAATCCAGTCCCTACTTCCCCTGACTCACTGAGAATCCAATATCAAGCCTCAATCTTGAATAACCATTGAGTTGGGAGGTCATGTTCAAGAGTCAAGGATGTTTTATTGTCATGTCCCAGATAATGACAGTCTTACTTGCTACAGCACAGCACAATATGTAACATAGTACACTGTCAACAATATGATAAACAAGAAAAAAAAGTTCAGTATGTACACTTACTCCCAAATACACACACATATATAAACACACTCAAAAAACAAACAATAATAGTGCAATAATAATAATAATAATAATAATAATAATAATAATAATAATAATAATAATAATAATAATAATAATAATAATAATAATAACAATAGTTAGTCTATTGAAATTCAGAGCTTATTTGAGGTTGTAGTGTTTAATAACCTGATGGCTGTAGGGAAGAAGCTGTTCCTGAACCTGGACGTTACAGTTTTCAGGCTCCTGTACCTTCTTCCCGATGGCAGGGGTGAAATGAGTGTGTGGCCAGGATGATGTGGGTCTCTGATGATGCCGGCTGCCTTTTTGAGGCAGCGATTCCTGTAAATCTCTTCGATGGTGGGGAGGTCGGAACCGGTGATGGTCTGGGCAGTGTTCATAACATTTTACAGTCTTTTCCGCACCTGGGCGTTCAAGTTGCCGAAACAGGCCACGATGCAACCAGTCAATATGCGCTCTACTGTGCACCTGTAGAAGTTCAAGAGAATCCTCTTTGACATACCGAATCTCCGTAATCTTCTCAGAAGTAGAGGCGTTGATGTGATTTCTTTATAATTATGTCAGTGTGCTGGGACCAGGAAAGATCTTCAGAAATATGCACACTCATGAATTTGAAGTTATTAACTCTTCCCACCATTGTTCCATCGATATAAACAGGGCTGTGGGTCCTCATCTTTCCTCTTCCAAAGTCTACAATCAGTTCATTGGTCTTAGTGCTATTGAGAGCCAGGTTGTTGTGCTGGCACCATTTGGTCAATCGGTCGATCTCACTTCTATACTCTGACTCATCACCATCTGTAATCCGTCCAACAACGGTGGTGTCTTCGGCGAACTTGAAGATGGAGTTCACACTATGTCTGGCTACACAGTCATGGGTATAGAGCGAGTAGAGCATGGGGCTGAGTATGCAGCATTGAGGTGCTCCCGTACTGATTGTAAAGTAGGCAGCTGGCGAGTGTGAACCGCGAGAGAAACAAGTTGCAGGGAACTCCTCGGTGCAGTGGCCTCCACTCCAGGTCCTCGATTGATAACCAGCTTGGAGGAAATGATAGTATTGAATGCCGAACTGTAGCCTATAAACAGCAGCCTGACGTAAGTGTTTCTATTGCCCAAGTGGTCCAGTGCAGTGGAGAGCCAGTGAGATCGCATCCTCCGTTGACATGTTGTGATGGTAGGCAAACTAGTGGGTCGAGGTTCTTGTTGAGGTAGGAGTTGATTTGCCCCATAACCAACCTCTCAAAGCACTTCATCACCACAGGCGTTAGTGCCACTGGTCGGTAGTCATTGAGGCACGTCACCTTACTCTTCTTGGGCACTGGTATAATTGATGCCCTTTTAAAGCAGGTGGGAACCTCAGACCTCAGAAGTGAGAGGTTGAACATGTCCGTAAAAACTCCAGCATGTTGGCCTGAACAGGTCTTGAGAACTCGACCGGGTATACCATCAGGCCCAGGCGCTTTCCAAGGGTTCACCCCCCTGAAGGATCTTCTAACGTTGACCTCTGTGACTGTGACTATAATACCATCAGGGCGAACGAGGGCTCGGGAAGGCACATCAGTGTTCTCCCTATCAAAGCGTGTGTTGAATGTATTGAGCTCGTCAAGGAGTGATGCTGCGCTGTCGTTTGAGCTGCCTCCTGATTTTGCCTTGTAGGAGGTGATGGCATTCAAACCCTGCCACAGATGCCGGACATCCGTCTCATCCTCCAACTTAGAGAAGTCCCTTTTGGCCTTTTTGATGGCCTTGTTCTTATAGACCCCTGCATCACCAGACCTGAAGGCCCAAGATCTGGTCTTCAGAAGAATGCGGATCTCATGGTTCATCCAAGACTTCTGGTTAGGAAACATTCGAAAGGTTTTTGGTGGAACGCATTCCTCCACACATTTCCTTATGAGGTCTGTAACGACTGTAGCAAATTCATTCAGGTCCATTGCCGAGTCCTTGAACATTGCCCAGTGTATGGCAGTCATGTAGTTGTTCCTCTGCCTCCCCCCAGACCAGCTCTGTACAGTCCTTACCTCTGGGGGTGCGCTCTTCAGTTGCTGCCTGTAGGCAGGAAGAAGCAGCACCACTGAATGGTCAGATTTCCCGAAGTGAGGGCGAGGGATAGAGCAATAGGCATCCTTGATGGTGGTGTAGCAGTGGTCAAGGGTGTTTAATTTTCTGGTGCAGCAGGAGACATGTTGGTGGTAGTTTGGGAGTGATTTTTGTACAAGATGTTGGTGAGGCCACATTAAAAGTATTGTGTTCTGTTCTGGGCACTGTGTTTTAGAAAAGATATTGTCAAGCTGGAAAGGGTACAGAGAAGATTTACGAGGATGTACCTATTTACAAGGGTTTGACCTATAGGCAGAGGTTAAGTAGGCTGGGACTCTATTCCTTGGAGCGCCGGAGGATGAGTAGTGATCTTATGGAGGTGTATAAGATCATTAATGGAATACATCGGGCAGATGCACAGAGTCTCTTGCCCAGAGTAGGGGAATCGAGAACCAGAGAACATAGGTTCAAGGTGAAGGGGAAAAGATTTAATAGGATTCTGAGGGGTAACTTTTTCACACAAAGGGGTAGTGGGTGTATGGAACAATCTGCCAGAGGAGGTTGTTGAGGCTGGAACTACCCCAACATTTAATAAACAGTTAGACGGGTACATGGATAGGACAGGTTTGGAGGGATATGGACCAAGCGCAGGCAGGTGGGACTAGTGTAGCTGGGACATGTTGGCCGGTGTGGGCAAGTTGGGCCGAAGGGCCTGTTTCCATGCTGTATCACTCTATAACTCTATCACTCTATGACTCTAACCAAACAGCCATACTCTTCATTGCGCAAAGAAATCCATAGATTTACAGCTTTCTGTGTAGTTGGAATAATGTGTGCACTTCTGACCACATAGGATGGATGTGATTATAAAAACATAGAAACATAGAAAATAGGTGCAGGAGGAGGCCATTCGGCCCTTCGAGCCTGCACCGCCATTCAATATGATAATGGCTCATCATCCAGCTCAGTATCCTGTACCTGCCTTCTCTCCATACCACATGATCCCTTTAGCCACAAGGGCCACATCTAACTTAAATATAGTCAATGAACTGGCCTCAACTACCTTCTGTGGCAGAGAATTCCAGAGATTCACCACTCTCTGTGTGAAAAATGTTTTTCTCACCTCGGTCCTAAAAGATTTCCCCCTTATCCTTAAACTGTGGCCCCTTGTTCTGGACTTCCCCAACATCGGGAACAATCTTCCTGCATCTAGAGTGTCCAACCCCTTAAGAATTTTGTAAGTTTCTATAAGATCCCCCCTCAATCTTGAAGAGAGTACAGTAAAGTTTCGCAGCAATGGTGCCTGGACTGGGGACTTTGAGTTGTAATAGAGATTGGATAGGCCGGGACTGTTTCTCCTACAGTGAACGGGGCTGAGGGGTGACCTTCTCGAGGTGTATAAAATCATGAGATGCATTGATAAGGGGATGGTTACATATTATCTCGCAAGGTAGTGGAGTCCTAGACTATAGGACGTAGGTTTAAGGTGACAGTGAAAAGATTAAAGGGGACTGGAGGGTCAACTTTTTCCCACAGACGGTGGTGAGTATATGGATTAAGCTGCAGAGGAGTTAAACAGACATTTAGGAAGGTAAATATATGGGAATGATTCAGAGGGATAAGAGCCAAATGCAGGCAATTGGGACTAGATCAGGTAGACACCTCGGTCGGCATGGACTAGTGGGAAGAAGGGCCTGTTTCCATATGGTCTAACGCCATGACTCTCAATAAATTTCCTTTCATTTCAGTGCAAAATGACTGACCTTCTCAGTAATTTCCAGTCCGTACTTTTGCTTTGGGTCGGCAGGTCTGAGCAGACTTCCTTGGTGAAGCATCAAATCTCTGACCTCCTGCCCGGCTTAAAATCGGCCGGCGGGGGTTTCAACATTGGGAGCCTCGATCGCCTTGATCACCTCGATGCAGCAGTTTGATTTTAAGCCGCACCGGGTGATGAAAGGCCCCCTGAAAGGGCTGATTCCGCCCTTAGAAAGCGTCTGATACCCGCTTGAATCTTTCAAAAGCTACAATGTGATGAATAACACTTAAACAAATAAAACTGAATCAAATAAAGGCAAATAGAAGAACTAGCCTTGGAGGGGAGAGAGGGAGAGAGAGAAAAACATACTAAATAACATGAGTGTCCATGAATGAGAGACTTACCTGCAAGCCAGCCAGGAAACCCGTTCGACCGGAGCCCTTAACGACCTGACCCGTTTAAATCCGATACCCGTTTATATCTTTCCCATCCACCAATACATCCAATTAGTTCAAAAGGTCAGACAGCTTTAAGAAATTCTCTCTGAATACCTTCAGTAATACTTGAAGGTCAAAACACAATTGGTGACATATCGTGTTAATACGATGTTAATAGATACATTTAACAAACGCTTAACATTGACACCCCCACTGTCTCGCGGAAAGCGGAGATTTTAATAGATTTTTTTTCACTACATTTCAAAATGCAGATTACAAAACATGGGGGGCGGGCGGATTATCCCCCACCTCTCACAACATGGGGGGATGTTCCCCCCCCCCCCCCCCTTCCCCAATGGGTTTTCCACCCATGCTTCAAACCAACATCTCTCCAACACACTGCAGTTGTTCAATAGCCTATCCATAGTCTATCAGCTCATCCCAATCTCTTCCTGAGTTGCACTTTTGTAGCTGAAGCCACTATCTTCCCCAAGCCCTCCGATTCCCTACAATGCCCTGTGTCGTGAGCCTGCCTTTTCTTGAAATTATTCCATCCCAGGCTGATCACAGCCAAGGTATCTTCAGCAATGGCTTCTTTACCCACTTTTGCATTATTGCTTTCAGAGATTCCAGAGGTCCATCAAGTTGTTCTCTTCCTGCTCTAGGTGCAGCTAAAGCCAAAGGATTCAGAGACAAATAAATAACTCTCAGTTCAAAATGTTTAACTGTTTTCAAATGAGATCTTGAATCATCTCATCTAATCATCTCATTAAAAGGAGGTAAATGATGCCTTGGTGCTGTTTGGTGGAAAAACAAAGAAGTTACCCCAGGCACAGGACTAATATTGGCTTGGTTGAAATGTACCCAAAGTATAAAAATGTACTAAGTAGTCTCCAGTCATATTTTCATTGGCCTTCCTTGCAGATATTCCAGAAACCCGCACTAAATGTGTTCAGGTTCTGTACTTCTTGGCTGCAGTAATCATCTGTGATTCACCTCGTGTGAGTTAAAAACTCATGTATAAATGTGTTGGTAGATGTATGAATTTAGCAAAGGATCAAGTTTAGTTTGGATTATGACATTGAATCTCTCAATACAGATTATCTGACCATCATCGTGTTGCAGTCTGTGGGAGCTCATGAAATGTGAATTAGCAGCTGTGTTTCCAACATAACAGCTGTAACTGTAACTTAGTTTAGTTTAAATAAGAGATACAGCTCGGAAACAGGCCCTTCGGCCCACCGAGTCCAGCGATTCCCGCGCCTCAACACCATCCGAAACATACTAGGGAAAATTTATCATTTTACCAAAGCCAATTAACTTAGAAACCCATACGTCTTTGAAGTGCGAAAGGAAACCAGAGCAGGTCACGGGGAGAATGTACAAACTCTGTACCGACAGCGCCTGTAGTTAGGATTGAAACCAAGTCCCTGGCGCCATGAGGCAACAACGCTACCACTGCGCCACCGTGCCACCCCTTGTAGAAGTTCTCTGCAGTGTTTTAGTGTTCCTGATGTTGCAAAATAAACGCAAACTATTCCTGTTTATTCCTGCCCAACTTGGCAGATAGGCCAAGTACAAACGGCTCCATTTACTTGAGGTGGCTTTCCCCAGATTGAAAGAGGAATTGGGGTCCCACTGACTAAATAGAACCCTGATTTGCACAGACTTCTGGGATTCTCCCCAATTCCAGAAAGGAGCTCACTACTTGGTTGCAGAGAGGTGAAACCAAACCATGCTTGAAAGCCCTGTGACTTGTACCTGCCAAGCGACGAGTTAACATAGACCACACAGTGTAAAATTGTTTACATTAGTTTAGAGATACAGTGTAGAAACAGGCCCTTTAGCCGACCGAGTCCATACCGACCAGCGATCCCCGCACATCAACACTATCCTACACACAGTAGGGACAATTTGCATTTATACCAAGCCAATTAACCTGCAAACCTGTACGTCTTTGGAGTGTGGGAGGAAACCTAAGAACAGGGGAAAACCCACGCGGTCATGGGGAGAACGTACAAACTCTGTACAGTCAGCTTCTGTAGTCGGGATCGAACCCAGGTCTGTGGTGCTGTAAGCACTGTAAGGTAGCAAATCTACTGCTGCGCCACCATACCGCCCATGTAAAAGGGGGAGAAAATTATCGTTGATGGTTTGTGGGAATTGAGTCAGGAGGATTGGCTGCCTGCAGCATTACCCTCCAACATTAGGCTCCGTGCATGCAGGGAAATTCTGTGCGCTAACATTTACCATCGACATAATGCAGAGGTCAATTTAATGATGTTTTCAGGGGAAAGCGAAAAGGCATCTGGCAAGTATGGGCCTCCAAGATCAGCCTGAAGAAGGGACCTGACCTGAAATGTCACCTATCTTTTCCCTCCAGGAATGCTGCCAGACCTGCTGAATTAATACAGCACTCAAGATAGACACAAAATGCTGGAGTAACTCAGCGGGACAGGCAGCATCTCTGGAGAGAAGGAATGGGTGAAGTTTCGGGTCCTTCTTCGGACCATCTCAACCCGAAATGTCACTTCTACCCAGAGATGCTGCCTGTCCCGCTGAGTTACTGCAGTATTTTGTGTCTATCTTCGTTGTAAACCAGCATCTGCAGATCCTTCCTACACATTAATGCAGCACTCCCTCATTTCATAAAAAATGTCATTTACATTACAATGAATTTACCATTGCAAATATTTTCTATGATAAATTCATTGTAATGAATTCCAGTGAAGGTGGTGGAGGCAGGTTCGTTTTTATCATTTAAAAATAAATTGGATAGTTATATGGATGGGAAAGGAATGGAGGGTTATGGTCTGAGCGCAGGTATATGGGACTAGGGGAGATTATGTGTTCGGCACGGACTAGAGGGGTCGAGATGGCCTGTTTCCGTGCTGTAATTGTTATATGGTTATATGGTTATATGGTTATATGGTAATGCAAATAACAGTTTTCTGACTGATGGCATATGATGTTACCGAGAAGATTGATGGGATCATTTAAGTAGGTTGCTTTAACATGCACCAAGATGCACTACGATTCCAACAAAAGCACTCACTGTTTCTCAAACAAAAACAATGAGCAAAGTATTCTAATACACAGGTAGACAAAAATGCTGGAGAAAATCAGCGGGTGCGGCAGCATCTATGAAGCGAAGGAAATAGGCAACGTTTCGGGCCGAAACCCTTCTTCAGACGCATGTTTGTATTGGCCTTTATTGCAGACATTTCAGAGACAGACAACTGAATGTTTCAGATTCTATGCTTTTTGGCTGCTGTTATCATCTGTGATTCATCTGGCATGAGTAGCAAAGTGTTGGCAGGGACTTGTGTAGGAAGGAACTGCAGATGCTGCTTTAAAACCAGTTTAAAACTGGTTTATAAGATGAAATCACAAACCAGTCTGAAGAAGGGTCTTGACCCAAAACGTCACCCATTCCTTCTCTCCAGAGTGTCCCACTGAGTCATTTGTGTCTATCTTTGGTAGGGACTTGCGTGAGTTTAACCAGGGATCAAGCTTTACTCTACATGCGGTATTGAGCATGAGTCAACATTTCCCAAAGACACTGACATTGTACAAGGATGGAATCGATAGACACCATGTGGGAAATATCTTAGAATAGGAGTGAGCTGTGCTGTTTGTGGCTGGGAAACAAATTAGCAAAGCACAATGTTGTGGTGAAATACTGCATAATTAATATTGAATAACTATGACTATCCACTGACCATCCTCAGCTACTCGACGCCACACAAACTTTAGTGATTTATAAAGTATGGAGTAAATCAGAGCTAAATTAATAATGTTGAGTTTATTTGAATAAAGCCTTAATGCCAAATTAATTAATTCGCATCCCCTTTGATGTCTCGTTCGCACACCTTACCCTTCCTTATCTCTATGTCTCCCTCTCTCCTGACTCTCAGTCTGAAGAAGGGTCTCGACCCGAAACATCACCCATTCTTTCTACCCAGAGATGCTGCACGTTCCGCTTGCAGCATTTTGTGCCTATAATCAATCTAATATACAGATTGTTTAATAATAAGTGGATTGAAAGAAATGACTGCGTTAAAGCTTACACATTTTTGTTTTGAATGTTAACATGTTGAGTTATTCATTCCAAACATTTTAAGGTTACATTAATCCATCAATATGGGTGTGTTTCTGATACAGTGATGCAGTAGTGATAACAGCCTCAGAACTCAACAAAGGTCAGGAGACCTGAATCGGCACAATATGGTCACATGGGTCAGAATGCATTTTGGATACAGAATACAATGTGCTGGTGAACCATAATATTAGTGATGGTTGAACTTTATCAGGTTAACAAAGCCTTTCTATATTCAGAGAGACACGCTCTAGGTGAGCATTATCTCCTCACAGGCCTGCCACCTGTGTTGACGTTCCCCAAAGGGAAATAGGTCATCCACCTCTGTATTGTGTACAGTTTTGGTCTCCTAATTTGAGGAAGGACATCCTTGTGTTTGAGGCAGTGCAGCGTAGGTTCACGAGATTGATCCCTGGGATGGTGGGACTGTCATATGAGGAAAGATTGAAAAGACTAGGCTTGTATTCACTGGAGTTTGGAAGGATGAGAGGCAATCTTATAGAAACATATAAAATTATAAAAGGACTGGATGCAGGAAAAATGTTCCCAATGTTGGGTGAGTCCAGAACCAGGGGCCACAGCCTTAGAATAAAGGGGAGGTCATTTAAGACTGAGGTGAGAAAAAACTTTTTCACCCGGAGAGTTGTGAATTTATGGAATTCCCTGCCACAGAGGGCAGTGGAGGCCAAGTCACTGGATGGATTTAAGAGAGAGTTAGATAGAGCTCTAGGAGCTAGTGGAGTCAAGGGATATGGGGAGAAGGCAGGCACGGGTTATTGATAGGGGACGATCAGCAATGATCACAATGAATGGCGGTGCTGGCTCGAAGGGCCGAATTGCCTCCTCCTGCACCTATTTTCTATGTGTCTATGTTTCTCTTCTTTCAGCATCACCTTCATTGCTGAATCTACAGCTTTATTGTCCTGATATGACACCACTTCATTTTCATACAATTTGGTGCCAAACATCTGATGCATGGTCGCGCAGTGGAAGAGTTGCTGCTTTATAGCACTAGAGACCCGAATTCGATCCTGACTATGGGTGCTGTCTGTACAGAGTTTGTACGTTCTCCCCGTGACCATGTGGGTTTTCTCCGGGAGCTCCGGCTTCCTCTCACACTCCAAAGATGTACAGGTGTGTAAGTTAAGTGGCTTCTGTAAATTGTAAATTGTACCTAGTGTGTAGGATAATGCTAGCGTACCAGGTGATCGCTGGTCAGCGCGGTCTTGGTGTGCCAAAAACCCTGTTTCCGCTCTGTATCTCCAAACTAAACTAAACTAAATGTTGTAATGTGATTTTGGTTCTTCAAACTGATTCTTGACTATGATCAATCTGAAGAAGGGTCCCAACCTGAAACGTCACCTGACGGGCTGCCTGACCCACTGAGTTTACTACACATACTTTGTGTTTTGCTCAAGACTCCAGCATCTGCAGCTGCTTATGCCTCTAAATGTTGTAAAACATTGTTTCTATGTCCGAGTGTATTCGAGCCTGAGATGCTCGCAGTTATGCTTGCTATCTCCCTCATCGACTTGGATATTTCAGTCAACAAGAAACCACAATCTTAAGGTCATGAGGTCATAAGGAACATACTGACGTTGATGAAAGCGGTCTGATCTCTGTGCCGTGGACTTACACTCTCTGGCTTTGGTTACTGTCGGGGATCGGTTCACTGGCTTCCTGCGACCCAGGTGTCATTATTCTGGCAGAGAAGCTCAAAACTGAAGAATTACTTTGGACAAGGAACTCAGAAAGAAAAGACTCAATGTTTAATATAAACATTTTGCAGAGCACAAAATAAAGATGGGTACATAAACTGAGGATTCTGGAAAAAGTGAATTATCTTCAAAAACAACATAAAACTAGTTTTCCAGAATCAAAAAGTTGACTTAGCAAATGGTGTTGTTAATTAAAAACTCTCATTTTGTCGTGGTAACTGTAATAGTTTTTGGATATTCTATGATGAGAATATTTCAGAAATAACTAATAACTACAGTATTACAGTTCACTTCTTTCCTTTGATTTCACTGAAGCAGGATGCAGAACCTCATTGCACATGGAAGAGTGGGTGGTGGCAGTCTCTCAATCATTTTGTTTGTAAAAGTGGTCTTAGTAGTGTTTATTCTTCTGTAGATTACGTACTTTGACTTCACACCATGTACACAAAAGGTGTCTAGAGGAACAGACACAAAAAGCCGGAGTAACTCAGCAGGACAGGCAGCTTCTCTGGAGAGAAGGAATGGATGACGTTTTGGGTTGAGACCCTTCTTCAGACTCGAGTCCAGGTTATAACGTGGTGGTAGGGCCGGGAGCAGGAGGAATCATAGTGTCTATAGGGACCTTTTGTTAGGTCTGCATGGTTTGATTAAGTTCAATGTTCCTCTTCTCTCCGCCTTTGAGCAATGCAAAGGAAGTTCCCTGCATCCAAGTCCCTGTTTACCAGTTGCAGCCTGAAGTTAACTACAACAAATGGCAGGCAGAAGCTGCTTCAAATTTGTGAAGGTTTTATTTCAGTGAGTACTGAAATGTATGAAATAACCTTAAAGATTTTAAAATGACGGCTTTATAATGAGTCACCAGATAGTTGACTGATGCTGTTTTTCCAGCCTTCATACAGCGAGTAACAGTGATGGGTTCTGTACATCTGAAACAGAGCAGAATTCTGCAGGTATTACCTGACCTTATAGAGGTGTAGTGATCTTTTAAAGGTGTATAAACTCATGAGAGGAATAGTTTGGGTAGATGCACCAAGTCTCTTGTCCTGAGTAGGGGAATCGAGAACCAGAAGGCATTGGTTTAAGGTGAAGGGGAAAAGATTTTATAGGAATCCGAGGGGCAACTTTTTCTCAAAAGGGTGGTGTGTGTAGGGAACAAGCTGCCAGAGGAGCTAGTTGCGGCAGGGACAATCGCAACGTTTGAAAAGCAATTAGACCGGTACATGGACAGGACTGGTTTAGAGGGATACGGGCCAAAAGCAGGCAAGTGGGACTAGTGTAGATGGCACATGTTGGTCGATGCGGGCAAGTTGGGCGGAAGGGCCTGTTTCCACACTGTATTACTCTATGACTCTATCACTCTATAAAAGTTAAAGACATGGGCTTTTGGTCCAAACTCTGCAGGAGGTCTAAGTCAAGGAGAGGTTAATCCAAGTTTTCATCTCAGCAATGATCAAACAGATGTTGTTGGCAGAGGATGTGGGTGAGCCGGTCTGAAGAAGGGTCCTGACCTAAAATGTCACCTATTCATGTTCTCCAGAGATAACCCGCTGTGTTACTCCAGCACTTAGTGGCTTTTTTTTGGGTGATATAATAGAAAGTGCTTGCTATCAGATTCCTGGTTTCTGGGAGGCTAGACACTGGTTGAGGAGGTTCTAGCAAGGAGAAAAAAAACAAAATATCTACAGGTGTCGTATGCTGAAATAAAAACAGAAAATGCTGAAACAATTAGCAGGTCAGGCTGAGAAAAGAGATGTGGAAAGAGATAGAGTTATTGTTACAGGTCAAGGACCATTTATCAGTACTGTCTGAAATGTTAAAGGGTCTGTGCCACTTACGCAACGTTTACAGGCGACTGCCAGCACCCGTGATAGGTCGCTAACATTTTTAACATGTTGAAAATTCAGCGCCAACCAGAAAGACGCTACGACTCTGTGGAGACTTCTTACGTCCATAGAAGACCTCTCACGACCATACAGGCGACCCCTGGCGGCATAGGAGACCTCTCGTCACTATACAGCCTGTTTAACTCCACAGATGTGGTCTTTCTACTAAAAAGACAAGTTTATTTAAAGTGGATAAATCACCTTGTCCAGATGGAATGCATCCCAGGTTGCTGAGCGAAGTGTGAAGAAATTACAGAGACTCTGGCAATATTCTTCAATATTAAAGGTTTTGAGGATGATGCCAGATATCAGAAAAGTTACAGATGTTGTACCCTTGTTGATAAAAAGATGTAAGGATAAAGTCAGTGTCCACAGGCCATCATTCTTTCACTGTCATTCTGCTGAGTATCACTATTTATATCACTCATTATCACCTTCCCCACAGCCAACAATGGACCATTGTGGGCTCCACTTTTCATTGATCATCGTTGCTGCCTTTGATCTGTCCTTTTGCATCTCTCTGTGCACCTTTTCATATCTCTCGGTTCCCTCTCCCCTGACTCTCAATCTGCAGAAGGGTCTCCACCCGCAACGTCACCTATTGCTTCTCTCCAGAGATGCTGCTTGACCCGCTGAGTTGCTCCAACTTTTTGTGTCTATTTTAATATCAGTGATGGGGAACAATGTAGAAACAGTAATCAGGGACAGAATTAGTAGGCAGGTGAAAATTTATATTGATCCGAGTAGAACAATATGGATAGATTAATGGCAAATCACATTGATCCAGTGTTATTGAGGCTGTATGAACAAGGCATTGGATGAAAGCAAAGCAATTTCAGCTTCCAACCTCATAAAAAGACCTTGAGAGGAGTGGATAACTTGATAGAGTTCTTAAAGAGCTAATGAAGGCCATCGATCCGGGAAACACTGTTGGTGCGAAATGTACTGATTTACATAACTTATTTGATAAGGTGTCACATTATAGACAATTGACAATAGACAATAGAAAATAGGTGCAGGAATAGGCCATTCGGCCCTTCGAGCCAGCACCGCCATTCAATGTGATCATGGCCAATCAGTACCCCGTTCCTGCCTTCTCCCCATATCCCCTGACTCCGCTATTTTTAAGAGCCCTATCTAGCTCTCTCTTGAAAGAATCCAGAGAACCGGCCTCCACCGCCCTCTGAGGCAGAAAATTCCACAGACTCACCACTCTCTGTGAGAAAAAGTGTTTCCTTGTCTCCGTTCTAAATGGCTTACACCTTATTCTTAAACTGTGGCCCCTGGTTCTGGACTCCCCCAACATCGGGAACATGTTTCCTGCCTCTAGCGTGTCCAAGCCCTTAACATTGTCATCAAGACTGAACACTGGCACAAAACCTGATGGTGTTTCCAAGGAGTTGCTACTTGGACAACTGCTTTTCTTAATATTAGTTAACAATTTGGACTAGGATGTACAGGTGACAATATTGAAATATTCAGGTTCCCCAAAACCTAGCAGGGTAGAGGTCTGTGAGGAAGATGGTGATCAAATAAGGAGGTAAAGAGAGGTAAAGAGAGGCCAGTGGAATGAGTTGACGGATGACAACAGAAATTTAAGGCTGAGAAGTGGCGTGAAGTGTTACTTTTCATCAGTAAAATAAGATGAAGCAACAACAACCGGAGGGCAGAGTTCTGAATAGGAATTGTTGAATTTGAATTTGAATGTGTACAGCCATCATTTGTTGAAGGTTTAGTTTAGTTTATTTTGAGTTGAGTGATGCAGCTCGGAAAGAGGCCCTTTTCCCCACCGTGTCCACTCCCTGCACACGTACACTATCCTACACCCACTGGGACAATATACCAAGCAAATTAGCCTACAACCCTGTGCATCTTTGGAGTTTTGATGTTGGCTGGGCAAATTGAGAAATTAATTCAAAAAGCATAAGGGGTCCTGACCTTTATAAATGGATTATTCCCAGAGGTGAAACATGCAAAAGAAAAGGCCTTTGAAAGGACAAGGCCTTCTCAGCAATGCACTTCATCCAATTTCCCAGTGGCAACCCTCAGACACAACATTTATTAGCCTAATGATAACCGATGTTACAAAAAAAAACTAAACTACCACTTTTGATTTTAAATGCAAAAAATCGTTTGTACCAATAAAAATGCTTCTGAATGGCCATGAGTCCATTTCACTAAACAGCAATTATCCAAGTGCTACGTCACTTTCACAAAAGTCATACTTGGTCAGTGGACCCGATTTTATTTGAACCAAAGTTCAGAAATATCTTCTCCTCTCATGAAGTGCTGTTGGTTAGAGCTTGAAATCCCTTTACTTCCACCCAGTTTTTTGTGCATTCAGCCACCAACATTTGTTCAATCATCATGAAAGGCTTGGATAGAGTGGATGTGGAGAGGATGTTTCCACTACTGGGAAAGTCTAGGACTAGAGGTCATAGCCTCCGAATTAAAGGACATTCCTTTAGGAAGGAGATGAGGAGGAATTAGTCACAGGCTGGTGGAATTCTTTGCCACAGAAGGCTGTGGAGGCCGCCAATGGGTATGTTTATGGCAGAGATAGGTTGATTCATGATTAGTACGGGCATCAGGGGTTATGGGGAGAAGACAGGAAAATGGGGTTGAGAGAGAAAGATGAATCAGTCATGATTGAATGGCGGAGTAGACTTGATGGGCCGAATGGCCTAATTCTGCTCCTTTCACTTATGAACATGAATTTAACACTTGGAATGTGTTATTGCTAGTTATCAGAATTTATAAATTATCAGGATTATATAGATTATCGTTATCAGAATTTGTCATCAATCCTCAATCAATCCTTTATCAATCATTTTGCCCAGCTACCTCCAAAACTGCAAATACGTACCGGTTTGTAGGTTAATTGGCCCAATCAATTGTCTCCTAAGTTCTGCTTATTCATATTGAACATATGCTCGTTTTGTGAAAGTTAAATTGAGAATAAAGTTAGCATGCAGGTACAGCAGGCAGTGAAGAAAGCAAATGGCATGTTGGCCTTCATAACAAGAGGAGCAAAGAGGTCCTTCTGCAGTTGTACAGGGCCCTAGTGAGACCACACCTGGGATATTATGTGCAGTATTGGTCTCCAGATTTGAGGAAGGACATTCTTGCTATTGAGGGAGTGCAGCTATTGAGGGAGTTCACAAGGTTAATTCTTGCTATTGAGGGAGTTTACAAGGTTAATTCCCGGGATTGCGGGACTGTCATACGCTGAGAAAATGGAGCGGCTGGGCTTGTGTACTCTGGAATTTAGAAGGTTGAGAGGGGATCTTATTGAAACATATAAGATTATTAAGGGTTTGGACACGCTAGAGGCCGGAAACATGTTCCCGATGTTGGGGGAGTCTAGACCAGGGGCCACAGTTTAAGAATAAGGGGTAAACCATTTAGGACAGTGATGAGGATACACATTTTCACACATTATGTGAGTCTGTGGAATTCTCTGCCTCAGAGGGCGGTGGAGGCCGGTTCTCTGGATACTTTTAAGATAGAGCTAGATAGGGCTCTTAAAGATAGCGGAGTCAGGGGATATGGGGAGAAGGCAGGAACCGGGTACTGATTGTGGATGATCAGCCATGATCACATTGAATGGCGGTGCTGGCACGAAGGGCCGAATGGCCTACTCCTGCACCTATTGTCTATTGTCTATTGTCTATAAATCCTCAAGTTTAGTTTAGATTTTTATTCCTTCATTTTTATTATATTTATTAATATTAATTTTCTGAGATTTGGGTGTTGAGGGCAGGCGCTGTATTAATGGCCCATGTGAAGGGAATGGAGGACTACCACCTTGACCAGCTGAGGTTCTTCTGATGAAGGCATTCTCACATCCAGGATTTAGACACAGCAATGGGGTGTGATTGCAAAGAGAACCTGGCGATGATGTTCTTCCCATGTGCCTCCTGCCCTTCTTGATGGTAGATTCTGTGGTTTTGAAAGGTGCTGTTGGAATCTGTACCCCAGGCAGGAACTGCAGTATATTTTGTACTAGTAGATCCAGCGGCCTCAGTGTGTGCCTGTGATGCAGGAAACAGATGATAGACACAACGTGTTGGAGTAACTCAGCAGTTCATGCAGTTTCTCTGGAGCAAAATGCTAGGTGACGTTTCAGAACGGGAGCCTTCTTCAGACTGATGGGGTGTGAAGTGCTGGAGGCGAGCAAAAACCAGGACCAAATTGGGCTGCTCCTGTTCTTGTCCCACCTCCAGCTCTTTACACACCCCACAACCTTAGTTTCAGTCTAAAGAAGGGCCCCGATCCAAACATCACCTACCCGTTTTCTCCAGAGTTGCTGCATGACCCGCTGAGTTACTCCAGCACTTTGTGTCCATCTTTGGTATAAACTGGCATCTACAGTTTTTTGTTTTCTACATGGAGGAAAACGAAGTCTGAAGAAGGGTCTTGACCCCAAACGTCACCAATTCCTTCTCTCCAGAGATGCTGCCAGTCCCGCAGACTCTGCACTCATTGAAATGCGGGGATTCATGGAGTTTTCAACTCCCATAAAAGGCCTGTCCAACTTGGTGATTTTGTTCGGTGACTGCCGGCATCAGTGGCTGATGTATCAGGTCACCGAAAAATTTGTGGGGTGATGCGGCGTGACACGGCGTGATGACGTATTGACGTGCGGTGTTTTTTCAAGTGTCGCAACATTTTTTTTGCTGCCGCTGGATTTTGAAATGTTCAAAATCGTTTGGCGGCACCGAAAAAATCGCCAAGTGCAACAGGCTCTTAACCCGTTCCATTGTTCCTTTCCATTCAAACTTCACCTTGTCAGGCCAGTCAGCATCTCTAATTAGCAGTGGATGGAATTGACATCGTCAGTTCATTCCCTCCACAGGCTAATTAGATTAGATTTAGATTAGTTTAGAGATACAACGTAGAAACAGGCCCTTCGGCCCATCGAGTCCGCACCGACTAGCGATCAATCCCCCGCACATTAACACTACCCTACAAACACCAGAAACAATGTACAGTTATACTAAGCCAATTAACCTACAAACTTGTACTTCTTTGGAGTGTGGGAGGAAACTGAAGATCACCGAGAAAACCCACGCAGGTCACAGGGAGAACGCACAAACTCCGTACAGACAGCAGCCATAGTGAGGATGGAACTTGGGTCTCTGGCGCTGTAATGCAGCAACTCTACCGCTGAGCAGCCAATCCGTAAATCAGAGCCCCCTCCACTTGTATCCAACAAGCTTTGTCCTGACCCCACCTCATTACCAGCTTTCTCCCGCTACTACAATGACTCTGGAAGAAGGATCCCAATCCAAAACATTACATTCCTTCCATAGATGTCGCCTGACTTGCTGAGTTACTCCAACACTCTGTAGGCTCGGCGATCGTTTCGCTGAACACCTTCATTCAGTCCATCGTAACCTACCTGATCTCCCGGTTGCTCAGCACTTTAACTCCCCCTCCCATTCCTAATCTGACCTTTCTGTCCTGGGCCTCCTCCATTGTCGGAGTGAACCATATTTCGCTTGGGTAGTTTGAATGTTAACTTCTCTAACTTCAGATAGCCCTTGATTTCTCTCTCCCCCTTCCCAGTTCTCCTCCTAGTCCTACTGTCTCTGCCTACTTTCTATCTTTGTCCCACCCCACCCCCCCCGACATCAGTCTGAAGAAGGGTCTCAACCAGAAACGTCGCCCAATCATTCTCTCCATTGATGCTGCATCACCCGCTGATTTATCCAGCATCAGTAGTTCTTTCTTACTGCATTTAATTCTGACAGGTTTATCCATGATTCATATTGCACATGAGAAGAATACCACTACACTAACCATATAACCATATAACAATTACAGCACGGAAACAGGCCATCTCGACCCCTCTAGTCCGTGCCGAACACATAGTCTCCCCTTGATTTCTCTGCTTTGACCCAATGATCTGTTTCTATGTGACAGTTTGCATGTAAAAGTTTTTTTTCCACATATCTGGAGTTTAATTAAGGATTCTCCCGCCTGCGTGAAACAGACAGTTTTTCAGTTAATGTGCTTAAATTGAGCTGATCGTTTTTTGAATGCTGGGTTTTGTAAAACCCTGTGACAGGAATCTCTGCAATCTGCAGAATGCAAATGGCTCGTTCAGACTTGCCAGCTTGAAGCAACGTCAACAGTAAAGATGGCAGAGTGGAGCTGCCGGACCTGGAGAGTACGCAGGAAATATTGCATTCATGGTTTCAGAACATTCCTGGATCTTGATTGATGGCTGTTTTTGCTGTTTCCTTCCTCTCATTTACTCTCTGCAATCATTCTTTTCTCTGGCTTCCTGTGTTCAGAATTTACTTGAACTGAAGAGGAGACTAGAGTGAGTTTGAAATCCTGCCTTGGAATACTACAAGTTCTCAGACAGAGACATCAGTTAATTAGATCGCAGAATGCAATGCAACAGGGGAGATGTGGTGGAAAGTCAAGAACCTGAGTGAACAGAATATGCCACAAAGCCTTCTGTCTTTTGGCCTTGCTCATAGGCATTAAATCAATGCCAATGAGGACATAACACCTTGCTGACTCAGTGCTCCCTTCCTGACTGACTGACCACAACACCTCCAGGCCTGTACTTCCTGTAAAGGGACTCATGTTCATTTTAAAGGGCCTATTTCCCTGCCCGTGGCTTCCTGAATGGAATGAAATGAGCAAGTTTCACTGGCTGCTGAAGCTGTGAGGGATTTTAGTTTAGTTTAGTTTAGTTTAATTTAGAGATACAGCGTGGAAGCAGGCCCTTCATTCCACCGAGTCCGCACCGAACAGCGATCCCCCGCACATTAACACTACCCTACACACTAGGGGCAATTTGCAGTTATACTAAGCCAATTAACCTACAAACATGTACTTCTTTGGAGTGTGGGAAGAAACTGAAGATCCTGGAAAAAACCCAAGCAGGTCACGGGGAGAACGTACAAACTCCGTACAGACAGCAGCAGATGGAACCCGGGTCTCTGGCGCTGTAATGCAGCAACTTTACTGCTGCACCACCGTGATGCCCATTTGTCTCCTTTCCATCTCTAGCCTTCAATCGCCAATCAGAGCCCGTCCACTTGTATCCAACAAGCTTTGTCCTGCCCCCACCTCATTCCCAGCTTTCTCCCGCTACTACAATGACTCTGAAAGAAGGATCCCAATCCAAAACATTGCATTCCTTCCATAGATGTCACCTGACTTGCTGAGTTACTCCAACACTTTGCATTTTACATGAGATTCCAACATCTGCAGTTCCTTGTGTCAACATCTACAAGACATTTGGGCAGTGTAAGGTATGATGGCAGTAGCATGGCGATAGAAACAAAGACAGGTTTACAGTCAAGCTGTTGCCAGTGTGGGTCTTCTTTATATTACAGAAGAACACTGTGTATACACAAACACATATTCTCGAGACTGATAACATAATTAATACATCACATGACACAAATCGCACCATTCTGTTACTGAAGAAGGGTTTCGACTTGAAACATCTTCCATTCCTTCTATCCAGAGATGTTGCCTGTCCCGTTAAGTTACTCCAGCATTTTATGTCTATCTCAGTTGTTAATGGTATAATGAGCATTGTATACACTACAGACAGCTGCATGAATAAGAAAGGTTCAGAGAGATGTAGGCCACAGACGGGCAAGTGGGACCAGCTTGGTTTGGGCATCTTCATACGCATGAACAAGTTGTCTAGAAGCCCTGTTCCTGTGTTGTATGGTTCCACGACACTGCACAGATAAAAACGGCTCCTCTCTGCAGGCTGCACTAAATTAAATCACCAGGGGGGCGAGGAGAAATAATACAAAAACTAATAGGAGCAGGAGTACCCAGGCTATGTGCCTATCGGGTCTGTCCTCCCATTAAATACCACCATTACATACCTGCCTCCGGTCTCAACTCCTCTGTTCCTATGGCCCTCAATCTTTCAAACAATAGGTTAATGTTATCTTTAAATGCCTCTTGTGTTCTCGTCTTCACGACCATCTGGGTTAGAAAATATCAAGGATTAGCCACCTTCGGTGAGAGGTTCCAGCACTCCTCAGTTTTAAATGACAAACTCTTACCTGTTACGTATACAATGGCTAGAGTGCAGCCATTGGCCTGGGCCAGTGTGGGTGGATATGTGAATGGTGGCTCAGACTACATCAAGTGTCTGGACAACCTACTAGGTTCAAATATCAAAAACAACCTCTTCAATGTGTTACACAGGTCACCTGCCGTTACGTTTTCATTTGCTGCAACAGCAAAGCCCTATTTGTGTCAGGCCACTGTTTCTCATTTTTAAATGAAGGCTCAGGAAGTTCAGCATGTCCCCAACAGCTCTCAGAAACTTTTACAGATGTACCATAGAAAGCATTTTATCAGGATGCATCACAGCTTGGTTTGGGAACAGCTCCATCCAAGACCGCAAGAAATTGCAGCAAATTGTGGACACAGCCCAGACCATCGCACAGACCAACCTCACTCCCTTCTATTGACTCCATTTACACCTCACACTGCCTCGGCAAGGCCAGCAGCATAATCAAAGATGAGTCACACCCAGGTCACTCCCTCTTCTCCCCTCTCCCATCAGGCAAAAGGTATAGAAGTGTGAAAACGCACACCACCAGATTCAGGGACACTTTCTTCCCAGCTGTTATCAGGCAACTAAATCATCCTACCACAACCAGAGAGCAGCGCTGAACTACTATCTACCTCTTTGGTGACCCTTGGATTATCCTTGATTGGACTTTGCTGGCTTTACCTTGCACTAAACGTTATTGTCTTATCATGTATCTGTACATTTTAAATGGCTCGATTGTAATCATGCATTGTCTTTCTGCTGACTGGATAGCACGCAACAAAAACAAACGCAAAAAAACAAAAGCACAATCTGAAGAAGGGTCCCGACCCGAAACATCACCCATTACCTCTCTCCAGAGACGCTGCCTGTCCCTCTGAGTTATTTCAGCTTTTTGTGTCTATCTTTGGATTAACCCAGCATCTGCAGTTCCTTCCTACACAAAAGCTGTTCACTGTACCTCGGTACACGTGGCAATAAACTAAACTCAAACTAAACTTCAACTGGCAAACACAGTGACTGATTTTTACAGTTGTCTATCCAGTAAAATGCTCCAAGCGACCAATAGATCTTCGAATTGTTACTGCACGGGAGTCGCAGCTTTGTCCCTTCACTTCCACCTCCCCCCTGATTGCACTGCCATCTGGTTGGTTCCCATCACAACCTGTACCTCCTCAGCACAAAAGTCTTCATTAAATATGTAGTTCAGGCCACCCTGACATCATTCAGCTTGATTGCCAGTTTATCCAGATGTCTCTCGGTGAAGCCAACGTGCATTGAAGCCATCATTGATCTTCCTCACCAGATCAGCTGGATGGATAGGAGGAGCAATTGGGGCCAGAAGTGGCCCCAGGAAGGTAATCATGTTTATTTGTATTATACTTTCCTTGAGGCATGAGGAGGGTCAGGTTTACACTACCCAACCCTACAAACAAACAGCCTGACCCTGGCATCTTTCCAGCTCCATTTGGCTATCTTCTCAAAAGTAAACAATCACTTTTATGTTTTGTCAACACCTTTGCAGTGGCTCCCTGTCCTCTCACATATCGCCCCTCCCAGCATACGCAGAAGGGAAAGGATGTTGAAAGATTGGTGCATCATTCAGGCTAACCCTGATTTTCCCATCCATGCTGACATGAACAATTTGCCCAACATGCGCCTGAAGTCCCGCAAACCCTTCTGGTCTTCCGTTAAATCCCTGGAAGACTTTGACTCCAAGACTGATTGGCGCAGGGCCTGGGAAGATGCCGACATCAACAACGGAGAGGCCATCACAGACCCCACAGTGAAACCACCGGGTTTTGACCTCCATCACAAGCAATGGCTAATCCTGAACAGAATCTGCACCCTCCATGCAAGAACAGCCCATCACCTGCACAAGTGGGGGATGACAGACAGCCCTGCTTGCGACTGTGGACATCCAGACCAGACCATCCCACACATCGTGAATGACTGCCCATTGAGGCTTTTCCCTGGTGCCATCAAAGCCTTCCACCCAGTAAAGGGCCTGTCCCACCAGCATGCGATAGCATGCGTCTAGCGCGTCCAAATGTGGTCGCTTGAGGCGTACGGCCTCGCGGGGCCGGTCCCACTTCGATCGGCAGAGGCGTACGGAGTTGTGCGGGGCTGGTCCCGACTTAGCGCGGGGCTCCAAAATATCTTGCACTGTCTGAAAATCCCGTGCGACAATGGCCTGTCGGCCCGCAGTCGCATTGAGGCCGTACGCAGCGCCTCGAAGGGCGTACACAGCGTCTTGACAGCGTACGCCTAACAGGTGGCATTGGGCAATTACGTCACCGCCCGACGTGCCGTTGCGCGATGACATCACCGCCCAACGCCGTGCGATGTCTAAATTCAATCAGCCCGCCTCCTGCCCAGCTGATTGGTGAGTGTGATATAAATTACGTCACGCGCAAACTTTGAGCGAACTTTGCACGTACTTACCGCGTAATTAACGCAAATTTAGTGCGAACTCCGCTTCCGTTTGGTCGGGCTAGATGCATGCAATCGCATGCTGGTTGGACAGGCCCTTAACTGATGCTGCCCTGGCCTGGACGTCTACCCTTGATCTACAACTCTAGGCTATGCAAGCCATACGCAAGAAGAAATATGGGAAAAGGCCACTCAGAGAGTTTAAAATATTCAGGTGGTATTTGGTGCCTGGAGTAAAACTGTGCCAGATTTTTGGAAGCAACAGGAGGTGAAATAAGGTCCTGAAGCTTTGAAAATCAATTAGCATTGTTGGACAATATATTGAATTGTACTCTCAATAAATATTTGCCTGCAGAAAACGGTGCATCCTGCTGCCAAATTTTGAAATGATGAATTCATTCTTTTTTGGATCCATTGTTGGAAGGGATTTTGGTTTCTGTCCAGTACGAGATTCGCCAGCCTTGAAATCCATTATCACTTGGAGATCTGTGCTGAAATGTTTCCGCTGGGGCCAAAGCTGCATCCGTTGATTCTGGATGATACCAGTGGGGGATGATTTTCATTTGTGCACATCGTAACTTCATAATGAGAGGAGTTGAGTATAAGAGTAAAGTGGTCCTTCCACAGTTGTACTGGTGAGACCACATCTGCAGTAATGTGTGCAGTTTTGGTCTCCTAATTTGAGGAAGGACATCCTTGCAATTGAGGGTGTGCAGCGTAGGTTCATTAGGTTAATTCCCGGGATGGCTGGACTGTCATATGAGGAAAGAGTGGAAAGACTGGGCTTGTATTCACTGGAATTTAGAAGGATGAGGGGCGATCTTATAGAAACATACAATATTATAAAAGGACTAGACAAGCTAGATGCAGGAAAAATGTTCCCAATGTTTTGGGAGTCCAGAACCAGGGGCCACAGTCTTAGAATAAAGAGGAGGCCGTTTAAAATTGAGATGAGAAAAAACGTTTTCACCCAGAGAGTTGTGAATTTGTGGAAAGGCAATAAGGCCAATTCACTGGATTAATTTAAAAGAGAGTTAGTTAGAGCTCTTGGGGCTAGAGAAATCAAGGGATATGGGGAGAATGCAGGCACGGGTTACTGATTGTGGATGATCAGCCATGATCACAATGAATGGCGGTGCTGGCTCGAAGAGCCGAATGGCCTCCTCCTGCACCTATTTTCTATGTTTCTATGTGCTTGGCTTGGTGCAAGTATGCTACTTCTGGTCGTTACACCACTGTGGGGACTGTCATGAATAAAGCCATGCTGTTGGATATCAAGGCTGTAGCCCTTGGTGATAATGCTTGCTGCCTGCTGGAAATGGCGAGATAATATAATAATAATAATAATACATTTTATTTATGGGCGCCTTTCAATAGTCTCAAGGATACCTTACAAAAATTTAGCAAGTAGAGGAAAAACATGTAAGGGGAATGAAATAAATAGTAGAGACATGACTAGTACACAAATTAAAGACAGAATTCAATTCAAAACACAATATGAGGCCATTCATGCACAGATGAAAAGGGAGGGGGACGTGGGGCTAAGGATAGGCAGAGGTGAAGAGATGGGTCTTGAGGCGGGACTGGAAGATGGTGAGGGACACGGAATTGCGGATCAGTTGGGGGAGGGAGTTCCAGAGCCTGGGAGCTGCCCTGGAGAAGGCTCTGTCCCCAAAACTGCGGAGGTTGGACTTGTGGATGGAGAGGAGACCGGCTGATGTGGATCTGAGGGACCGTGAGGGTTGGTAGGGGGAGAGGAGGTCAGTGAGATATGGGTGGGCCAGATGGTGGAGGGCTTTGTAGGTGAGGATAAGGATTTTGTAGGTGATCCGGTGGGAGATGGGAAGCCAGTGAAGTTGTTTGAGGACTGGAGTGATGTGATGCCAGGATTTGGTGTGGGTGATGAGTCGGGCGGCTGCGTTCCGGACCAGTTGGGGTCGGTTGATGTAGGTGGAGCTGATGCCAAGGAGAAGTGAGTTGCAGTAGTCCAGTCGGGAGGAGATGAAGGCATGGATGAGTCTTTCAGCAGCAGGCGGTGTGAGAGAGGGTCTGAGTTTGGCGATGTTGCGCAGATGAAAGAAGGAGGTTTTAATGACATGGCGGATGTGAGGCTCAAGGGAGAGGGTGGAATCAAAGATCACGCCAAGGTTGTGGGCCTGGGGAGATGGGGAGACAGTGGTGCCGTCGATGGTGAGAGTGGGGTTATTGATTTTGCTGAGTGTGGATTTGGAGCCTATGAGGAGGAATTCTGTCTTATCGCTGTTGAGTTTGAGGAAGTTATGTTGTATCCAGGTTTTTATAGCTGACAAACAGGAGTTGATATGGGAGAGGGGGGGGGGGTTGTGGGCATATTTGGTGCCGAGGTAGATCTGGGTGTCATCGGCGTAACAGTGGAAGTCCAGGTTGAAGTGGCGGAGTACCTGACCAAAGGGGAGGATGTAGATGATGAAGAGGAGGGGGCCGAGTACGGAGCCTTGGGGAACTCCTTGAGTGACTGTGGCTGTGGCAGAGGTGTGGTTGTGGAGAGAGATGAAGTGGGATCTGTTGGAAAGGTAGGAACGGAGCTAGCTGAGTGCAGAGCCTTCAATGCCGAGGTCTTTGAGTCTGGTGAGCAGGATGTTATGGTTCACTGTATCGAAGGCTGCGCTCAGGTCGAGGAGGATGAGGATGTTGAGGGAACCAGTGTCAGCAGAGGTGAGTAGGTCGATGAGGACTTTGAGGAGAGCAGTTTCTGTGCTATGGAGGGGGCGAAAGCCAGATTGGAGGGGTTCAAGTAGGTTATACGCAAGGAGGTGGGAATGAAGTTGTGACGCAACGATACGCACCAGGGTTTTTGAAAGAAAGGGGAGGTTTGAGATTGGGCAGTAGTTAATGAGAGAGGAGGGATCAAGTCCAGGTTTCTTTAAGATTGGTGTGACAGCAGCAGTTTTGAAAGCGGAGGGGACAATTCCTTGGGACAATGAGGAGTTGAAGAGATTAGTGAGGTAGGGGCAGAGAACGGGGAGGCAGGACTACAGCAGGGGAGTGGGGAGAGGGTCGAGGGAGCAGGTAGTGGGTTTGGAAGAGCTGATGAGTTTGGAAATTTCAGTAGGGGTGACCAGATCAAACTGGGAGAGGAAGCAGTGTGGAGATGGGGTAAGGAGGTCAGTGGAGATGTTGAAAGGAGGGGCCTTGGTAGGTGGTGGAGTAGATGCTGGGGAGTCGGGTACAGGGGATAAAGATTGGTAGATGGTGCTGATTTTATCAGCGAAAAAGAGATTGCGGAGGAATGGTTGATGGAATTTAACACAGAAAAGTGTGAGGTCTTGCATTTTGGGACGTCGACCAAGACCAGGACCTACACAGTAAATGGTAGCCTCTGGGTAGTGTTGTAGAGCAGAGGGATCTAGGAGTACAGGTGCATGGTTCCTTGAAGATCGAGACGCAGGTAGATAAGGTGGTCAAAAAGGCTTTTGGCACTTTAGCCTTCATCAGACTATTGAGTATAGAGGTTTGGAGATCATGGCTGGGTCTCTATTCCATGGAGAGCAGGACAATGGGGGGAGATCTTATAGAGGTATACAAAATCATGAGATGAATAGATTGGGTAGATGCACAGAGTCTTTTGCCCAGAGTAGGGGAATCGAGTACCAGAGGACATAGGTTCAAGGTGAAGGGGAAAAGATTTAATGGGAATCTGAGGGTAACTTTTTCACACAAAGGGTGGTGGGTGTATGGAACAAACTGCCAGAGGAGGTAGTTGAGGCTGGGACTATCCAATTGTTTAAGAAACAGTTGGACAGGTTTGGAGGGATATGGACCAAGTTTAGGCAAGTGGGACTAGTGTAGCTGGGACATTGTTGGCCGATGTAGGCAAGTTGGGCCGAAGGGCCTGTTTCCACACTGTATTACTCTATGACTCTATGACGCTACGTGTAAGAAGGAACTGCAGATGCTGGTTTAAATCGAAGATAGACACAAAATGCTGGAGTAACTCAGCGGGACAGGCAGCATCTCTGGAGAGAAGAAATGGATGATGTTTTGTGTTGAGATCCTTCTTCAGTTAAGGTTGATGTAATTGATAACCCAACAAAGTTGCAAGTGAAGGTACACAAAATTGCTGGAAGAACTCAGCGGGTGCAGCAGCATCTATGGAGCGAAGGAAATAGGCGACGTTTCGGGCCGAAACCCTTCTTCAGACTGCGCTCCATAGATGCTGCTGCACCCGCTGAGTTCCTCCAGCAATTTTGTGTACCTTCGATATTCCAGCATCTGCAGTTCCCTTTTGAACACAAAGTTGCAAGTGAGGTTGCCATGATGGGGGAAGCAGGAGAGAAAAGAGAAAATATGTGATAGGGCGCACACCAAAGTTGACAAGATAACAATTACTTGTACAAATTAATACAGAAACAATTTTAAAGATAACAAAATTGAAATCAAATCGTACAGCCAATTCTGTACAGCAAAAATGATTTTTATATGAAAAGAAATAAATGTGTTACTTGCATAGAAGAATATGATCCAAAGATTCAATATGCGCAGTGGGTGTGTGCTAAGAACTTGATTGTATTGTGCTACGACTCAATCCAGTTACACACTCAAAAATATGGGCAATACCATTGAAGTTCCATGTTAGTCTCTCCCTGTGTTTTGAATCCCTTTTGTTTGAACATAAACCAGAACCTTTTATTTATCTATTGCTTAATAATCTGCCACTCCATTTATCCACCTTACTAATTATTTGACAGAATAACATTTAGAAGATTCTTGGTCCAGTAGATATTCATTGTTGAACAGATCAAATAGGAAAGCTTTCAATTATTATTATCCATCTTACCCTGTAACTGTAAATCAGACCATTGTACCTATGTGAGAAGCTAAAACGTGAACTTGGATAGAGTAGATGTGGAGAGGATGTTTCCACTATTGGGAGAGTCTAGGACTAGAGGCCATAGCTTCTGAATTAAAGCACATTCTTTTCGGAAGGTGATGAGGTGGAATTTATTTTATCAGGGTGGTGAATCTGTCGAATTCTTTGCCACAGAAGGCTGTGGAGGCCAAGTCACTACAGCGTTGAGTTAGGTAACACAATAAGTTACGTAACTGGAGACAAAAGGTACAAAGGAATAGAGGCGAACAGTGCGTGTGAGCAAAACTGAAATAGTTGGTGTTCAGCATGGTGTCATCTATCTTGGAAACCCATATTAAGATATGTCCTTAATGTCGAGAGACCAGGGGCAATGGAGGAGCATTCAAGCTCAGGTTAGTTCAGAGGGTGCGTTGCAAGAGATTACAAGGGATGTGGGACACGCAGGCTGGGCCAGCATTTAATCACTCATCCCGACTTCCCTCAAGAAAGTGTTGGTGAGCTGCCTTCTTGAACCTTGAGGTTCAGTTCACCCGCAATACTGTCGGAGAGAGAGAGTTCCAGGACTTTGACTCAACAACAGGAGTACACTCCAGATGCAGAAGAAAACGTGGATAATTTTCACGTCCCCATGAATAATTTTCATGTGGGAGAGAACAGGTTGTGGAGAAGTAAGAGAGGAAATGGTACTGATTAGATTGCCATGAGAGTCAGCATTGACATGACAAGCCATGTATCCCCCTTCAGTGTGAAAAGTAATAAATAAGAACCGGAAGCAAAAGTAATGAAGGTATAGACCTTGGGGCAGAAGAGGTTCGTGACTGAATGATCCACCCATGTTGCAATGTTCCTTTGGTCCAGGAATGCAGTTAAATCATTGTACTTAGCTCCAGCGAAGGAAATGACAATCTACTGCACTGCTGAAAATGATCATCAGTTGACGGCTCAAATCATTGAGAAGTGAGTTCACAAAATGCACCCATTTACAAATCCAAGTTCCTTTGATAGTACAGACGGCATATTTATAAACGCTGGTCTAAGTTTCATACTTTGCTGAATCCTACACTAACACTGCCTCGTCTCCACGGTTTATGGATGCATGCCTAATATCTAAGGTGACCGCAGAGTGCCAAGAACATTTTGTGCTGAAATGTCAGATTGTAAGTTGGCAAAGGGATTTCCAGATTTTCTGGCTGTATAAATCAGAGGCAGAGTTTATCACTATCTGGGACAGTCTTCCAATTTCAACATCAAATTCAGGATCATTTAAGGTCAATTGTCTTTCCAATGTGCTTTTATATTTTATTTCTCTCAATGAGGGCAGCTAGCAATCTTTATGAAGTATGTTTTCACTAGACTATCTATAGACAATGCACTCTGAGGATTTATGGAAAATGAAATTGAAGATATTGCTGAAAAGACAAAGAGAGGGGTTAAAAGAATATTTTTTCAGGTGTTGAATCGTGATGTGGAATGATCAATGGTATACAGTGATGAAATGGAAAATACACAGCTTTAAACATTCTAAAAGAGAAATATTCAAAATCACAGTTTTTCCTCATAAAGGAGTATAATCTTGTCAGAGCAGTAATGAATGGTGAGCTCTGTTGAAAACTAGCATTTGTGGAGGTCATTATTAACTTTATTGATGAAATCTGTTGTTTAGTTTATAAATAGAATGAAAATTATAAGAAAAGCAAGCTAGGTACTCCTAGAAACATAGAAACATAGAAATTAGGTGCAGGAGTAGGCCATTCGGCCCTTCGAGCCTGCACCGCCATTCAATATGATCATGGCTGATCATCCAACTCAGTATCCTGTACCTGCCTTCTCTCCATAACCCCTGATCCCTTTAGCCACAAGGGCCACATCTAACTCCCTCTTAAATATAGCTAATGAACTGGCCTCAACTACCTTCTGTGGCAGAGAATTCCAGAGATTCACCACTCTCTGTGTGAAAAATGTTTTTCTCATCTCGGTCCTAAAAGATTTCCCCCTTATCCTTAAACTGTGACCCCTTGTTCTGGACTTCCCCAACATTGGGAACAATCTTCCTGCATCTAGCCTGTCCAACCCCTTAAGAATTTTGTAAGTTTCTATAAGATCCCCCCTCAATCTTCTAAATTCTAGCGAGTACAAACCGTGTCTATCCAGTCTTTCTTCATATGAAAGTCCTGACATCCCAGGAATCGGTCTGGTGAACCTTCTCTGTACTCCGTCTATGGCAAGAATGTCTTTCCTCAGATTAGGAGACCAAAACTGTACGCAATACTCCAGGTGTGGTCTCACCAAGGCCCTGTACAACTGCAGTAGCAGTAGCAGTGGCTACATGAAAAACTTTGGTCAGGCAGTGTTTACCAATTCAGATAACACGCTTTTTCAGTCAGAGTAGGTGGGCAGAAGTAACTCCAAGAGACTGCTTGAGATACAGGCCCGTACGAAGCTTTCCAAAAAGGGGGGTGGCATGACAGGATTACAAAAATGTTTATGTGAAATAATGTGCGTGCTGCGCACATCATGAGCACGAAGCGTGAAATCCCTCGATGCCGGGGTCCAGGGCCCGCTTAAGGGCCCTGGAAGCTCTGGGGTTTTAGATGCTCTCTGATGCATTCTGTGTCTTATTTTGGAGCATTTTTGCACCAGATTTATGACCAATATTTCAGAAATTAACAGGAATCTGAGAGGTAGCTTTTTCAAACAAAGGGTGGTGGGTGTATGTAACGAGCTGCCAGAGGAAGTAGTTAAGGCTGGGACTATCCTAAAGTTTAAGAGACATTTGGACAGGTTTCGATGGATATTGGCCAAACGCGTGTGAGTGGGACTAGTGTAGATGGGACATTTTGGTTGGTGTGGGCAAGTTGGGCTGAAGGGCCTGTTTCCACACTGCATCATTCTATGACTCTAAAAAGTTAAGAAGAGAAATGCATGTAGATAAGTAGAGCAGATTTGAAAGAGGAGTGGAATGTAAAGGCAGAGAGAGGTTTATGGGTGGAAAGGAACATAGGAAAGGAGGGGGGAGGGTGGGCTTGGGCAGATGGGTGAAGGGAAAATAGACACAGAGTGCTGGAGTAACTCAGCGGGTCAGGCAGCATCTGTGGAGAACATGAATAGGTGACATGTCACAGATTGCTGGAGTAATTCAGCGGGTCAGGCAGCATCTCTGGAGAACATGGATGGATGACATGTCACAGAGTGCTGGAGTAACTCAGCGGGTCAGGCAGCATCTGTGGAGAACATGAATAGGTGACATGTCACAGATTGCTGGAGTAATTCAGCGGGTCAGGCAGCATCTCTGGAGAACATGGATGGATGACATGTCACAGAGTGCTGGGGTAACTCAGTGGGTCAGGCAGCATCTCTATAGAAAAGGTATAGATTATATTTCGGGTCAAGACCCTTCTTCAGTAATATTCATGTATAGACATTCCTGAATATTACACAAACCATCGTGAGCTACTTTGTGACGGTGCTTGACCTCTCCTATAACGTCTCTGCTGCCTTGGGTGATGCAGGACAGGACACAAGCTTTGGGACATGGTGTGAAGCTGTTGCAGTCTGTCACAGCCTGGTAAAAGCCTGGATGGAGTGGATGTGAATGTGGAGAGGATGTTTCTACTAGTGGGAGAGTTTAGGACCAGTGGCCACAGCCTCAGAATTAAAATACATTCCTTTAGGAAGGAGATGAGCAGGAATTTCTTAAGTCAGAGGGTGGTGAACTATGGAATTCATTGCCACAGACAGCTGTGGAGGCCAAGTCAATGGACATGTTTCAGGAGGGGATTGATAGATTCTTGATTGATACGGATTACAGAAGGCAGGAGAATGGGTTTGAGAGGGAAAGATAGAGTCATAGAGTGCTACAGTGTGGAAATAGGCCCTTCGGCCCAGCATGTCCCATCTGCACTAGTCCCACCTGCCCACGTTTGATCCATATCTCTCCAAACCTGTCTTATACATGTACCTGTCTAACTGTTTCTTAAACGTTGCGATAATCCCTGCCTCAACTATCTCCTCTGGCAGCTTGTTCCATACACCCACCACCCTTTGTGTGAAAAAGATACTCCTCAGATTCTTATTAAATCTTTTCCCCTTCACCCTAAACCTATGTCCTCTGCTCCTCGATTCACCTACTCTGGGCAAAAGACTCAACCTGATGTATTCAAATCATGATTTTATACACCTCTATTAGATCATCCCTCATCCTCCTGCGCTCCATGGAATAGAGTCCCAGCCTACTCTACCTCTCCCTACAGCTCAGGCCCTCAAGTCCTGGCAACATCCTCGTAAATCTTCAGTACCCTTTCCAGTTTGATGATATCTTTCCTATAACATGGTGTGCAGAACTGAACACAATACTCTAAATGCAGCCTCATCAACTTCTTATACAACTGCAACATGACCTTCCAACCTCTATTCTCAGCCTGACCCGCTGAGTTACTCCAGCACTCTGTGAAACGTCACAGAACAGGGCAAGATTAGCAAGTTTGCTGATGATACAAAAGTAAGTGGTTTTGCAGATAGTGAAGATGGTTGTGAAAGATTGCAACAGGATCTGGATCGATTGGCCAGGTGGGCAGAGGAATGGTTGATGGAATTGAATACAGAGAAGTGTGAGGTGTTGCATTTTGTGACATCGAACAAGGGCAGGACCTATACAGTAAATGGTAGGCCGCTGGGTAGTGTTGTAGAGCAGACAGATCTAGGAGTACAGGTGCATGGTTCCTTGAAGGTCGAGTCACAGGTGGTCAAAAAGGCTTTTGGCACTTTGGTCCTTCATCAGTCAGAGTATTGAGTATAGAAGTTGGGAGGTCATGTTGCAGTTGTATAAGACGTTGGTGAGACCGCATTTAGAGTATTGTGTTCAGTTCTGGGCACCATGTTATAGGAAAGATGTCAAACTGGAAAGGGTACAGAGAAGATTTATGGGGATGTTGCCAGGACTAGAGGCTGTGAGCTATAGGGAGAGATTGAGTAGGCTGGGACTCAATTCCATGGAGCGCAGGAGGATCAGGGGAGATCTTATAGAGGTGTACAAAATCATTAGAGGAATAGATCGAGTAGATGCACAGTCTTTTGCCCAGATTAGGGGAATCGAGGACCAGTGGACATGGGTTCAAGGTGAAGGGGAAATGATTTAATAGGAATCCGAGGGGTAACTTTTTCACACAAAGGGTGGTGGGTGTATGGAACATGCTGCCAGAGGAGGTAGTTGAGGTTGGGACTATCCCATCATTTAGGGAACAGTTAGACAGGTACATGGATAGGACAGGTTTGGAGGGATGTGGACCAATCGCAGGTAAGTGGGACTAGTGTAGCTGGGACATCGTTAGATGGTGTGGGCAAGTTGGGCCGAAGGGCCTGTTTCTCCACTGTCACTCTGTGACTCTATGACTGTATCCATGTTCACCAAAGATGCTGCCTGACCCGCTGAGTTACTCCGACACACTGTTGGCCGCGGTGTTTGAGGCTGGAACAGATGGGAACACCAGGGAGGCGATGGCGTCTAGAGAATGGATCTGATTTTCAACTAAAGCAGGGTCGTGTGCTAACCCCAAGGCTCTGGTCGAGTTGATGAAGAGTGTGTAGAGTTGGCGTTGCTTATAGTTGTGCGGGATAGGGACTCGCAGGGTGGTGAGCTCTGCCTTCAGCTTGGTGGCAGTCCAGTGTTTGGGTGCCGGGGGCTGTATGTTGGGCCGGGGCGGAGTGGCCGGGCGGGTGTAGGGGTGGCCGCTGTGTGAAGCTCGTTCTCCGGCGCACTGGAGCCGGCTCTCCACTCTCTGCCTCCTCAGCGGCTCTTCATGGACGGGCTCCTCGGGTCAATCAGTCAAAAAGTGAACAACATCAGGAGTAAAAACTAATTAATTGAGACCTGGAGTGAAAGTCCTCTGGACCTGACAAGCTACTTAATACAATAACTAGCCGCTAGAGGGTGGAACATGGGAGACAATTGAGACCATGGTGACGTGAGGCAGCAGCGGCAATAATAAATTATTTCAATTGCCGCTGATGAGCTCAAGGGAACGGTGCGGGAGGTGACATTTCCAGCTCAGCCACATGTCATCAATCGGTAAACATGACATCGTCACATCACGCACCATGACTCATTTCATCTTCTTTCTGTGGCTGGTTGTGAGCTGTGGTGGAGGCCGTGGCTGTGGCCGCATCCTACCCAAGCACAAACCCTAACCACACTCGATATTCCGTTATTCACCTCACTGCTACCGAGGTAGAGACACACCTCAAAAATCCCAGCGTACAAAACCTACAAAACGGTTTCCCTAAACACCAACTTGTGTTTTACTCGGGGAAAAAGGGGGGGGGGGGGGGTTGACCGCACCCATTGCACCCCCCTTTCGGACGGCCATGAGTAATTTGCAAAATGCTGCAGTTTGCTGCCCATTGCATTAGGGAAGTCATTGGCATTCTTCATTCAAAGAGAGCAAACAAGAGCTAACCCTCTTTCGGCAAAGTGAATACGTCCCAGCGTCCTTGGGTATGACTGGCCAGGTGCACATCACATTATGGGTCTGACGTAAGGTGTACCCACTTCCTCAGTGGGCAAAGAATCACCAGGTCAGTGCCATCTGCTGGCTGGCGTTGAGATGGCTTCTTCCTACATGCTACTCTGCCAGCTTAGCTTGAACCACGAATGTAAGGCGTAGCGTGGCATTTATGCCAGTCCACCCCAGGCCGACAATGAAAGCTTTGATGCCACACAGAATGTGATCAAACAGATGACTGATGTGCTGAAACAACACTTGGCTGCCAGGCTGCCCGAGAGTACACTATTGTGATCAGCAGAGCAAGATCAGTTTCAAGGTTGTCTGTTACTACCTTGGCAAGAGGACAAAGTACTTTCTGGCAAACTGATGAAGCAATCCTGGGTAGTGAGCAAGTAGTTTAGTTTAGTTTGGAGATAAAGCATTGAAACAGGCCCTTCGGCCCATCGAGTCCGCGCCGACCAGCGATCACCCGTACACTAGTTCTACCCTACACACTAGGGAAAGTTTACACAAGCCAATTAACGCACAAACCTGCATGTCTTTGGAATGTGGGAGGAAACCGGAGCACCCAGGAAAAGCCCACGCAGTCACAGGGAGAACATACAAACTCCACACAGACAGCACCTGTAGTCAGGATCAAACCCGGATCTTTGGGGTTGTTAGGCAGTAACTCTACCACTGCACCGCTGTTCCGCCCATGACACAGTGCTTGGCACATTGCACAGTGCACAAATTCAGTACTTCCTCCTGCTTGCCTACATTTGCTTCAGGCTACAATCGAACAACCCCTGCATGTGTAAGAGATTGGGACAGGGATAAAATAAAGGGCAAGACACCAGACATTCTTCTTCTATGATAATCCAACTTTCCTTGACTTTGGGAATGACAGTAACATCAGTGTTATAGCTGTACATACCCTCTATGTTCTTGTCCAAGTTCTGACCTGCACCCTTTGTAATCTTGCATCTGCCTTGGGCTTCAAACCAGTGGATGGAGCATCACTTTGGTGACTCGCTCAATCCTCTTTCCCAATTGCAGTTTCTGTGCCGGAGGCCAATCCATCAACGCCTGTTGGTCACCTCCCAGGTGAATCTTCCCTAAATGCAATGTAGCTGAAAAGCTGCACTTCATCGCCAAACTGCTTGCTCTCTCCAGCATCCCCTTTGATTTTCAACTAATTTGCTATACCCTCATTTTGGGATTGAGGAATGCAGCCTGATTTACTTCCACGGACACCCCACCCTTTGTCTAGTTTCTCGTATTAGCATTGCATGTTGTCCTCATACAATGGCAATGTTTCAGTGTTGATTCTGCCCTGCCCCACCTCCCTTTGATTGAACTGCGTCCATTCTATTTATTCATTGCCAATTGCCTGAATTAACTAGATGCTGGTTTTCACCGAAGACAGACACGAAATGCTGGAGGAAAGGGCCTGTCCCACTTGGCCATCATTTGCGCGTCATTTACGCGACCTCGTCGTCGCGTTGAGATGCATGGGTAACGTGTGGGCCGCGCGGGATGGTCGCATGGAGAAGCGCGGAAGGGTATGGAGTTGCGCATGATATCGCGCGGCGTTCCGGGATTTTGTAGGGCACAAAATCTTCGCACACCTCCTTCGTGACATATTGCGTACGCACGCGGGCATATTGCGGTTGCACGCAGGTGTCCTGACCTCGTACATGTAGCGCGTGGTGGCGCATGATTACGTCACCGTACGCCGCTGCGTGCCGCCCATAGGCAGTCGGCCACAATGAGATAATAATTACGCCGAAAGCATCAATGCTTTCAGAGTAATGCCTGCAGAGTAACACCTTAATAAGTATTTTTGAAACCTCCTTCGTTATGGATGTTTCAAAAGTTAACATCCAGGTAAGGATTGTAGATTTTATATTACAAAAGAACACTAGTAACCAAATAAGTTTTTTTTTAAAATAACCACCAACAATTTTACTAACACCATTTAAAAAAAAAATTGCAAACTAATTGTTAAGCTGGGTTCAAACCCTCACACTGCTATAATGAATACAATTTTGTGTTTGTTGGGAGTAATTCAGAAAGTTTAAAATAAATGAATTTTTCCAGCAAACAATAATGTTATCAATGTTTTACTTAACAAATGATGTCAATACACTGACTAATTGTACTTGTAGAGCAGATAAAATATTTGAAGGCGCTTGATGAGGGGTGATGACGCCCGCGACTGTCGCGCGTCAGTCACTACCGGCCTGGCGTGTAAATGACGGCCAAGTGGGACAGGCCCTTAACTCAGCGGGACAGGCAGCATCTCTGGAGAGAAGGAATGGGTGACGTTTCAGGTCGAGACCCTTCTTCCAATTTGGTGTCACATAGTAAAAGCCATTCTGTTTACAAGCTCATCTTTGTCATGCAATGGTGATATGATAAAAATTAATCAGGGGTTGTCTCCAAATTTGTAAAAGTAATTAATGGGTTTCATTCCTATAACATCTGATCATTCACACTGCTAAAGTCTTTGCAGAATTTGGAGATGAGGTGCTATGAATTACAGGGCCTTATCGCCAGTCAAAACGACAAGAGTTATAGGGAGATGGTTACATTTTAGCAAATTCACACTGCTCAAATTCACTTTTGTCCAAATTATGCTTGTTACTAGAATGCTGAATATAATGTGAATTGCCTCTATTGTAGGAGGGTGGTAGAGGAATTCTGGATGAAGCACTGTATGAAATTGCTGCCAGATTCCTCCTTGACTTTGCATGCAAGCCTTGTGGATGTCTTCCAACATGCCGAGCATGTTATTGGACATCACCCTCAGAAGGTCACTCAGTCAGAGCCCTGGTCTGACTCCTCTGCAGCAGGACTGATGTATGACCTTGCATGATCATTGTACCTTAGCCTGCTGAGCTCCACATTAAAGAATTAGTGACACAAAAATATCATCCATGCCTGCCTCAAGAAGTGAGAGTTGGAAAATATACAATTTTGGATTTTTTTCGCATAAATTTCATTGGAGTGAATTTCTATTTCATACTACAATTTTTTTGGTGGCAGTTTGCAAATTCCGTAAGAGCAATTTTATCTGCTCTGCAAGTACAACTAGTCAGCAAGCAAGAATGTCATTGTCCTATCTGGGACACATGACAATAAACTCTCTTGACTTGACTTGACTTGGCAATTTGTCTTTTGGTGACCCTCCGACTATCCTTGATCGGACTTTACTGGCTTTACCTTGCAATAAACATTATTCCCTTTCCATGTAAATGGATCGATTGTAATTATGTATTGTATTTCTGCTGACTGGTTAGCAAGCAACAAAAGCTTTTCACTGTACCTCAGTACACGTGACAATAAACTAATCTAACCTGAACTGGCATGGCCAGTGAAATCTGTCTTGGCCAGCAGTGCCTGGATCTGGAAAATGAAAGTTAAAGAACACAGCAGGGTTAGCATTAGGTGAAAGAAGTGATCATTATAATAACCAGGCAGCAGATATAGAAACATAGAAACATAGAAATTAGGTGCAGGAGTAGGCCATTCGGCCCATCGAGCCTGCACCGCCATTCAATATGATCATGGCTAATCATCCAACTCAGTATCCCGTACCTGCCTTCTCTCCATACTCTCTGATCCCCTTAGCCACAAGGGCCACATCTAACTCCCTCTTAAATATAGCCAATGAACTGGCCTCGACTACCCTCTGTGGCAGAGAGTTCCAGAGATTCACCACTCTCTGTGTGAAAAAAGTTCTTCTCATCTCGGTTTTAAAGGATTTCCCCCTTATTCTTAAGCTGTGACCCCTTGTCCTGGACCTCCCCAACATCGGGAGCAATCTTCCTGCATCTAGCCTGTCCAACCTCTTAAGAATTTTGTAAGTTTCTATAAGATCCCCTCTCAATCTCCTAAATTCTAGAAAGTATAAACCAAGTCTATCCAGTCTTTCTTCATAAGACAGTCCTGACATCCCAGGAATCAGTCTGGTGAACCTTCTCTGCACTCCCTCTATGGCAATAATGTCCTTCCTCAGATTTGGAGGCCAAAACTGTACGCAATACTCCAGGTGTGGTCTCACCAAGACCATGTACAACTGCAGTAGAACCTCCCTGCTCCTATACTCAAATCCTTTTGCTATGAAAGCTAATATGGTGTGCCTGCACCAACATGTAGTGAGCCTGCACCAATTTGGAGCACTGAGCCTTCTATATCCATTACATGAGCAGGCATTCATTTGGCATCATGCTTGTTCCAAATCCTTCCTTTACAATGAATACCACTTTCCAGTTTTTGTTGGCACCTTTCATCTTCACCATAACTATAATGTGTGTGTATATAATGGCTCTGAGTAACAAAAACCCTCAAGGCTCTACGTAGAAAATTGTTTTATCAAAGCCTCGACACCAAGCCACAGAAAGGTGTAAGAGGTCAGAGGAATGACGACTTGGACTCCTCTGTTGTTGAAGAGGCATCTCGATGCTTCAATGGGTGAATACCAAGGCCCCAAAGTATACAGCCATCAATGAATAAACTCAGGAATGGTTAAATGGTCAGAACGGATGGAACACATTGAACTTGAAAGCTCGTAGAGTGACAGGAGATTGCAGAGGTTTGAGTGCATGGGGATGACCTTAGGTATTTTAAAATTGAAGTTAAAGTGTAGGACGGCAGCAGAGGCAGAATGGAGAAAGATCAGATAGTAACAAAACACATAGAAAATGTATTCTGAATGAAAAGGCTGTCATATTTGCAAAGTGTAAACCCAGGCAGTGAGTAGATTGGAGATGTTTAAGTTCAAGTTCAAGTTAGTTTATTGTCATGTGTCCCTGTATAGGACAATGAAATTCTTGCTTTGCTTAAGCACACAGAAAAATAGTAGGCATTTACTACAAAACAGATAAATGTGTCCATATACCATGATATAAATATATACACACATGAATAAATAAACTGATAGTGCAAATAACAGAAAGTGGTTGGTAATAATCAGAGTTTTGTCCGAGCCAGGGTTAATAGCCTGATGGCTGAGGGGAAGTAACTATTCCTGAACCTGGTTGTTGCAGTCTTCAGGCTCCTGTACCTTCTACCTGAAGGTAGCAGGGAGATGAGTGTGTGGCCAGGATGGTGTGGGTCTTTCATGATACTGCCAGCCTTTTTGAGGCAGCGACTGCGATAGATCCCCTCGATGGAAGGAAGGTCAGAGCCGATGATGGACTGGGCAGTGTTTACTACTTTTTGTAGTCTTTTCCTTTCCAGGGCGCTCAAATTGCCGAACCAAGCCACGATGCAACCGGTCAGCATGCTCTCGACTGTGCACCTGTAGAAGTTAGAGAGAGTCTTCCTTGACAATCCGACTCTCCGTAATCTTCTCAGGAAGTAGAGGCGCTGATGTGCTTTTTTGATGATTGCATTAGTGTTCTCGGACCAGGAAAGATCTTCAGAGATGTGCACGCCCAGGAATTTGAAGCTCTTGACCCTTTCAACCATCGACCCGTTGATATAAATGGGGCTGTGGGTCCCCCTCCTACTCCTTCCAAAGTCCACAATCAGTTCCTTGGTTTTGCTGGTGTTGAGGGCCAGGTTATTGCGCTGGCACCATATGGACAGTTGCTCGATCTCTCTTCTGTACTCTGACTCATCCCCATCAGTGATACGCCCCACAATAGTGGTGTCGTCAGCGAACTTGATGATGGAGTTCGCACTGTGGTTCGCTACGCAGTCATGGGTATAGAGTGAGTACAGCAGGGGGCTGAGCACGCAGCCTTGAGGTGCTCCCGTGCTGATTGTTATTGAGGCTGACACATTTCCACCAATACGAACAGACTGTGGTCTGTGGACGAGGAAGTCGAGGATCCAGTTGCAGAGGGATGCGCAGAGACCCAGTTCTGCGAGTTTGGTAACCAGTTTGGAGGGGATGATTGTGTTAAATGCCGAGCTGTAATGAATGAATAACAGCCTGACATATGAGTTTTTGTTGTCCAAGTGGTCCAGTGCGGAGTGGAGGGCCAGCGAGATCGCATCCACCGTTGATCTGTTGTGGCGGTACGCGAACTGCAGTGGGTCCAGGTTTTTGTCGATGTAGGAGTTGATTTGCTCCATGATCAACCTCTCAAAGCACTTCATCACCACCGGCGTTAGTGCCACTGGTCGATAGTCATTGAGGCACGTCACATTACTCTTCTTGGGCACCGGTATAATTGATGCCCTTTTAAAGCAGGTGGGGACCTCAGACCTCAGAAGTGAGAGATTGAAAATGTCCGTAAAAACTCCCGCCAGTTGGTCCGCACAGGTTTTTAGAACACGACCAGGTATACCATCAGGTCCAGGTGCTTTTCGGGGGTTCACCCCTCTGAAGGATTTCCTGACATCGGCCTCTGTGACTGAGACTGAAATGCCATCGCAGCGAATGGGGTGAAGCTGTGAAGTTTAGCAGGTGAAGCTGTGGCTCAGGGGTGACCAAAGACAATTATTCAATAAATACAGGTCAATGTGAAGAACTTGCCTGGGGGAGAACATAACGGGCCTGTCCCACTTGGACCATTTTTCAGCGGATTGCCGGCGACTGTCAAGTTGCCTTCAAAACCGGCAACTGGAACGGCGACTGTCAGAGTGGAACACACACACACACACACACATCGCTTCCTTCACCAGCCCGTTATGCAGGCGGGGAACAGGGCAAGCGGGGGGAGTGCTGTCTAAAAAATTCATACAGTGCAAGGTGAAAGGTAAAACAGACCTTGAACAGGAAGGTTGGCGCTGTAAAAAGACAGCTAAAGCACAGTGTACGGTAAGTCCTTTGAAAAAGGGGGGAGAGGAGGGAGAGGGGGGAGAAGGAGTGGAGACAACTTTTAAGAAGCCAGAGTTACACGGCTGTGAAGTTCAGCGGAACATTACTGGTCGGTTATCCTTGGTTCTGAAAACTACTGCTTACATTTTTTTCCCCAATGAGCCAATGAAATTCACCGGTCAGTACTGGCTACAGCCTACAAGAACCATCAACCTCCTGGCAACCCACTAGGACCTCCTGGCGACCCTCCCACTCGCTACTCTCCATGGCGGCTTCATTCTAGTCGCCGCTAATTTTTCAACATGTTGAAAAATTCACGGCGACCATAATGAGGCCGCGACTAGTACCCAGAATGCGGGAACTCCTCACGACCATGAAGGCGACGAACATGTGGCCACTATGTGGCGACTGCATAGTCTCCTGCAGTTGCCTAAAAGGTCGCCTAAGTGGGACAGGCCCATTAGAAACAAAATTTACATTAGATAGCAGATTTTAAAACACTATGCAGCCTGCTGAGAGAATATGTGTAAGAAGGAACGGCAGATGCTGGTTGATACTGAAGATAGACACCAAGTGCTGGACTCAGCGGGTCAGGCTGCATCTCTGGAGAAAAAGAATGGGTAACATTTCTAGCTGGAAGCATTCTTCAGACTGCGATATGAAAAGGCGTAGAGAGGGTAGAAGAACACCCCTGAGAGCCCACGCGGAGGAGGGTTGGTGGAGATGGTAGGAAGGGTCATCACAAGGACTCCTTCCCAGAGAAAAAGGCACAGAGTCAGAGGCGATGGAAGAAAGGTTGTATGTCATGGCGGGCCTGGAACCTGTTGAGATGGGGACAGAGGGATACAAATGTGAGGCCTCTATTGAAGGCAGATCGTTAATTATCGGAAGAGTCTGTATGGTTGCAACCATGACAAGGTTGAGGAGGGGCAGGAGCGTGGACAGAGGTTGAGGTGAGGTATTGTGGGGGGATGATGGGGGTTCAGAGAGGAGGAGGGTGAGGACTAGGTGTAGGGGTTTGAGGTAGTCGGGGTAACCTGGCTAAAAGAGGGGGATAGCCCAATGGAATGATTACCAAGGTTCCCTCAGGAGAAGGGAAGCAGCAGGACTCAGGAGAGTCGGACTCAGTCTGTAGAAGGGTTCCAACCCAAAACATCAACCATGCTTTTTGTCCGGATATGCTGCCTGACCAGCTGAGTTACTCCAGCACTTTGTGACTATCTGCTGAGAGAACACTTGGTTCTAATTCCACAACATATAGAATGAATACCATTTGAAGAGAGTTCTGACATTGTTCTCTTTAACATTACAGCATCATGGATCGGGAGGTAGCTTTGATGACAGAAATGGATAAAGTCAAAAAGGAAGCTAGTAAGTAAAAGAATAAGTTTCCTTTATCACAGCTGGTCGCAAGAAAACTATAATACTTGCTTAAGGCTTCTGTTTATTAGTGGCCCACACAGTTTGCTGCAGCAACAATGTTAATCCTGCTTTGTACAGTTTTTGATGTTTTTGCTTCATGTCTAGTTGTCTTTCAATGTTGTACATATGTGTATTCTGTGGATGCAGGTTTGCGACATCATCTCATGGTGCAAGCACAGAAGAGCTGATGGCATTTAATGATGGCATTTTCAACTGTAAACCTAATGGGTGATATATTTTAAAAAGTGTTCTGTGACTGAATACTGATATCAATGACGCAATTCCCAGATATTGGGTGAATGGGGATGGGAATCCAGTCCAGAGGAAGTCAGGGGTTATGGAGCAAAGGCAGGAGGATGTGGTTGAGAGGGAAAGGCAGATCAGCCATGATAGAATGGCAGAGTAGACGATGGGCCAAATGGCCTAATTCTGCTCCTAGAAGTTATGAACTTATGAACTAATGAACTTTCAGTGCAACAGCACAGCCTTCAGCTGATTGTGGAAAGAGTGTTTGAAGATGAAGACTTTGGACGTGGCACTAGATTAATTGTCTACCAGGCGACTGTGATCTCACCTTCCTATCTGCTTCGGAGATTGGTCTACCTACAGCAGATGTCGGGAAGAACTCGAGAGATATCACTCATGCTGTCTCCACAAAATTATCCAGAATCACGGGCAGGATTGTACTGCCTGTGGTGGTGGTGAAGGCAGATACAATAGTGGCATTTAAGAGACTTTCGGATGTGCATGGATATGCAGGGAATGGAGTGATATGGATTATGTGCAAGCAGAGAAGTAGTTGGTCTTGGCATCATGTTTGGCATGTTTGACATTGTGGGCTGAAAGCCTGTTCCTGTGTTGTACTGTTTTAGGTTAGAAAGTAAACCAGCATCAGTGTCCTCTCCCAGACCAATGTCCCCAGCAATGAGATCTTATTACTCTTTGTCACTCTGCTAGAAATATCACACTGGTCACATGCCGGACACCAAATTCCTGAAACTAATACTCTAGTTTAAGTTCCTTCATGTGAAAGGATTATCAGGTGGAAACAGGCAAAGCTTAAAAAATGTTCTGAAACTGTGTTTGGAAATGCCATGTCCCTTAGAACATCTGGGCATCCCTGAGTCACACATCTTCAATGGCGCTGAGAACCTTGAGTCCACACGTCAGGATTACACATCCGCCCAACGTAAATGAAGGAAGAAGTGAGTAAACAACGTCCAAAACCCCACACCTTCACCTTGCCAAATGTGAATCCGGTGGGCAATAGGTGGAACCAAATGGGGTGAAGATGATGGCAGATGGAGCCACGTGGGAAGGGTAGGGACAGCAATTTGAAATTACGTGCTCAAAATGGCCAGTGCAGACAGTGTCCACATGATCTGGTCTCCACTGTATTTGTGAAACCAAGCATGGACAAGACGCTTGGACAGCTTACATCCCGTGGTCTGAATATTGACCTCTAATTTCCCTCTTTCTCCATCCCTCTGCCACCCAAGTGGTGCCAGCTTCAAAGTCGTCTCCTTTAGTCTCTTTTCCTGTAGCTCGTTCTCACCTAACACATAGTTAACAATGGCCTGTTTCCTTTATCACTGTTCATTTTTTGTATATCTTTAGATATCTCTCTACATCACCATCGATACCTCTCGTTTCCCTTTGCCCTGACTCTCAGGCTGAAGAAGGGTCTCTCCCCGAAACATCATCTATTTATTTTCTCCAGAGATGCCTGTCCCGCTGAACTACTCCAGCTTTATGCATCTATCTTCGTTATAGACATGATAGACTAATATCATTGCCATCTCATGGCTTCTGGTTGAAAGTCATTTTAACTATCAAGCCCACTCCCACTCGCATTCCCACTCCCACTCCCACACTTGGGAGTGGGAGGCCAAACGCAAATTGGAAGAACAACATCTCATAGCCCATTTGTGAAACATTCAACCCAATGGTATGAACTCTGAATTTTTCGATTCCAGGTAATCCATTGCCTAGATGCCGAGGTGCTAATAAAGAATAATAATATTTCTGGCAGCAGGGTCAGAAATAGAATCAGAAAATTTGTAAGATTGTGTCGTGGGCATAGATGTCAATCTGAACATTGAGAGGATATGTTTAAAGGTGATGTGGCAGATGGCTGAAGTTAAAGAAAGAAGGGGTCAGGGGAAGGAAAGAGTTGACAAAGTCTCCTGCCTTCTCCCCATAACCTCTGACAACTGTACTAATCAAAAATCTATCCCTCTCTGCCTTAAAAATATCCACGGACTTGGCCATGGATATTTGTGCCCTGATCTTGAGATTGGCTATGTAACTGAACAAAGCCAGTAGACTGAAAGTTTAGCTGAGGACAAGGACATCAAAATTCTCCGAAAGCCCAAAGCCGTCATGCATTTAAAATCATTTTGATTACACATGTATTTAATCAGTGACCACAATACAGCAGTTATACTTGACTTTTGTAGACTCGTCAGTCAGTAGTAGTTTACATAACCAGATATACCTGAGTACATTCAAGGGAATTTGGCCTGGATGAACGGATGGTCTGCCGTAATGTTAAAGGATAAAGCACATTCCTTCGAATGAATGAACAAAGTGTTTGTGCAACCTTCCACGGTTCCTAGAAGTACAGGATCTTTCAAAGACGATTATGACTTCCAAGAATATACTGACCATATGAAAGAACAAAGGGTGGGTTGAATGTGATGTTATGATGAGAAATGATCTTGAGTACACAGAAGAAATAGATTTAAGTTACCTAATCCAAGTTCAAATAAGGCTACTATATTACAGCATGTAATGCTTTCCTTCATTTGAACTGCAAATAAGATATTTTTTTAATAAAACACAAGGAATTTGTACATTCAAAGGAAGATTAACTAAACTTGGCATGAGACACCGCCAGCTAGTAAGGATCGTGAAAGGTTTGTTTCAAGAAAACATAATTGTGTGCCAGAAGGCATGGAAGAGTGTAAAACGGAGCCAGGTCAACTAAGGACACAGCTCGCTGGCTCCAGCATGTTTCTATAGCATCAAATCAAGTAACTGGAATGATTACTTGTTCATTTGTCCAAGAAAGCAAAACTAATGAAAGAGGGATTCAGCTGCGCTAAATAAGCAACTCTTTCATGCACCTGACAAGCCAATGGGTGCAACACTGCTCAGGTATAAAATGTCTCAGTCATTCCATTTCTGTGCTGAATAATTTAAGGTCATGATGACACAGTAGTCCCTCTCTCTTCAAATTTCCGATAAACCAGATTATGCCGAAATTCCAATTCCAAATCCATGCAGAAAACGTTAAATGGTATGAACTAAGGCCAGCAGTTGTTTTACTTCAAGATTATAGATGCGGAGCAGATGCGATGGCAATGTTTAAGAGACATTTAGACATGAGTGGGCAGGGAATGAAGGGATTTTGACCACATGTGCAGGTTCGTTGGTATCATTTAAAAATAAATTGGATAGGCATATGGATGAGAAGGGAATGGAGGGTTATGGTATGAGTGCAGGCAGGTGGGACTAAGGGAAAAAAGTTGTTCGGCACGGACTTGTAGGGCCGAGATGGCCTGTTTCTGTGCTGTAATTGTTATATATGCAAGCAGATGTGCAGTTTTAATTAGCATTACGTTTGGCACAGATATTGTGTTTCCCCGTTCTAAGTTGGTTCCCATTCAATGTTTCTGCTTACCAACCGCAAGGACACTAATTAAAAGCTTTTATGGAACTGAAAATCTCACTGACATAACTGGGAAAGAATTCAAGGCAGGGTAACATTCCCACGCCAGTACAATCTGAATCATTCACTTCCCACACAGAAGCTCACTCATTTGCTGAAGCTGATGAGGAAGGCTGATGCTAAGTTTCAACAGACAGGCACAGAAGGGACAGAGCTTGAGTCCTTCATTACAGCTCGTGCTTCAGCAGAACTTCACTGGTTGAGGAGTGCTAGGGATGCCCTCATGTAGTGAATATATATGCACAAAACTTTCGTCAAAGAGTCGAATATACAAGAATAGAAGCACTGGGAAAACATAGAAACATAGAAAATAGGTGCAGGAGGAGGCCATTCGGCCATTCATTGTGATCATGGCTGATCGTCCCCTATCAATAACCCGTGCCTGCCTTCTCCCCATATCCCTTGACTCCACTAGCCCCTAGAGCTCTATCCAACTCTCTCTTAAAACCATCCAGTGATTTGGCCTCCACTGCCCTCTGAGGCAGGGAATTTCATAAATTCACAACTCTCTGGGAGAAAAAGTTTTTTCTCACCTCAGCCTTAAATGACCTCCCCTTTATTCTAAGACTGTGGCCCCTGGTTCTGGACTCGCACAACATTGGGAACATTTTTCCTGCATCTAGCTTGTCCAGTCCTTTTATAATTTTATATGTTTCTATAAGTAGCCCCTCATCCTTCTAAACTCCAGTGAATACCAGCCTAGTCTTTTCAATCTTTCCTCATATGACAGCCCCGCCATCCCAGGGATCAATCTCGTGAACCTACGTTGCACTGCCTCAAGCACAAGGATGTCGTTCCTCAAATTAGGAGACCAAAACTGTACACAATACTCCAGATGTGGTCTCACCAGAGCCCTATACAACTGCAGAAGAACCTCTCTACTCCTATACTGAAATCCTCTTGTTATGAAGGCCAACATTCCATTAGCTTTCTTCACTGCCTGCTGTACCTGCACGCCAACTTTCAGTGACCGGTGTACAAGGACACCCAGGTCTCACTGTATCTCCCCCTTACCTAACCTAACCCCGTTGAGATAATAATCTGCCCCCTTGTTTTTATGCACAAAACTTTCGTCAAAGAGTCGAATATACAAGAATAGAAGCAGTGGGAAAAGTGGATAACCTCACATTTATCTATATTATACTGCATCTGCCACGCATCTGCCCACTCACTCAACCTGTCCAGGTCACCCTGCAACCTCCTAACATCCTCTTCACAGTTCACACTGCCACCCGGCTTTGTGTCATCCGCAAACTTGCTAGTGTTGCTCCTAATTCCCTCTTCCAAATCATTAATATATATGGTAAACAGTTGCGGCCCCAACACCGAGCCTTGCGGCACTCCACTTGCCACTGCCTGCCATTCTGAAAAGGATCCGTTCACTCCTACTCTTTGCTTCCGGTCTGCCAACCAATTTTCTATCCATGTCAACACCCTACCCCCAATACCATGTGCTCTAATTTTAGACACCAGTCTCCCGTGCGGGACCTTATCAAAGGCTTTCTGAAAGTCTAGATACACTACATCCACTGGCACCCCTTCATCCATATTACTTGTTACATCCTCAAAAAATTCCAGAAGATTAGTCAAGCACGATTTCCCTTTCATAAATCCATGTTGACAGGGACTAACCAGCTAGTTTTTCATACAAAGGATGGTGGGTGTATAGAACAATCTGCCAGAGGAGGTAGTTGAGGCTGGACTATCCCAACATTTTAGAAACAGTTAGGCAGGTACATGGATAGGACAGGTTTGGAAGGATATGGGCCAAACACAGGCAGGTGGGACTAGTGTAGCTGGAACATGTTGGCCGGTGTGGACAGGTTGGGCCAAAGGGCCTGTTTCCACACTCTATCACTCTATTAATCTGTCACCACGCAGCAAATTTAAATTACATATTTTTTAACTAAGATTTTAATGCAATGTAGCATTTTGTTGGAATGAGTGGTTTTTAAAAAGATAGTGCTGCACTCAGTAGTGATGAGGAGATTGTTCAACAGATTAATACTGGCATTTGGGTGACGGAGAAAACACTTCTGCGCAGTCAAAGACCGCACATGTTCAATAATGCCTGATCCATAGATACCAAATACAAATTCTGCCTCTTACTGCTTCTACATCTATTGTTCGAGTGTGTAGTTCTTTAGCATTTTGTTCGATGGAACCTTTAGGAGTGGCCAAACAACAAAGGAAGATACATAGGGTACCAGTAGGTAGGAGGTTAACTAACTAACTTGTTTAAGAATGCTGCAGCAAAGGACAACATGGGGAAAATTGGTTCTGTCTATGGCTCCACAAAAAACATGTTACATAAAATAAACAACAGATAGAAACAGATATCCACAACAGGGCTGAAGACATAAAACCAAAGCGATGAAATGTGCTGTGCATTTGTGCAACAAACGTGTGAAAATAAAATCTAGTGTAAGCAACAGAGAAAGAAGGTTAGTTAAAGGGGGTATTGGGGGTTCAGTATTGACGTGGATAGAGAACTGGCTGGCAGACAGTAAGCAAAAGTAGGAGTAAACGGGTCCTTTTCAGAATGGCAGGCAGTGACTAGTGGGGTACCGCAAGGCTCCCAGCTATTTACAGTATATATTAATGATTTGGACGAGGGAATTGAATGCAACATCTCCAAGTTTGCGGATGACACGAAGCTGGGGGGCAGTGTTAGCTGTGAGGAGGATGCTAGGAGGCTGCAAGGTGACTTGGATAGGTTGGGTGAGTGGGCAAATGCATGGCAGATGCAGTATAATGTGGATAAATGTGAGGTTATCCACTTTGGTGGCAAAAACAGGAAAGTAGACTATTATCTGATTGGTGGCCGATTAGGAAAAGGGGAGATGCAACGAGATCTGGGTGTCATGGTACACCAGTCATTGAAAGTAGGCATGCAGGTGCAGCAGGCAGTGAAGAAAGTGAATGGTATGTTAGCATTCATAGCAAAAGGATTTGAGTATAAGAGCAGGGAGGTTCTACTGCAGTTGTACAGGTGAGACCCTGGAGTATTGCGTACAGTTTTGGTCTCCCAATCTGAGGAAAGACATTCTTGCCATCGAGGGAGTACAGAGAAGGTTCACCAGACTGATTCCTGGGTTGGCAGGACATTCCTATGAAGAAAGACTGGATAGACTCGGCTTGTACTCGCTAGAATTTAGAAGATTGAGGGGGGATCTTATAGAAACTTACAAAATTCTTAAGGGGTTGGACAGGCTAGATGCAGGAAGATTATTCCCGATGTTGGGGAAGTCCTGAACAAGGGGTCACAGTTTAAAGTTAAGGGGGAAGTCTTTTAGGACCGAGATAAAATCATTTTTTACACAGAGAGTGGTGAATCTGTGGAATTCTCTGCCACAGAAGGTAGTTGAGGCTAGTTCATTAGCTATATTTAAGAGGGAGTTAGATGTGGCCCTTGTGGCTAAAGGGATCAGGGGGTATGGAGAGAAGGCAGGTACAGGATACTGAGTTGAATGATCAGCCATGATCATATTGAATGGCGGTGCAGGCTTGAAGGGCCGAATGCCCTACTCCTGCACCTATTTTCTATGTTTCTATGTTTCTATGTAAAGATGTCTGAACTGCCTGTCATTTGTAACCATCCATCACTGTTATAAATTATTGTCCTGGTTAGAACAAAGGACACTTTATAATCACCCAGAGAGCATGACATCTCATTACCTTGCTAATGAGGTGTCATGGCATGTGACACCAGCAGCCTCTTAGGAACGTTTTAAGTTGTGGTGGGGCTGTAGTTATAATGATGTGCTAAGAACTATGTGATGAGCGGTTGGGACAATTCTGATGAAATTTTAGTTATATTCTGTTTTTCATTTCCCTCTCAGTATTACAGATTTCAATCAACATCCTACTCTCCCATAATCTTTCATGAGGATTTCCCTTAAGGCGGGAGAGTGTGAGATTTACTGTGCAGATACATGTTGCCTAATAAGCAACCTCCTAAACTTTGTTTTCAAAATGCCCCGGAAGACACACATGAAAATTTGTAGAATATTGAACAGATAAAAGGAGAAAAAAATGGGACCACTAGAAATCTGCAATAGTCCAATAAACAAGATAATAAATAAAGACAATGAAATCTTCAAAATGCCATTAGACGTGACAATGGCAAGTTAAAGGATTGGGGTGGGGTGACGTTGAAAACAGTGGTTACTTCTGGCACTTTTTACATTCTCATACTGACCCAAGAACACTAAATTGGATGATTCATGGATGTGTCTGCCAATGAGGCCCAACTGTATTACTAAATTGCTGCCACATGTTTGAACTCTTTCCATCATTATTTCTGCTACAAGTTCGAGCATAGCAAGGATGAATGCATCTTAAGCATGATGTCAGTTGACAATTAGAGTTAACAGGTATTCTAGAGCACAACAGTTGCTAGAGCAATGCTCATTGTTTGTATTCGTAGGAACCTACACATCAATTTTGCAAAATTATTTTATTCTCCCTTTCCCTATTTATTAAATATTTTCACAACAATCAAGAGATCTTGGGCATTAATTTATCTTTGGAAAAACATTTTAAAATTCTTATTACTGTGGATTGCACTAATAAAACCTTATATAATTACAAATGTAATTAATAATAACATTTGTAAAATGATACTAAGATAGGTGGTGGTGTGGGTAATGAAGTAGATTTTCAAAGTCTACAGAGAGATTTAGGCCATTTGGAAGAGTGGGCTGAAAGATGGCAGATGGAGTTTAATGCTGATAAGTGTGAGGTGCTACATCTTGGCAGGACAAATCAAAATAGGACATTCATGGTAAATGGTAGGGAATTGAGGAATGCAGTTGAACAGAGGGATCTAGGAATAATTGAATTGAATTGAATTGAATCCTTCATTTGTCATTCAGACCTTTCGGTCTGAATGAAATGTCGTTGCCTGCAGCCATACATGTAATAATAAACAACACACAATAAACACAAATTAACATCCACCACAGTGAGTTCACCAAGCGCCTCCTCACTGTGATGGAGGCAAAAGTCTTAGGGTTGCTGTCTCTTCCCTCCTCTTCTCCCTCTGCGCTGAGGCGATACCCCACCGGGCGATGGTAAGTCAGTCCCGCGGTTCAAGCTCCGTGGCCCGGGGGTGGTCAAAGCTGCCGCCCTCCAGTCCAGCGGACGCAGTTGTTGCCACGGGAGCTCCGGAGAACAGGCATCAGCCTGTGACCCGCGAGCTCCCGACGATGTCATCCACTGGCCCGCGGCCGAGCCCCGGATTCAGGTCGCCGCCGCCAGAATGCCGCCTCAGCCACCGGAGCACCGTCTCCGCCCCACACCGGGCCGCCCACACGGGAGCACCTTCCAGCCCCGCACCGGGCCGTCCACACGGGAGCGCCTTCCAGCCGGGAGCCGGGCCGCCCTCACAGGAGCGTCTCAGCCCCGCGCCGTCCACCCTCACTGGAGCGCCGAGTCGTGTCGCTGCCCGAACGCCGTCGCAGCTCGAAGACGGCCAGCCTCGCGTTGGTGAGTCCTGGCTGGCTCTACCTCCAGATCCTCGAGGTCAGTCGCAGGTTGGAGGCCGCCAGCTCCGCCATTAGGCCTCAGCTCAGACGGGGGAAGAGAAGGGGGATACGACAAGAAAGTCGCATTCCCCCGAAGGGAGAGACAGAAAGCCATGTTTCCCCCCCCCCCCCCCCCCCCCCCCCCCCCACACATAACTCAACCTAATAACCAAAAGTTTAACTGAACAAGACAAAAAAAAACAACACAAAAAATTAAAAACAGGCAGACTGCAGGCGAGCCACTGTGCACAGTTCCCTGAAGGTGGAATCTCATGTAGATAGGGTGGTAAAGAAAGCTTTTGGTGTGCTGGCCTTTATGAATCAGAGCATTGAGTATAGAAGTTGGGATGTAATGTTAAAATTGTACAAGGCATTGGTGAGGCCAATTCTGGAGTATGGTGTACAATTTTGGTCGCCTAATTATAGGAAGGATGTCAACAAAATAGAGAGAGTACAGAGGAGATTTACTAGAATGTTGCCTGGGTTTCAGCAACTAAGTTACAGAGAAAGGTTGAACAAGTTAAGTCTTTATTCTTTGGAGCGCAGAAGGTTAAGGGGGGACTTGATAGAGGTCTATAAAATGATGAGAGGGATAGACAGAGTTGACGTGGATTAGCTTTTCCCACTGAGAGTAGGGAAGATTCAAACAAGAGGACATGACTTGAGAATTAAGGGACAGAAGTTTAGGGGTAACATGAGGGGGAACTTCTTTACTCAGAGAGTGGTAGCTGTGTGGAATGAGCTTCCAGTGGAGGTGGTGGAGGCAGGTTCGATTTTATCATTTAAAAATAAATTGGATAGTTATATGAACGGGAAAGGAATTGAGGGTTATGGTCTGAGCGCAGGTATATGGGACTAGGGGAGAATACGTGTTCGGTACGGACTAGAAGGGCCGAGATGGCCTGTTTCCGTGCTGTTATTGTTATATGGTTATATGGTCTTGTTCTGTATTAAATCAATAATCATTATCAGTCAGTTTAGTTTATTGTCACGTGCACCGAGGTACAGTAAAAAGCTTTTGTTGTGTGTTGACCAGTCAATAGACAATAGGTGCAGGAGTAGGCCATTCGGCCCTTCGAGCCAGCACCGCCAGTCAGCAGAAAGACAAAACATGCTTACGATCAAGTCGTTTACAGTGTACAGATACATGTTAAAGGAGTAAAGATTCAAGAATGTGGAGCAATTGTAATATGTGATTGTAGATTTGATTCTCTGGCTAGCACGCAAATAGTCGCCTGGGTTGGGCAACATCTTGGAAGCTATATATTGATCAATCAGACAAAATTCAGTGTTATCAAAATGTTCTCAGCAATCTTCAATGAATTGCATCAGTGAAGATTCTACTGTAGTAATGATAAAACCAATCACTTAATAGGCCAGGCAGCACCTGTGGAAAGAGAAATTGAGTTAAATGAAGTTTCAGTTTCGTGACCCTTAATTGTCGACCTGAAACTTTTACTGTTTCTGTCCCCACAGATGCTGCCTGGCCTGCTGAGTGTTATTTTCTGTTTTCATTCTTCTCTTCTGTTTTCTAATATCTGCTGTCCTTTTTGTTGTTTTTGTTTAAAGTTCATAGTTATATAGGGCTTTTTACTGGAGGTATCATTGATAGATGCAAGTCCCACTTAAAGAACTTTTGGAATCTTGAAACATAAGTTTCTTTTGCATAACAAAGGGAAATGTTACCCTTGCTCTAAACATCCACTTGCCATAGTAATAGTCTGGAATCTGTTGCAGCAGGACTTGCAACTGCACCTACTATCAGTTAGACTTGCACTTGAACTCTTCAGATCAGAACAACTTTTGTATGAACTGATAACAATACATTGAGCAAAAGGCAAAATATGAGAAAAGAGTGAAGAATCCATTTCTGACGTACATGGATAGGTGGCGCTACAGATTGGAGGGAGAGGAGAGGCAGGCCAAAGCCTGGCAAGTGATCAGTGAAAACAAGAGAAGGGGGTTTTGTATAGACAGGTGTTTGGACAATGGACAGAAATGAAAAGACTAAAGGTTTGAGATGAGGATGGAAGGATTGCAAATTGTGAAGCCAAAGGAAGAAATGTAAGTGGAAAGGGATGGGGAAGAGAGAAGTTGGTGCAAGTCCAGGTGGGGCACAGGGCTGTGGAAGAAGGAGGGGGTGTTTGGTAAGTTACATGAAATTGGAGAATTCAATGTTCATACCATTGGGTGATAGGCTATCCAAGCAGAATATGAGGTGCTCTTCCTCCAGTTTGCATGTAGCCTTTATTCTGGCAATGGAGGAGGCCCAGGACTGAAAGGCCAGTCTGGAAATGGGAAGGGGAGTTAAAATGATTAGCAGATGCAGTCGACCTTAGTAGACGAAGTGCAAGTGTTTGGCTAAACAGACAACAAGTCTATGATTGGTCTCACAGATGTAAAGGAGGCCATATTGGGAACACCAGATGCAATGGATGAGGTTTGAGGAACTGCAGGTGAACCCCTGTCTCACCTGGAAGCATAGCTGGTGTCCCTGCATGGATGTGAGGGAGGAGGTATAGGGACAGGTGATACATTCCTGCAGTTGCTGCATATGGGCGGTTTGGTTGAGAAGGAAAATATATGACCTCATTGAACAGGTAAATGAACAGGACATCTCTTCATCAAATAGATTCAAAGAATGGGGGGAAAAAAACATGTGGGAGAGAGAAGAAAGTTGAATTACATTTTTTTTAACTTTAAATAGGAATGTCACAAAATTTTGGGATTTAAAAAATCAAGCCTGTAATTTATTCCATCAGATAAAGCATAAAAAGAACTTTAATTTGATACCTAATTCACTTTCATATCTTCAGTAATAAAAAAGTCATGGTCATTTACATACTTGGAAATTAGCAGGTAGACAAAAGTGCTGGAGAAATTCAGCGGGTGCGGCAGCATCTATAGAGCGAAGGAAATAGGCAACGTTTCGGGCCGAAACCCTTCTTCAGACTTGGAAATTAGCATCTTGTTCCCTATTTGACTTAACACAAAAGCTGTGATCGAGGACAGTCAAAAGCCCATAACTTTCTAAAAGATTCAGAGAAAAACTGAATAAAATGTTCAGTTATTATAGATTGAAGCATTCTGAAACAAATATGAAACATCTTATTTGGATGACCTGAAATTAAAGCATATTACAAGCATGTAGCTAATTACAAAATTGACTGTTGTGACGGAAATAGTAATAAACACCCAGACTGCCTTGACAATTCAAAAATGTGATATTCTCAAGATCAGAACTTTAATATTATTGTATTTTATGCTGTATGTCCGTAACAGACAGGTAAAGAATTACAATTTCCAGCAATAGACCAAGTCTTTATGGAGAAGATCAGTTGCTAGCTGATACATTGGCATATCATAATCAGTAGCATCATCATACTCCTCAGATTGTAACCAATAAGCAACTCTGTACACCTTATTTTTCCTCAACTGTTCAATTTTGGCATTGTAAACTACAAGTTTTTGCTCTTCAAACCACGCATGACATGTCTTTCTGCCCACTACTTTCCCATTATAATATCCTGTAGATCATCTCATTTGGAGTACTCCAAATTCGGGTAATCTCTGTGAAAGCTGTCCAAATCAGTCCCTTTTGCTGGGCATTTGGATTGACAATTTTGCATTTCTTCTTCAGAGACATCTGTTTAAAATGTCAAGAAAAAAAAACATTGAACAGCATTAACAGAAACAAGTTATTATTTGCAGTTTTAGAAAAAAAGGTAGAAATAATAGTTAAATACTAAAACAAATAGTAAATACCCAACAAAAAAATCATATTAATCGAAGTTTCATCGAATCAATTCATCTAAATTCAATTACTAGATCTAAACATCTATCTATTTCTTAAGTATCCAAATAACAAATAACAAACTGATCCCATTCACACAAGAATTCACAATATAACATGATTTTTAAATCTCACTTTGTCATGAATTTATATGCCAAATGGAAGGAATATTTAATTCCCATAAAATAAAAAACATCCACTCTCAAGATAATCAGAATCATTATTTTTGCACAATACATCTGACTGCAACTGTACTGTGGATATTTAGTATGGAAAAATGATCATGTATTGATCATGGATGGACAATAACACAAAATATAGATGATTTAGATTTATGACATGATTGTGCAAACAAATAATGAATTTGATTATCTTGAGAGTGGATGTTTCTGGAATGTGATCGATTGAAATGTTGCCATTGCAATAAATGTTAAGCCCATATCGGCAGGCAAGACAAGGCCAATTCGTAGGGGGGCCTAAATAACATTTTTCACATCATAAGATTAAAATGAAGCCACACCAAAAAGCAAGATAATATGTTAAATAAATGACATATCTTTTGTTTTGTCCTGGACTTGTGATCCGTGATGTTGGGCATTGAAGGCGTTAGAAGTCGCGTTTAACTTCAATCCAGCGATGCAATCGTCCAGCAATTTTTTTTTAAATGGGAACGGAAGCCCGAAAATGTTTTCTTCATCAACTAGCAGCCCGAGGAAATCCTTCTCCGACAATCAATACAAACCTGCATCTTAACCCCCCCCCCCAAAAAAAAGTCTCCAGAATAACATGCACAGGCAGCAGGCAGATCTGGTAGGTTTTGTAACAACACTACTTTAAGCTAGTTCAGATTTTGTGGTTAATAAATGAGGCCAAAGAAAATATTAAATCCAAAATGACTAATGGTTGACCAGGGGATTGAGAATTTTGGAGGTGCCAGCCACACAGAACTAATAAGAATAGAGAAAATTGACAAGTGTATCATAAAAAAAGCGAGAGCTGCTATGAAAAAAAATGAAGAGTCGGGAAGGTAATAGTAGCATCCCTGGAGTCTCTGGAGATCCTGCTGTAAAACTAAATGAAAGTGAAACAAGGAAATGGCAGTGAATTCAAGCCAACAATTTATATCAGTCTTCACTGTGGCCGGCTCTGCAAGTAACCTTATGGATAAAGGGTAGTTTCATTTTGCTGGTAGAACTGGGAAAAATCATTTTGGCAAAAAATAAAATATTTGAAAATAAATTGGATGAATGGTATATATGTTAGTAAATCCTGACAACCTGTATCTAAGGGTTTATATGAAGTGAGTGCAGAAAAGGTGGAGCGATTGGCTGAAGTTTCTCAAAACTTATTGTGTTTTGGTGGATAAAGGTGGGATGGGAAAGTGTGAATGTGATGTCCTTGTGCAAGAAGGGAGGGGGACAACATGTTTAAAACAGCATCTGCACGTCCTTCCTACACTCTTTGCTAAGCTTTACATTTATGGGAGGGAAGATACTACTGAAGTCTAAAATCAAGGAGGAATTAGCTAGTCATTTGGAAAGGTGTAATTCAATCAAACTCAGGTAATGTGGTTTTATGAAAAGTAAATTTTCTTTGACAAATTTCCTCGCGTATGCAACAGAGATGATGGCGAGGAATCTGTAAATGTGGTGTTCTTGAATTTCCAAAAAGCATTCAATTAGATGCCACTTCAAAGGCTAGGGCTTAAGATAAGTGTTTATGGTGTCGGGACGATGTGTTAACATGAATTAAAGACTGGTTATCACATGGAAGATCCAAGGTTAAGATAGATAGGGCTTTTTCAGACTGGAAAAACATAATTTGTGGAGTGCCTCAAGGATCAATTCTTGGCTCTCCATTATTTACTATCTAAATGATTGGCTTAAAAGAGGGGCAAAGTGTAAAATATCCAAGGTCTGCTGATGACATTATATAGGTGGGAGGATCCCTCTGTCATAAGAGGGATGTTTGGATTCTACAATAAGATATTTATAGGCTGAGTAAGTAGGCAAATGTAGTTTATTGTGAGAAAGTGTGAGGTTGTGGTATGATAGGAGAAATCAAAAGGCAGACTATTATCTGAACAGAGAGAGACCACAAATGTGATCAGTACAAAGGAATCAAGGTGTTCTTGTGTGTGAAATATGTTAAGCAGGTGCAGCAAGTGATTAAGAAAGCAAATGGCATTTTGGCTTTCAATGGTCAAAGGTTTCAAAGGTCTTTTATTGTCACGTGTACCAATGAGTAGGCCCCCTTCGGTCATGACTGACCAAGGGTGATGCATCCTGGTCGGATGCAAGCCTGGGTGATGTCATATGGAGGACAGGCTGTTGCCCATGCAGCACATCCCCCCTCTCCATGTCGCTGATCAATCCAAAGGAACAGCAGGGCCGTTACAGTTTGGCACCAGCGCCGTCGCAGGAGCTGCCAGAGCGAGGTTGTAGACAACGACAAACTCCCTTAGGGGCACCGACTCCAGATTTTCTTGAGGTTTACTCCTGGAGCATTTTCCATGACTGGATATGGCCACAAGGCAGTGGAGGTTTTAAATCAGAGTTTTCCCTCTCCTAGATGGACTGCCTTCCCATGCTGACGAGCCCAATCTGCCCATCTTTTATTGTCAAGTGTACCAATTAAGGTACAGTGATGTGTGAATTACCAAACAGCCATACCAAAAAAGCAACAAGACACAAAACTACATACAAGTTAACATAAACATCCACCACAGCAGATTCCCACATTCCGCACTGTGATGGAAGGGAAAAAAGTCCAATCTTCCTCCTCTTTATTCGCCCATGGTCGGGGCAGTCGAACCATCTTCGGGGCGATCGATGCTCCCGCAGCCGGCGATCGAAGTCCCCGCGTCGGGGCAGTTGACGCTCCTGCAGCTTGCAGTTCCCAAAATCGGTCTATGACCAGAAACCGCTAGTTCCGTGTTGTTAAAGTCCACAAGCACCCACGGTTGGAGCTCCCAGATCGATCCCTGGCTCCGCGATGTTAAATTCCAGTAGGATCCCCGAGGGGGAGCTCCCAAAAGTCGGTCTCCAGGAAATGCCGCCAACTCCTCGATGTTAGGCCGCAGTGCAGATGGAGATATGAAAAAGGAAAAAATTGCATCTCCGTTGAGGTAAGAGATTAGATAAAGTTTCCCCCAAAATCACCCACACCACATAAAATAAGCTAAAGAAGACTAAAAACATTCATTTAATACATACTATTAAAACACAAAGCAGGAAAGGACAGACAGACTGTTGGCGAGGCAGCCATTGCTAAGATTTGAAGTTTAACGGCAGAAGAGCATTGTTACAATTTTAGAGTGTCGGTGGGGTTGTAACAAGATTATTACGCACAGTTTTGTTCCCTTTTGATGTAAGAGTATTCTAGCAATGGAGAGATTGATTCCTAGCATTAGACTGATTCCTGAGATGATCAGATTGTCCTAACATGAATGGCTAAAATAGTTTAAATTGGTTTCTTTGGAATTTAGAAGAATGAAGGGTAATCTTATTAAAACACAGGAAATGCTCAGGAGTTATCACAAGGTGAGAGGTTTTGACATGGGGCTGTCTCAAGTAAAGGAACATGGCTGTGTAATAATGAGGTGTAGGGATGTAATACTGATGTGCCTTTAATTTCTTCAAAGTAGATTCTTCAAAAAGATAATTCTTTGTCTCTTTATCTAGCTTGAAATTATCTAGCCCGGAGGTTTGTGGCGGCTAAAACATCAGAGATATGTAAAGTGGAGGTTGATCATTTTTTGAAAGATCAGAGAATAGAGGGTTATGGAAAAGTAGCCTGGATAAGAAATTAAGACTTGGGATGATTCAGCCATGATCATATCTAGTGTCTGGGCAGACCTAAGCATACTGACTTCTATTTTCTTGTGAAGGAGAATTTTTTTTTAAATCCAAAGATTGAATTAAAAGGAAGCAAGGAAAGCATTGTGGATGGGCAGTAAATTCTTTCAAAAATTAAAACAAATGAATTTCATAACTTCCTAGCCCACTAATAAAACAGAAGGGGTGGAGGGGTGAAATGAGGAGGACGACTTTCGTTTAAAATTTGATAGTTTAAAATCTCTCCAATAATTCAAAAGCTGATGAATTGATCTCCACATAAGTCTCGACCCAAAACGCCACCCATTCCGTCTCTCCAGAGATGCTGCCTGGCCCGCTGAGTTACTAGAGCACTTTGTGTCTATCTTTGATGTAAAGCAGCATCTGCAGTTCCTTCCGCCGCATAATCTCTATTGCCAGAGAGGTTGCTTCATTATCACGTCGCTTCAAAGGTACATGTATCATGAGATTATCTCTAAATAACTGTGTCGTGACAGCCTCTACAATGTCTCAAGGGTTTAGCCCTCAATAGTCACTTTAAATGATGACCGTGAATCAGAAGGTAATCTACACACGCCCACAAGCCCTCCACATGACATTCAATGCTGTAGAAAGATGAATATTCCAGAAACAGTCTCTTGATTAAATGTTTCTTTATTGAAGTACAAAGCAGTTAAATAATTCATCAAAGCTTCTTCTTGTACAAGTACGTTTCAATCATACTCGTGGTCATGCTCGTGCATGGTCGAAAACTATGTCTCTCACCCCATCTTCATCACACTAAACTAAACTCCTTGGGTGATGTTTCGGGTCGAGACCCTTCTTCAGACTCACGTGAGGGTGGGGGTGGCGGGAAGAAGAAAAGAAGAGGCAGGAAACAGTGGACTGAGGGAGATCTTGATTAAATGCAGTCAACAACGTACCTCGGTGACTGCCAATCACCCCCCCACCCCCCGGACACTTATTATCACTTATTATTATTTATTTAAATCATTTGCTATGTCGCTCTTCCAGGGAGATGCTAAATGCATTTCGTTGTCTCTGTACTGTACACTGACAATGACAATTAAAATTGAATCTGAATCTGAATCTGATCTGGGGAGGGGAGGAGAAAGCAGGGACTACCTGAAATTGGAGGTCAATGTTCATACTGCTGGGGCTCAAACGCATGAGGTGCTGCTCCACCAATTTACGGTGGGCCTCACTCTGACCATGGAGGAGGCCCAGGATAGAAAGGTCGGATTCGGAATGGGAGGGGGAGTTGAAGTGCTGAGCCACCGGGAGATCAGGTTGGTTATTGCGAACCGAGCGGAGGTATTGGGAGAAGGAGATTTAAAAAAAAAATAGACTATAAATGAGGTGTTCTATAGGCGAGGTTTTCCCCTCATCTATAGTAGAAGAGGGGAATCCCCGTTCCCTGAAGAATGAGGACATCTCCGATGTCTGGGTGTGGAACACCTCATCCTGGGTGCAGATGCGGCGTAGACGGAGGAATTGGGAGTAGGGGATGGAGTCCTTACAGGAAGCAGGGTGGGAAGAAGTGTAGTCCAGATAGCCACGGGAGTCAATGGGTTTATAGTGGATGTCGGTCAGTGGTCTATCACCTGCGATGGAGATAGTGAGGTCAAGAAATGGTAGAGAAGTGTCGGAAATGGTCCAGGTGTATTTGAGTGCTGGATGGAAGTTAGTGGTGAAATGGATGGAGTCAGTGAGTTGTGTGTGAGTGCAGGAGGTAGCACCAATGCAGTCATCGATGTAGCGGAGGTAAAGCTTGGGGATAGGGCCATGGTACGCCTCGAACAAAGATTGTTCGACGTACCCTACAAAGAGGCAGGCATAGCTAGGGCCCATGTGCGTGCCCATAGCTACACCTTGTATTTGGAGGAAATGGGAGGGGTCAAACGAAAAGTTGTTAAGGGAGTAAATGCTTGATGTGTCGCTGTTAAACCATCCACCAATTTTAATTTGCTGTTAATAGATATTGGTATGCTAGATCTAATAAATTCCTGCATGTTCCAGATGGCTTGTTCCAGATGGCTTGTTCCAAGGCCCACAAGCCATTCAGGATCAAAAGATGCTGATGAATTCATATTATTATTACTGTATTTTATTTCACAGTGGACATCCTGGAAGCAAGGCAGAGGAGGGCTGAGGAACTCAAGAGATTAACGGATAAGGCCATCCAGATGTCTGAATCCCAGCTTTCTGAACTCAGAGCCGAGATTAAGGTCAGTTATTACATGAAGCCCATCAAAGATAGTGGCATCAAAGCAGCACGGTGGCGCAGCGATAGTTGATGCCTTATAGCACCAGAGACCCGGGATCGATCCTGACTCCGGGTCCTTATCTGTATGGAATTTGTATATTTTTCCTGTGACCTACGTGAGTTTTCTCTGGGTGCTCCGGTTTCCTCCCACATTCCAAAGACGCCAGGTTGGTTGGTTAATTCACTTCGATAAGTTGTAAAATTGACCCTAGTGTGTGTGGTCAGTGATGGGCCTCTTTCTGCTCAGTATCTCTAAAGTCTAAAGTCTAAAGTCAAAAATAAAGGGTAACCAACATTTGCCTTACAGACCTAAAACCAAATGCATTGTTCTGATGAGGGCGAACTTAATTCTGCTCACAGATTTCTCCGGCACCACCAATTCCTCACCCTTATAAATATGGGAGAATGTGATTGAATGTGATTGATCAGAGTGCTATGGAAGCTAGAAGAGTTTGTGGGCTGAATGGCCTCCTTTTATGTTGTAAGGAAATATGAAGATATGATATTTCCAACCCCAACTTACTGCTAATGTGTCACAGGATATGCTGCTCTGGAAAAGGTGATTCAATACTGTACCTGTCTGTTGTCGCACCTCAGTCTGAATCTTCTTTAATCAATTAGAATAGCTGCCATCTGTTCACATTCATTCTTGACAATGTTGAATTTTGACAACCTTAAGAGAGGTTTAGTTTTGTTTTTAGTTCAGAGATACAGCGCGGGAATCGGCCCTCCATCCCACTGAGTCCATGCCGATCAGCGATCCCCGCGCATTTTTTTTAACACTAACCTACACATCCTAGGGATAATTTACATTTACACCAAGTCAATTAACCTACGTACCTGTACGTCTTCGGAGTGTGGGGGGAAATCAAAGATCTCGTAGAAAACCCACGTAGGGCACGGGGAGAACGTAAAACTCCGTACAGACAGCACCCGTAGTCAGGATCAAACCAAAGTCTCTGGCGCTGTAAGACCACCCTTCCACCCTAGAGGTGGAGATGAAAATTCTACTGATCAGTTTATGATGGGGTGGAGAGGAGATGGAAAAGGTAGATGAAATTATATAATTCAGTGAAATATATATATTTACCCAGTTGCAGAGCTGTGACAAGGATGGGGCAGTTTACAATGTGGCCAAGGTTAAAGAACAAATGAATTATTTCAGATTTTATGTTATTTTATAAATAAGGTGCCTAGAAATAATGTAGCAAACACTAGTGAAATCAGCCCATGGCTGTTTGCAGGCATTGGAATAAAAGATCAGGAAATATTTCCTCCATTAAATTTGTTGTTGTATCTGGTCTTTCAAATGGTACCGACTCCGACTGTGCAAAGGGCGGAGCAGTGGCGCAGCAGTAGTGTTGCTGCCTTGCAGCGCCAGTGACCCGGGTTTGATCCTGACTACCTCTCTGTATGGAGTTGTACGTTCTGCGTGGGGTTTCTCTGAGATCTTCAGGTTTCTTCCCACACTACAAAGATGTACAGGTTTGTAGGTTAATTGGCTGTGTAAATGTAAATTGTCCCAAGTGTGTAGGATAGTGTTAATGTGCAGGGATCGCTGGTCAGCGCGGGTTCGGTGGGCCGTAGGGTCTGTTTCTGCGCTGTATCTCTAAACTAACTAAACAAATTTGATGAATGCAGGGACCTGACCAGTTTACCAAATGCTGCTGCTCTTGATAAATGTAAACAGTAAAGTAATGAGGGTAAGTTTTAATTACTCATCTTCTCTTGATTGCATGAGAAATGCACGAGCAGCAGGTGAACAGGGCATGAGTGCCTTGGACATTCTTCTTGCAAGCAAGGGTGGGCATTTAAACCTGTTTCAAGGGCTCATGCACAAAGCAAACAAGAGCCTGTTTTTATTTCATATGAAAACCTGTAGACTACACTGGCTCCAGGATCTTGATGTATTAAATGGGCCGAGCATGCACTGCTCACACCTGGCCTCACTGATCCACTGACTGAGCCATCTTTAGTGATGGACAAGCAGGTTGTCGAAGGCCACTTTGGAAAAGGACAGTGTTGAATAAGATACATAGAGTAGCTTTCTTTACACCACCTGCTTCATTGAAACTGCCAATAAAACAGGCCATCTCCTTCTTACATACCTTCAAACTGCAGCAGTGGAGCACCAACTTATCAATATCACCTTGGTCACCTGAATTCTTGGAAGCTCTGAAGCTAAAGTCGTGGCCCAGAAATTCATCCACTTTGTATCCATTATGGAAAGGTTGAAAATTCCATACTGATGCTGCAATATGACTTTGATACTTTTTAAACCATGGTTTGAACATGGCATGTATCTTTGAAGCATTCATGCATGTGTTGTTTAATGGCTGTCAGAGTTCTGGCCCCATCACATTTCTTGTGAATATTTTTGCTGGTGCACAGTCAGAGAAAGAAAACATTTTTTTTGAGGGAACATATATGCTGCCAAATGAGAATACTTGGAAACGTAAAAAGATGAGTATATAGAACTATCTGATTCTACATTTCCAAGTGTGATTTGACCCTCTTTATTTATGGAATGCTTCCTTCATTATTCTTCTATTCTTCTTTCTTCATTATGTTTTATTCATTCTGCTTTTCTGCATGTTAAATGATAATATCAGTGAGAAAGTTCTCACCAAGAACTTGGTGATTAACCAAGAAATTAATCATCAAGATTAAATTAAATCTTGGTGATTTACCAAGACATCAATCATCAATAACGTTCTTGCTATTGAGGGAGTGCAGCGTAGGTTCACAAGGTTAATTCCCGGAATGGCGGGACTGTCATATATTGATAGAATGGAGCGGCTGGGCTGGTACACTCTGGAATTTAGGATGAGAGGAGATCTTATTGAAATATATAAGTTTAGTAAGGGTTTGGACATTCTAGAGGCAGGAAACATGTTCCCGATGTTGGGGGAGTCCAGAACCAGGGGCCACAGTTTAAGAATAAGAGGTAAGCCATTTCACACAGAGAGTTGTGAATCTGTGGAATTCGCTGCCTCAGAGGGTGGTGGAGGCTGGTTCTCTGGACATTTTTGAGAGAAAGCTAAACAGAGCTCTTAAAGATAGCGGAGTCAAGGAATATGGGGAGATGGCAGGAATGGGGTACTGATTGAGGATGATCAGCCATGATCACATTGAATGGCGGTGCTGGCTCGAGGGGCTGAATGACCTACTCCTGCACCTGTTGTCTATTGTCTATAAGGCTTATGGTGCAATCTTTGAACAATTGGTTGATTAGCATAAAGGAGCTATGAACTAGCAAGGAGATTGTACAGTCCTGTCTAATAAGAGCGTCCAGGGCAATATAATGTCACGCAGTAATATCTATCTATACATAACTAAAACTCTGATCTTGTGCTCTTCTGGTTTGCGTGGGTTTTCTATTTGCGCAAAAATGGTACAGGATTGCACTATGATTTTTCACCACCTTACTCACCATTCTCCTGTGCTCAACTGCTATAGACATTGTGGGCGAATGGATTCTTGGGCTGGCAGCCAACTGTTGCAACGATTTTAAAAGCCAAGCCATGGCAAACAATTGGGCAGCAGCCACCCGACAACCAAAATTCATTTTGTGAACACAAACTTGTTAAAAAGGCGAGGCAAACAATTGGGCAGCAGCCACCTTACAGCCATCGAGGGGACTCACCGTGGAGTAGGCGTGCGTTCAGTGTTATTCGCAGCTCAGAGAGCCGTGATCCTCTCGCTTCCTGGGTCTGGCAGAGACTGAGTGAGGGACTACACTTCCGGGTTTTATAGTCCCTCCCCCCTGAAGCCAGCGGGGGCAGCAGAGAGAATGGGGAATTTTTAAAAAACATTAATATCTCTCTGATTTTTCATCGATGGGAAAAATCCTCCGATCCCAGAAGGCGGAGGGGGGCTCTCAGCGAGGAGGCCAAAAATGACACGCATATATATGTGTGTGCATGTGTGTATTTGTGAGTAAGTATATATACACACACTGAACTCTTTTTTCTCACTTGTTTATTATATTGTTTACAATGCACTATGTTTACATATTCTGTTGTGCTGCTGAAAGTAAGAATGCCATTGTTCTATTTTTTTTTTTTTATTTTATTTTATTTAACCTTTATTTAACCAGGATAAGTCTCATTGAGATTAAACATCTCTTTTACAAGAGAGTCCTGGCCAAGACAGGCAGCAGCACAGTTCCACAGTTACAGACAATAATTTAAAAAAAACAACAGAGAACATATAAATAGAGTCACAGTCAGAACATCATCAAACAAAGCATGTACAGACAGAAGAGCCCGCTTCAACATCATTAAGAAGGGATTTAAATCTGTTTATAGAAACCAGCTCCTTAAGTTTCAGTTCATTCTGCAGCTGGTTCCATGCGAAGGGAGCAGCATAACTAAATGCCCTTTTCCCCAGTTCAGTACGGACTTTAGGTACAGTTAGTAAGAACAAGTCCTCAGAGCGGAGCTGATAAGTTCCTGTGCTTTTTCGAATTACATACTTCTGCAGGTATAACCATATAACCATATAACAATTACAGCACGGAAACAGGCCATCTCGACCCTTCTAGTCCGTGCCGAACACATAATCTCCCCTAGTCCCATATACCTGCGCTCAGACCATAACCCTCCATTCCTTTCCCATCCATATAACTATCCAATTTATTTTTAAATGATAAAAACGAACCTGCCTCCACCACCTTCACTGGAAGCTCATTCCACACAGCTACCACTCTCTGAGTAAAGAAGTTCCCCCTCATGTTACCCCTAAACTTCAGTCCCTTAATTCTCAAGTCATGTCCCCTTGTTTGAATCTTCCCTACTCTCAGTGGGAAAAGCTTTTCCACGTCAACTCTGTCTATCCCTCTCATCATTTTAAAAACCTCTATCAAGTCCCCCCTTAACCTTCTGCGCTCCAAAGAATAAAGCCCTAACTTGTTCAACCTTTCTCTGTAACTTAGTTGCTGAAACCCAGGCAACATTCTAGTAAATCTCCTCTGTACTCTCTCTATTTTGTTGACATCCTTCCTATAATTAGGCGACCAAAATTGTACCCCATACTCCAGAATTGGCCTCACCAATGCCTTGTACAATTTTAACATTACATCCCAACTTCTATACTCAATGCTCTGATTTATAAAGGCCAGCACACCAAAAGCTTTCTTTACCACCCTATCTACATGAGATTCCACTTTCAGGGAACTGTGCACAGTTATTCCCAGATCCCTCTGTTCACCGACATTCTTCAATTCCCTACCATTTACCATGTACGTCCTATTTTGATTTGTCCTGCCAAGATGTAGCACCTCACACTTATCAGCATTAAAATCCATCTGCCATCTTTCAGCCCACTCTTCCAACTGGCATAAATCTCTCTGTAGACTTTGAAACTCTACTTCATACCGAAGGTATGAAGGAAGAACACCGAGGATAGTCTTATAAATAAGGATATGCCAATGATGGAGTCTGCGGGTGGACAGGGCAAACCATCCAACTTGAGCATACAAAGTGCAGTGGTGCGTGAGGGTTTTAAAATTAGTAACAAATCTCAGTGCTCCGTGGTAGACCGTGTCCAAAGACTGTAGGCATTTTGAAGATGCATTCATATATATCTGAGACATCTATCCTTATTATAACTATAAAACTCTGATCTTGGATGTGTGTGTGTGTATTTATGTATTTATTTGTTTGTGTGTTGTCACATCTTGTCGGAAAAAACAATGCATTAACGGTAAAATGTTTACCTATTGGGGTAGAGATTTACCCCCTGGAGTCCAAAATAGCCTTATCTGAAAATGTTGTGCTTTACTTCTTGAGTTATTTATGAAAATGTTCACAAATCCAATAAAACTTAGAAAATAAACTGGCTCTTTCGCTGATGACATCACAATGGATAGAAACATAGAAACATAGAAAATAGGTGCAGGAGTAGGCCATTCGGCCCTTCGAGCCTGCACCGCCATTCAATATGATCATGGCTGATCATCCAACTCAGTATCTTGTACCTGCCTTCTCTCCATACCTCCTGATCCCTTTAGCCACAAGGGCCACATCTAACTCCCTCTTAAATATAGCCAATGAACTGGCCTCAACTACCTTCTGTGGCAGAGAATTCCAGAGATTCACCACTCTCTGTGTGAAAAATGTTTTTCTCATCTCGGTCCTAAAAGGTTTCCCCCTTATCCTTAAACTGTGACCCCTTGTTCTGGACTTCCCCAACATCGGGAACAATCTTCCTGCATCTAGCCTGTCCAACCCCTTAAGAATTTTGTAAGTTTCTATAAGATCCCCCCTCAATCTTCTAAATTCTAGCGAGTACAAACCGAGTCTATCCAGTCTTTTTTCATATGAAAGTCCTGACATCCCAGGAATCAGTCTGGTGAACCTTCTCTGTACTCCCTCTATGGCAAGAATGTCTTTCCTCAGATTAGGAGACCATAACTGTACGCAATACTCCAGGTGTGGTCTCACCAAGACCCTGTACAACTGCAGTAGAACCTCCCTGCTCCTATACTCAAATCCTTTTGCTATGAATGCTAACATACCATTCGCCTTCTTCACTGCCTGCTGCACCTGCATGCCTACTTTTAATGACTGGTGTACCATGACACCCAGGTCTCGTTGCATCTCCCCCTTTCCTAATCGGCCACCATTCAGATAATAATCTACTTTCCTGTTTTTGCCACCAAAGTGGATAACCTCACATTTATCCACATTATACTGCATCTGCCATGCATTTGCCCACTCACCCAGCCTATCCAAGTCACCTTGCAGCCTCCTAGCATCCTCCTCACAGCTAACACTGCCCCCCAGCTTCGTGTCATCTGCAAACTTGGAGATGTTGCATTCAATTCCCTCGTCCAAATCATTAATATATATCGTAAATAGCTGGGGTCCCAGAACTGAGCCTTGCGGTACCCAACTAGTCACTGCCTGCCATTGTGAAAAGGATCCGTTTACTCCTACTCTTTGCTTCCTGTCTGCCAGCCATCTCTATCCACATCAATACTGAACCCCCAATACCGTGCGCTTTGATCTGCCTATCTGCCGTCGGCTCGCACTGCAAGTGACGTCACCCCGTTATGTCTTCTGTACTTCTTGGCTTCTTAACTTTCACTTCTTTAAATTTGTCACTTAGCGTTTTGAAACTGCTGCTCAGGTCATGCAGCGCGCTCCGCTGGGCTCCTTGAAGTTCTAGAACATGGCGGCAGCGGTAGATATCGCCGCGCGGGCGAGGCTGAGTGTGCAGGGCAGCGCGGTGGGAAGGTGGCTGTTGTGGCCATTACTCCCTCTGGGAGAGGCCGTCTACGGAGGCCTGCAATTCTTCCGTCGATCGCAGGGACTCGGGGAATCTTGACGCCTTTTCCTCGAAATGGGGGGGAAACCTCCTCACCGTCTCAAGTGAATTGCAACAAGTGAAATTGAATTTTTTAAAAGTTTAAAAAGAGGGAGGGAGGATAAGGGAAAATGAGCCGCCCCTGCACAGTTGAGGGCTATGGGTGGGTGGTAGAATATTGCGTTGGGGGAACATATTGCATTGGGGAACCAGGCCTCCTGTGTGACAGGGACCCAATGGGTCCCACTTGGTCTAGTATGACAATAAAACACTCTTGACACTTGACTCTTTTGACACTTGAAATAGTTTACAGCTCCTTAAGGTCACTTTAATTCAAGACATTACTGGCAAGGTCAGAATGTATTGCCGATCACAAGTTGTGCGGGCTTCTATACAATTGAGAAGCTTGTGAGGCTGCTTCTGAATGCCATAATGAATCAAGAATTTTGGTATGTAAGTGATCGAAAAAGGCCGGGTTGGATTGGAATAACACCACATTCTGGAGCAGTAACATAATGCTCAGGTGCAGAAATACATGTTGTGGGGCAGAAGTTAGGGCGGTGGATGGGAGTAATCAGTGCTGTGGCACTTATTGAATGGACACAATGTAGATATTTTAAATGTGAAACATGCGTGCTGCCAATGTTATGTGTTTCATTCTCGTTTTGAACTTTTTCTCGCAGCAATTTGTAAGTGAACGCAAATATGATGAGGATCTGGGCAAGTCAGCTCGCTTCACTGGAAACATCAGTAGCCTGGAGTCCCAAATCCAGCTGCTTGGAGAAAGTGAGCATTATCATAGCCAGAAAATGAGAACAGATAGACACAAAATGCTGGAGTAACTCAGTGGGACAGGCAGCAGCTCTGAATAGAAGGAATGGGTGATGTTTCGGGTCGAGACCCTTCTTCAGACTGGTCTCCCCCAGAAATGACACCCATTCCTTCTATCCAGAGATGCTGCCTGTCGCGCTGAGTTACTCCAGCATTTTGTGTCTATCTTCGGTGTAAACCAGCATTTGCAGTTCCTTCCTACACAACTTAGAACAGATGATGACTTGAATGTTGTATAGACTTAGACTCATGGCTGGTGGCATGGACAGACTTATTTCTGTAAAATGTTCTATGCACTGTTGTGGAATCACAGAGAAATGGTGGATGAAGTTCACAGAAGATAAGGTCAAGTGTTGGTTAGGCAGCAAAAATAAACCCTAAATAAAAGAAAGATTGGTATTGCCCTCTCTTTTTATAGCCCCCCCTCTGCCAACCCTCTCCCTTGCCCTAGATTTGGGATCATTGGCAGATTTTTCCCTGTATTCCCAAACTGGAAGATGATAGCAATCCCTTCAAATGCCTCCATTCCGTTCCCACTTCCCTTAGCAACCTCCAACAAAAGCCATCCTTTGTGATACTTCATTAAATGGTGGATGAAGTTCACAGAAGATAAGGTCAAGTGTTGGTTAGGCAGCAAAAATAAACCCTAAAATAAAAGAAAGATTGGTATTGCCCTCTCTTTTTATAGCCCCCCCTCTGCCAACCCTCTCCCTTGCCCTAGATTTGGGATCATTGGCAGATTTTTCCCTGTATTCCCAAACTGGAAGATGATAGCAATCCCTTCAAATGCCTCCATTCCGTTCCCACTTCCCTTAGCAACCTCCAACAAAAGCCATCCTTTGTGATACTTCATTAAATGGTGGATGAAGTTCACAGAAGATAAGGTCAAGTGTTGGTTAGGCAGCAAAAATAAACCCTAAAATAAAAGAAAGATTGGTATTGCCCTCTCTTTTTATGCAGAGGGCAATACAGGCAGTGAAGCAGGCAGTGAAGAAAGCGAATGGTATGTTAGCTTTCATAGCAAAAGGATTTGAGTATAGGAGCAGGGAGGTTCTACTGCAGTTGTACAGGGTCTTGGTGAGACCACACCTGGAGTATTGCGTACAGTTTTGGTCTCCAAATCTGAGGAAGGACATTATTGCCATAGAGGGAGTGCAGAGAAGGTTCACCAGACTGATTCCTGGGATGTCAGGACTGTCTTATGAAGAAAGACTGGATAGACTTGGTTTATACTCTCTAGAATTTAGGAGATTGAGAGGGGATCTTATAGAAACTTACAAAATTCTTAAGGGGTTGGACAGGCTAGATGCAGGAAGATTGCTCCCGATGTTGGGGAAGTCCAGGACAAGGGGTCACAGCTTAAGGATAAGGGGGAAATCCTTTAAAACCGAGATGAGAAGAACTTTTTTCACACAGAGAGTGGTGAATCTCTGGAACTCCCTGCCACAGAGGGTAGTTGAGGCCAGTTCATTGGCTATATTTAAGAGGGAGTTAGATGTGGTCCTTGTGGCTAAGGGGATCAGAGGGTATGGAGAGAAGGCAGGTACGGGATACTGAGTTGGATGATCAGCCATGATCATATTGAATGGCGGTGCAGGCTCGAAGGGCCGAATGGCCTTCTCCTGCACCTAGTTTCTATGTTTCTATGTTTCTAAACTGTGTGTAAATGTGCAGTAGAATGAGTTTATGGGGGGGGGGGGGGATATTATTGTAAATTAATTAAACCAGGGGTTTATTTTCAGCATTATCTTTGAGATTTAAATCTCTATCTCAAAACTGAAGCGTTACTGGATATTGTGTTTAAAATATATTTTTCTTTGCAGTTTCACATCCGAAGAATAACTACTCCACAAGGTCCTCGTTGACTCCCTCGCATCTGAATCCTCAAAGTGATTCCAGTAATGTTCATCCACTGTCAAGCTCTGTTAGTGCATTGTCATCCACTAGTCATAAAGTAATGGGCTCCAAGGACAGTTCGAACATTCAGAAGGTGCCTGTACTCAGACAGGTAAGAAGAGCACATTGTCGTTGTATCTCATCAATGCAAGAATATCATTAGTGGTGCCTAGAAAGGACAACTCGTACGAGAGCCCACTCAGTACAGCTATCAGTCTGGTAAACTTTCTCTGAAAGCCTCAAATCCACATATTCTTCTTAAATAATAAGATAAATACTGTACACAGAACTCCAAATCTGTTCCAACCAATACCTTAATACCTGTGTACAATATTTATCTTATTATTTAAGAAGAATATAAGTGGATTTGAGGCTTTCAGAGAAAGTCTACCAGACAGGTAGTTCTGTTTGTGTTCCAAATTACTTATTTATCTCCACATTTTCTTGATGTGGAGCATACACAAGAACACCAAGATCCATCTGCATTTCAGAGTTCTGCAACCTTGCATTATTTAAATAATATGCTTTTTCAATTATCGCAGTCACCATGGAAAATTCATATTCACCTCCATTATACTCAATTTTCCAGATCTTTGTGCACCCAGATAACTTACAGTCATATTATTTGCAGCTTCCATATGTCCTCTTTACAACCTATGTTCCTACCTGTCTTCAAGTCATCAGTACATTTGGTAACTTCATCCAAGTCTATAATGTAAATTGCAAACAATTGTGGCCTCAGCACTAATCATCATTCATTACATATTACCAACGAAATGTAGATCTATAAATGGCTGCTCCCTGTTAGGCAACCAATCTTTTATTCACACCAATATGCTACTTCCTACACTATGAGCTTATATTTTCCATAATAATTTTTGATATGGCACCTTCTGAAAATCTAAGTAAAGTACAACCTTCAATTCTCCTTTCACCACAGCTCTTCACTTACAATGTTAGACCCATAAAGAACGGAAACAGGCCCTTCGGCCCAACTCGTCCATGCCAACCAAGATGGCCCATCAAAGTTACTCATATTTCCCCTTGTTGGATTTCTATCCATGTACCTGACCAAGTATATTTTAAATCTTACAGTGCTCCTCAATTAGCTCCTTTGGTAGCACATTCCATGTACCCACCCCCGCCTTGTCCCCATCAACCTTTTCGGTTATTTCTTCAAAAAATTACTTCAAATCTAAAAGACCTGAACTCCTATGTAGAAAACTATGCTGACTATCCCTAATCAGTCCCCTGACCATCTAAACATATATATATCTTATCCTTCAGAATCCTTTCCAATAATTTACCTTCACAGTTGCTCGGCTCACTAGCCTACATTTACTAATCTTTTAAAATAATGGCACAACATTAGCCACCCTCTAGTTATCGCCAGCTCACCTGTGCATAATGATGATTCATATCTCAGCCAGGTTTCCTGCAAGATCTTTTAAATCTTCCTCAATATCCACAGATATAACTGATCAGGTTCAGGAAATGTATATACCTTCATACGCCTTAGGATGTCTTGCACATCCTCCACCATAATATGCGTAGATTGTCCTCATTAACAGCCCCAAAATACTCTAATAAATTGGTCAAACAAGACCTCCCTTTCACAAAACCATATAGATTATCTTGAAGTATCCTGCTGTAATATACTTAAATACAGCTTTGGCCATTTTCCTCATGACATATGTTAACCTGTTGACATGTATTATTTTGTTTTCTGTGTAACTATTGCATAAAATAGTTACAATTAAACAAACCCTCCCTAAATCTGGAGAATTTGGGAAAATTAACACCAAAAACATGAACGATCCCATCCAACTACAAGGGCTTGTCGACCTGCCACCCCAGCAATTTGTGGAGGAGGGAACTGCAGATGCTGGTTTACACCGAAGATAAATGCAAAGTGCCACAGTAACTCAGTGGGACGGGCAGCATCTCAGGAGAGAAGGAATGTCCCGCTGAGTTATTCCAGCATTTTGTGTCTAACTCCAACAATTTGCTCAGTTTTGCTTTCTTGATAAATCTGATATAATCATTGCAGCCTACGTGACTGAATTTGACATAAATAGTAATACATTTCTTTAGAATGTTTGAAAGGAATTAAATCAGCAGTGTGGGTCAAGGCTGTCTGTTAATGTTCCATAAAGATTAAAATCTTCACTTGTCAGTGTGAAAGAACAATAGAACAAGTTGTCCAACAACTTTAGGCTGTGCACGCCATACGTAAGAAGAAGTATATGTGAGATTTCCTCAATGTGGAAGTGAGATGTGGCTGACCATGTGCTCGAGGATACTGACACAATAGTTTCCAATATGAATGCCCACTTTATATCTAAGCAAAGGCAAGGCTTAATAGTTTCACGTTCATATGAGAATACGCACCTGAAAAATGTTGCACTTTATACCTTATGATGAGCCATAAGTACCAATTGTTGCCGTTTTGCCAAGTAAATTAGAAGCCTGTTGGTATTTATAATTGTTCAATGATTTCTAAACCTGCTTTGCATTTTTTCCTTCAGAATAATCAACGCAATGGCCCATCGAGTCAAAGACGAGGTTTCTATCCTCGGCCACATGGTCAAAGGCTCAGCGAAGGCGGTTTTCCTGGAAGATCTGAGGATGGTAGGAATAGGAGCAGAAAGGGGCCTCTGCAGGAGGGTTATAAAAACCAACATCAAAACAGCAAGCCTGGACATCAGGGACCAACTCGCGATACAAGCAAGCTGCTAGCAACAGATTCCAATGCTACTGTTCCACCAACTAAAATCAACATGCAATCACGTACCACTGTGTCTGCAGTCCTAAGCAGCAGAGTTTCTCACTATAGGTCATGCCCTATAAAACAAGAGACATCTGGTGAAACCAAAGTTTTGTCAATGCCTAATAGAATGACTGTGGTAGCCTAACTTAACTGAATTCCATTATTTCTAGCCTCAGTTTGTTTGTAACCTAAATTCATCTTATTCTTGTCACGCTCAATTGAAAAAAAAAAAGATTGTTTTTAATTTTATATATTCTTATCTCAGATAAAGAAACTTGTGAAAATGAGCACTTTTGGCTGAAATTGTTCATATTTTGCATTTATAAAACAAACTGTTTTAAAACTGTCTGAAATTGCAGTATTAAATCAATGAAGGTAAACAGCAATGATTTTGGTGATAAGAGTAATGATCGTACTAAAAGGTTTCATTTGGGATGAATTATGTAGGGGGGGCTATTGGTGTTGGGGGTGGAGGGAAGGTGTGTGTCGGAAGAGATAAATGGAACTGTATAATCAATAAATAAAAGTATAAAACTTCAAAGATATAATGTCCAGGCTGTACCTGAAGAAGATGTGATGCCATGTTACCTGTTCGAAAATTGTGCTGATTGTGAAGCAACAAATAAAGTTTTCAAGCATCTACTTTGATGAATATTGTCCATTTAATAACATAATCACATCACCAGATTCATTTTAATAATATCTAACAGGCCATTTTGGAATCAACACTACATACTGAATGTGTAGGAAGGAACTGCAGACGCCGGTTTAAACCGAAGATAATAATAATAATAATACATTTTATTTATGGGCGCCTTTCAAGAGTCTCAAGGACACCTTACAAAAATTGAGCATGTATAGGAAAAACATGTAAGGGGAATGAAATAAATAGTAGAGACATGACTAGTACACAAAGTAAAGACAGAATTCAATACAAAACACAGCATGAGGCAATTAATGCACAGATGAAAAGGGACGGGGACGTGGGGCTAAGGATAGGCAGAGGTGAAGAGATGGGTCTTGAGGCGGGACTGGAAGATGGGGAGGGACACGGAATTGCGGATCAGTTGGGGGAGGGAGTTCCAGAGCCTGGGAGCTGCCCTGGAGAAGGCTCTGTCCCCAAAACTGCGGAGGTTGGACTTGTGGATGGAGAGGAGACCGGCTGATGTGGATCTGAGGGACCGTGAGGGTTGGTAGGGGGAGAGGAGGTCAATGAGATATGTGGGGGCCAGATGGTGGAGGGCTTTGTAGGTGAGGACCAGGATTTTGTAGGTGATCCGGTGGGAGATGGGAAGCCAGTGAAGTTTTTTGAGGACTGGAGTGATGTGATGCCAGGATTTGGTGTGGGTGATGAGTCGGGCGGCTGCGTTCTGGACCAGTTGGAGTCGGTTGATCTAGGTGGAGCTGATGCCAAGGAGAAGTGAGTTGCAATAGTCCAGTCGGGAGGAGATGAAGGCATGGATGAGTCTTTCAGCAGCAGGCGGAGTGAGAGAGGGTCTGAGTTTGGCGATGTTGCGGAGATGAAAGAAGGAGGTTTTAATGACATGGCGGATGTGAGGCTCAAGGGAGAGGGTGGAATCAAAGATCACGCCAAGGTTGCGGGCCTGGGGAGATGGGGAGACAGTGGTGCCGTCGATGGTGAGAGTGGGGTTATTGATTTTGCTGAGTGTGGCTTTGGAGCCTATGAGGAGGAATTCTGTCTTATCGCTGTTGAGTTTGAGGAAATTATGTTGCATCCAGGTTTTTATAGCTGACAAACAGGAGTTGATATGGGAGAGGGGGGGGTTGTGGGGGGATTTGGTGCCAAGGTAAATCTGGGTGTCATCAGCGTAACAGTGGAAGTCCAGATTGAAGTGGCGGAGTATCTGACCAAGGGGGAGGATGTAGATGATGAAGAGGAGGGGGCCGAGTACGGAGCCTTGGGGAACGCCTTGAGTGACTGCGGCTGTAGCAGAGGTGTGGTTGTGGAGAGAGATGAAGTGGGATCTGTTGGAAAGGTAGGAACGGAGCCAGCTGAGTGCAGAGCCTTCAATGCCGAGGTCCTTGAGTCTGGTGAGCAGGATGTTATGGTTCACTGTATCGAAGGCTGCGCTCAGGTCGAGGAGGATGAGGATGTTGAGGGAACCAGTGTCAGCAGAGGTGAGGAGGTCGTTGAGGACTTTGAGGAGAGCAGTTTCTGTGCTATGGAGGGGGCGAAAGCCAGATTGGAGGGGTTCAAGTAGGTTATACGCAAGGAGGTGGGAATGAAGTTGCGACGCAACGATACGCTCCAGGGTTTTTGAAAGGAAGGGGAGGTTTGAGATTGGGCGGTAGTTAATGAGAGAGGAGGGATCAAGACCAGGTTTCTTTAGGATTGGTGTAACGGCAGCAGTTTTGAAAGCGGAGGGGACAATTCCTTGGGACAATGAGGAGTTGAAGAGATTAGTGAGGTAGGGGCAGAGTACGGGGAGGCAGGACTTCAACAGGGGAGTGGGGAGAGGGTCGAGGGAGCAGGTAGTGGGTTTGGAAGAGCTGATGAGTTTGGATAGACACAATCGAAACATAGAAACATAGAAATTAGGTGCAGGAGTAGGCCATTTGGCCCTTCGAGCCTGCACCGCCATTCAATATGATCATGGCTGATCGTCCAACTCAGTATCCCGTACCTGCCTTCTCTCCATACCCTCTGATCCCCTTAGCCACAAGGGCCACATCTAACTCCCTCTTAAATATAGCCAATGAACTGGCCTCGACTACCCTCTGTGGCAGGGAGTTCCAGAGATTCACCACTCTCTGTGTGAAAAAAGTTCTTCTCATCTCGGTTTTAAAGGATTTCCCCCTTATCCTTAAGCTGTGACCCCTTGTCCTGGACTTCCCCAACATCGGGAGCAATCTTCCTGCATCTAGCCTGTCCAACCCCTTAAGAATTTAGTAAGTTTCTATAAGATCCCCTCTCAATCTCCTAAATTCTAGAGAGTATAAACCAAGTCTATCCAGTCTTTCTTCATAAGACAGTCCTGACATCCCAGGAATCAGTCTGGTGAACCTTCTCTGCACTCCCTCTATGGCAATAATGTCCTTCCTCAGATTTGGAGACCAAAACTGTACGCAATACTCCAGGTGTGGTCTCACCAAGACCCTGTACAACTGCAGTAGAACCTCCCTGCTCCTATACTCAAATCCTTTTGCTATGAAAGCTAACATACCATTCGCTTTCTTCACTGCCTGCTGCACCTGCATGCCCACTTTCAATGACTGGTGTACCATGACACCCAGGTCTCGCTGCATCTCCCCTTTTCCTAGTCGGCCACCATTTAGATAATAGTCTGCTTTCCTGTTTTTGCCACCAAAATGGATAACCTCACATTTATCCACATTATACTGCATCTGCCAAACATTTGCCCACTCACCCAGCCTATCCAAGTCACCTTGCAGTCTCCTAGCATCCTCCTCACAGCTAACACTGCCCCCCAGCTTAGTGTCATCCGCAAACTTGGAGATATTGCCTTCAATTCCCTCATCCAGATCATTAATATATATTGTAAATAGCTGGGGTCCCAGCACTGAGCCTTGCGGTACCCCACTAGTCACTGCCTGCCATTGTGAAAAGGACCCGTTTACTCCTACTCTTTGCTTCCTGTTTGCCAGCCGCCAGTTCTCTATCCACATCAATACTGAACCCCCAATGCCGTGTGCTTTAAGTTTGTAAATTAATCTCTTATGTGGGACCTTGTCGAAAGCCTTCTGGAAGTCCAGATACACCACATCCACTGGTTCTCCCCTATCCACGCTACTAGTTACATCCTCGAAAAATTCTATAAGATTCGTCAGACATGATTTACCTTTTGTAAATCCATGCTGACTTTGTCCAATGATTTCACCACTTTCCAAATGTGCTGCTATCCCATCTTTAATAACTGACTCTAGCAGTTTCCCCACTACCGATGTTAGACTAACTGGTCTGTAATTCCCCGTTTTCTCTCTCCCTCCCTTCTTAAAAAGTGGGGTTACGTTTGCTACCCACCAATCCTCAGGAACTACTCCAGAATCTAAAGAGTTTTGAAAGATTATTACTAATGCATCCACTATTTCTGGAGCTACTTCCTTAAGTACTCTGGGATGCAGCCTATCTGGCCCTGGGGATTTATCGGCCTTTAATCCATTTAATATACCCAACACCACTTCCCGGCTAACCTGGATTTCACTCAATAAGCTGGAGTAGCTCAGTGGGGCAGACAACATCTCTGGAGAAAAGGAATAGGTGACGTATCGGGTTGAGACCCTTCTTCAGACTACTTCGTCAGTCTAAAGAAGAGTCTCGACCAAAAACGTCGCCTATTCCTTTTCTCCAGAGATGCTGCCTGGCCCTTTGAGTTACTCCAGCTTTTTGTGTCTATCCACAAGCACTCATTGTGTGGTTGGTCAAATATTCCATCAACCAGTAATCCTTTGAAACTTGATAGAAAATATAAGGACCAAACATTCTGGTAATTACATTGTTGAAATAAATGTATGTAGCACCATTTATTAATACACATATCCTTTGGCTAATCACATTTACCCGGACAAGATTTCAGAGACCATTAGAATAGAGAAGTTTCACACGTGGAGATTGTTAGATTATTCGGGGTACCATTGTTAGATTGTGGAGATTGTTAGTTATTCGGAAATCAACAGCGGGTGCCTTTACCTCACTAAGACTCTGATTATGATTACCTGGAATATACACCTTCCTCCCTCCATCATATTTTAGTTAAATCTCACAATTGAATAAATCTTTTAAAATAAATATATCGAAGATCAAACAAAATCCATGTGTCTAATCTGTATTACTCATATGAAAAAATTACACAGAAAATCTGGTGGAAAGATTGATTGATTGATTGGAAGATACTTGGGAATTATTGCAAGAAAATTGATTGAAAGATATTTTGGGATTAAATGAAAAGTGGCTTAGTTGCTGATTCCCATTTTAAGTACATCAAAAACATCCGGCCTAGAGTTAGCAAAAACAAGATGTGGACATACTTTGAATTCTACATTACCAAATATCTGACACACAATTAAAACTGTTTTCGGATTGATCTATTGTTGTGCATGATACATGTGGAATTGTTTTTACTCGAAAGAAATGTGCTTTTCAGAAGTCCAGAGTCATTAAGTGAATGTTCAAAACACGGTGGCGCAGAGGTAGAGCTACTGCCATACTGTGCCAGAGACCTAGGTTCTACAGGTGCTGTCTGTACAGAGTTTGTACATTCTTCCCATATAACCATATAACCATATAACAATTACAGCACGGAAACAGGCCATCTCGACCCTTCTAGTCCGTGCCGAACACGTATTCTCCCCTAGTCCCATATACCTGCGCTCAGACCATAACCTTCCATTCCTTTCCCGTCCATATAACTATCCAATTTATTTTTAAATGATAAAAACGAACCTGCCTCCACCACCTTCACTGGGAGCTCATTCCACACAGCCACCACTCTCTGAGTAAAGAAGTTCCACCTCATGTTACCCCTAAACTTCTGTCCCTTAATTCTCAAGTCATGTCCCCTTGTTTGAATCTTCCCTACTCTCAGTGGGAAAAGCTTATCCACGTCAACTCTGTCTATCCCTCTCATCATTTTAAATACCTCTATCAAGTCCCCCCTTAACCTTCTGCACTCCAAAGAATAAAGCCCTAACTTGTTCGACCTTTCTCTGTAACTTAGTTGCTGAAACCCAGGCAACATTCTAGTAAATCTCCTCTGTACTCGCTCTATTTTGTTGACATCCTTCCTATAATTAGGCGACCAAAATTGTACACCATACTCCAGAATTGGCCTCACCAATGCCTTGTACAATTTTAACATTACATCCCAACTTCGATACTCAATGCTCTGATTTATAAAGGCCAGCACACCAAAAGCTTTCTTTACCACCCTATCTACATGAGATTCCACTTTCAGGGAACTGTGCACAGTTATTCCCAGATCCCTCTGTTCACCTGCATTCTTCGATTCCCTACCATTTAACATGTACGTCCTATTTTGATTTGTCCTGCCAAGATGTAGCACCTCACACTTATCAGCATTAAACTCCATCTGCCATCTCTCAGCCCACTCTTCCAACTGGCATAAATCTCTCTGTAGACTTTGAAAATCTACTTCATTATCCACAACCCCACCTATCTTAGTATCATCTGCATACTTACTAATCCAATTTACCACACCATCATCCAGATCATTGATGTACATGACAAACAACAGTGGACCCAACACAGATCCCTGTGGCACCCCACTAGTCACTGGCCTCCAACCTGACAAACAACCATCCACCATTACTCTCTGGCATCTCCCATTCAGCCATTGTTGAATCCATCTTGCGACTTATCTTTCTTAAGATTCTTTTTACATTCTTTATACTCCTCAAGCACCTCATTTACTCCATGCTGCCTATAATTATTGTAGATCTCCCTTTTTTTCCGAACCAAGTGTCCAATTTCCCTTGAAAACCATGGCTCTTTCCGATGTTTACTATTTCCTTTCAACCGAACAGGGACATAAAGATTCTGTACTCTTAAAATTTCACCTTTAAATGTACTCCATTTCTCTTCCACATCTTTCCCATAAAACAAAATGACCAATTTACTCCTTTTAAATCCTTTCGCATCTCCTCAAAGTTAGCCTTTCTCCAATCAAAAATCACAACCCTAGGACCGGTTCTGACCCTCTCCAGTTCACAACAGCCAGCTCACAGTAGATAGACACAAAATGCTGGAGAAACTCAGCAGGACAGGCAGCAAACTCAGCAGGACAGGCAGCATCTCTGGAGAGAAGGAATGGGTGATGTTTCAGGTTGAGACCCTTCTTCAGCTACCAAGCCAACTCACAGTACCTGATGCAGCAATGTTTCCAAAGTCAGACCACACCACGCATAAAATGTTCCTACAGTCACTTACACATAATATATACTTTGCTTTCACTTAGAAAAAGTACCAACACCACACCGCACAGCACCGCACCACACCACATCACACCACACCACACCAACACCAACACCAACACCACACCACACCACACCACACCACACCACACAA